>NC_134353.1:371763255-372084505 GCF_048569485.1 Anomaloglossus baeobatrachus
GCTGGGGCACGTTACTACAAGATGGGGACAAGGATGGGGCACATTAGTAAAAGGAGACAAGGTTGGGACACATTACTATAGGATGGGGACAAGGATTGGGCACATTTATAAAAGGGGACAAGGATGGGCACATTACTACAGGATAGATTCAAGGATAGGCACATTACTTCAGGATGGGCATATTACTACAGGATGGGGACAAGGATGGGGCACATTACCACAGGATGGGTACATTACTACAGAATGGGGACCAGGATGGAAACATTACTTCAAGAAGGGGAACAAGATGGAGGACATTACTAAAAGATGTTGGCCAAAATCATTATATGGTGCTAATTGTAAAATTATGTATATTACTTACAAGAAAGGGATAAAATGTAAACAAAAAAAGCATGACTTTTTTTACCATCAAAAAATAAATATATATATATATATATATATATATATATATATTTTATTTATTTATTTTTAAAAAGTGCACGTTTGCTATTATAAACGAGCACAAATTGTTCAAAAACAGTGACCAAAGGTGTAGAGAACAAAGAAAATATGGTACCAATAAAAATGTGCTTTGTCCTGCAATCAATGCGGCCCCATCAAATTATTTTTTTTCAATGTGCGGCCCATACACCCAGCCGAGTTTGAGACCCCTCTTCTAAGGCCTCGGGTCCACTTGCATTTTACAGGACCAATGTTATCAGATAAAACGTGGAATTGCACTCGCACCAGTCTAAAACTATGAGGCATGAGAAAAGATTTGCAACATGCTGCGTTTGTCATCGAGTCTCGGCTCATGTCATCCAAATGCAGTGCGATATACGCACAGGCTGACAATGGAGAAGATGGAGAAAGTAATCACTCCCTCTTCTCTGCATCTGTGATCCGAGTGCAAGATCGGAGCACAATGAATGACACAGCTCACGCTCATAGCAGAGCCTGAGTCAAATGTCATTAGTATATTGCCTCCGATGCTTTTACATCAGATCCTATACATAAGTGGAGCCAAGGCCTTACTATCATGCTGAGCATTAAACGGCATCAACTTTGATTTAGTGCTATCCTGTAAAAAAAAAAATCCATGCACTACAGCACTCATCACCTGGAAGTGTACAGAACTGTGCACTTCCAGGTGATGAGTGCTGCAGTGTATGGAATTTTTTTTTAACAGGATAGCACTAAATCAAAGTTGCTGCCGTTTAATGCTCAGCATTCACAATACTGGAACTGTGCAAAGAAGGCCATTAGTGCGTCTACGCAAGAGAGTGACAGTGAAGGGCACACAGCACAAAACTATAATCCCCCCCCCCAAAGTCAGGATTGGGCCATATTCACACGTTGAGTATTTGGTCAGTATTTTACAAGACAAAACCAGGGGTGGAACAATTAGAGGAAAAGTATGATAGAAACATGTGCAAGCTTCACTTTGTCGAATCAACCGGCTGTAGAAAAACCCAAGGAAAAATAGTTTCAAAAAGTTTTTTAGTGAAACAAATACACCTTGTTTCTAGTGATGAATGAGCACTACCATGCTCAGGTGCTTGGTTTTCGTAACAATCAGTTGGCTACTTGGATGGTAGCAACTCGAGCACAGAGTATAATGGAGGTCAATGGGGGCATCTTCCACAAAAATGTTCAAGTACCCCATTGACTTCCATTATACTCAGGTACTCGAGTCGCGCCCATCTGAGCATCCAACTGCTCTTTACAAGTACAAAGCACCCAAGCATAGAAGTGCTCACTCATCACTACTTGTTTTTAGAAATAAGCGAAGCCGAGGTTCGGTGCTCATACTGAACACAGACATTGCAAAAAAAACAGAGTTCAAGTGCTTTAGGCTAAGTTCACACTTCAGTTGTTTTAAATCCGTCAGGTCCGTCAGCAACGGATCAGTCGTTTTCAAGATGTCAACTGATGCAACGGATGTGTTTTTTACAGGATTCCTTTCACATGAATCCTGTGAAAAAACTGATCCGTTGCGTCCGTTACATCCGTTATGCGTCCGTTTTTTGACGGATCAGTCATGATCCGTTTGTGTTTGGGACAGCCCAGGGGGTGTGCCAAACATGCTGGGCATGCTCAGAAGAGCATGACGGAATCCTGCGCTGGATTCCGTCGTAAGACGGATTACGACGGAATCCAGCACCATAGACATACATTACAAGCTTGACAGATGGCAACGGATTCCTGTGGGGCGCGTTTATTTTGACGGCCCGAAAACCGTTACATTCTGCGTTGCTACCCGCTCGGCGGTCAGTCAAAAATGACGGACCGCGACGCAGCGGATGCAACGCAGGGTCATCAGTCGCAATCCGTCACTAATAGAAGTTTATGGGGAAATACTGGATTCCTGCAAAATATTTTGCAGGATACCGTAATTCCCCAAGGCGACGGATTGTGACTGATGCAAAACAACTGAAGTGTGAACTTAGCCTTACGTATGCAAACCACTCGCACGAGCATTGCTGTGCTCAGGTACGCTCGGTTGGCTCCATTGGGGTTCAGGTCA
The DNA here is from genome assembly GCF_048569485.1 of Anomaloglossus baeobatrachus. Taxonomy (NCBI): domain Eukaryota; kingdom Metazoa; phylum Chordata; class Amphibia; order Anura; family Aromobatidae; genus Anomaloglossus; species Anomaloglossus baeobatrachus. Next base: position 371,765,762 of record NC_134353.1, read on the forward strand.
AGTCTGGGTCCAAAACCGAACTTTATCTAAAGTATGCCTAAACCCGCCAAATCGAGCTTCCACAGGTCCACTCATCTCTACTTGTTTTATAAAGTGGATTCCAGTTGAAAAACTAGTATTTTTCTCCCTCTTAGAACCTCCGTATGAACATACCTTCAGGGCTCATTTAGATGTCCATAGATCTTGGTCTGATCTTGGACCACAATGTAGAGACTGTCCACGAGTCTCCTTACCCAAGCGTGACAGCCTCATAGAGATACAGTATATGAAGCTGTCATTCTCGGGTCTAGAGTGCTTTAGGAGTCCGTGCTCAGACTGATTGTCATGGATGAATGAGCTCTAAAGAACAAAAATTACCTACATGCAATCATAGAATAATTTTTGTCATGTCATTAGCTTTCCGGTAATGTCGATCAAAAATGTTGGGCCAAAGAATTACTTATACTCAAAGTTCACCTGAAAACCACATTCACAGGTTTTCCCTGCAGTTTTTTCAAACTTGTTTTTCCCATGGCTGTCAATGGTAAAAAAGCTGAATGAAGTGACAACCGACTCTAAAAATAAGCTTGATCTGTTTTGTACAGCCTAATTAACTAGCTATTTGTAGGGAGACTCTTGTTTTCTCTATTTATATATATGGCCAGTACATGAGGGGTACTGCATAACAAAATTGAGCTGCAGGAAGCTATCATCACTACATGGAGAATTACTCTACAAATATTTCTCAAAAGTTTCCCACTGATTAACAGTATATATGAAATCCAAGAAAACCGCTTTCAGCGTTATACATTTCATGACTATTGATTTTTTTTTTAGCTGAACATGTAGTGTAGGTAAACAAGAATAAAAGAATTCAATCTAGTTTCTTCATTATTCTTTGCTAACAGACTATATTACTTTCATGCTATTTATTATATTACTTCAAAAGCCCCTATGAACACAGCTTCTACCTGATCTGCCCTGATTAATCATTTTCAAAGTCACCGTTCTTTGGTGTTCTGGTGGCATTACGAGTAAATGACAGTTTTTGTGCCAAATTTTTCAAAAGTGCACGAGATCATGAATTTTGCGGAAAGTCACTAAGAGCTAAAGGTCACATGTTCCGCAAAGTGTGACAACATTTGCACAAAAAAGTCTTAAAAAAAAAACACTCCTGGGGATGGAATATATTTACTCCAAACTTTTTGTGACTTTTATAAAGCCACAATCTGGAAAAGCCACAATAATGTACTAATTAATTAATTTTTGGATTTTTACAATGCAAACTTAAAAAGGACAAATTCTTTGATTATACATTTATAAAATATCCCAAGATTTTTACTCCTGTGTATGGGAGAGACAGCTGAGATGGCTGCCAGCCAAATAAACATCCAATTGGCCAAAATACATTTAATGTGTGCGGAGGTCTTAAACGAGTTGTCCAGGTTTGGCAAGAAAGTCTACAGTAAAGGCCCATTTACACGCAACGACATCGCTAACGAGATGTTGTTGGGGTCACGGAATTCATGACGCACATCTGGCCTCGTTAGCGACGTCGTTGCGTGTGAAACGTACGAACGACCACTAATGATCAAAAATACTCACCTAATCGCTGATCGTTGACACATCGTTCATTTTCATAATATCGTTGCTTGTGCTGGACGCAGGTTGTTTGTCGTTCCTGAGGCAGCACACATCGCTACGTGTGACACCGCAGGAACGAGGAACAACACCGTACCTGCATCCTCCGACAACGAGGTGGGCGTGTCTTTCCTTCGGCTGCTCTCCGCCCCTCCGCTTCTATTGGACGCCTGCCGTGTGACGTCGCTGTGACACCGCACGAACCGCCCCCTTAGAAAAGAGGCAGTTTGCCAGCAACAGCGACGTAGCTAGGCAGGTAACTATGCGTGACGGGGACTAACGATATTGTGCGCCACGGGCAGCGATTTGCCCGTGACACACAAACGACGGGGGAGGGTGAGATCGGCATTGACATTGCTAGTGATGTCGCTGTGTGTAAATGGGCCTTTAGTCTATGCAACTGCAGACCTGTGAATACTCACAGCATGCACAGTGTGCACTGTCAGGATTCTTTGGTGTGGGCACTGGGAGTAGGAGGTTACATCATGACAGCAAGTATGCAATATGCATATTCCCGGCCACATTCCAAATAGACCTTTGCAGTCTCGCTAAACACAAGTGACTTGAGTAATGCCTGCTTTACACTAGTTGATCTATCGTGCGATAGCACAAGCAATCGTACCCGCCCTCGTCGTTTTTGCATCACGGGAAAATCGCTGCCCGTGGCGCACAAACTCGTTTAACCCCCGTCACATGCACTTACCTTCCGGACGACCTCGCTGTGGGTGACGAACATCCACTTCCTGAAGTGGGAGGGACGTTCGGCGTCACAGCGACGTCACACGGCAGCTGGCCAATAGAAGCGGAGAGACTGAGATGAGTGGGATGTAAACATCCCGCCCACCTCCTTCCTTCCACATAGCCGGCGGGTGCCGCGGGACGCAGGTAAGCTGTGTTCATCGTTCCCATGGTGTCACATGGAGCAACGTGTGCAGCCACGGAAACGATGAACAACCGGCGCCATTTTAAGTAAACAATATTTTGAAACTGAGCGACGAGTACACAACTCACGATTTGTGAGCGATACTGCGTCGCTCAGAGGTGTTACACGAGACGACGTCGTGATCGATGCCGGATGTGCGTCATGAAAACCGTGACCCCGACGATGCAACGGTGTAAAGCACCCTTAAGACTACGCAAATCTAGTCAGAATGTGGCTAGAAGAATGAATATTGCATACCTGCTGTCACGTCACCTTCTGCTCGCAGTACCAGCAACGGAGAATCCTGACAGCACACACTCTGAGGATTCACAAGTCAGCAGTCACATAGATTGACTGCAGACTTTCATACCAATGTAACAATGTGACTGTAGGATAGCGAGGGACAAGGGGCTCCTATGCTATCCCTCATACTAGTTGGCCCCTAGGCTATCCCTAGGATCAGGGTTACTCCTAATAGTACCGAGCCTGGCTATTCTCCTTACCAGATCTAATCTGTCCCCCTCCTTACCTCCTTCCCAGGGAAGGAAGAAGCAAGAGTTGATTGTGACACAGATTAAGACACACAGGGGAAAACCAAAACTAAGACACAGTGAAAACTCAGTAGCAAACAGTAATAGACTTATGCCGTCGTCACACGGTACGATATATCGGGTGATATGTCGTCGGGGTCACGTCGATAGTGACGCACATCCAGCATCGTTTGACATATCGTACCGTGTGACACCTCTGAACGACTGTTAACGAGCAAAAATACTTACCTTATCGTTGCTCGTTGACACATCGTTCATTTTCAAAATGTCGGTCCTCCTTCTGCGCACCGGTTGTTCATCGTTCCCGAGGCAGCACACATCGCTCCGTGTGACACCCCGGGAACGATGAACTGCAGCTTACCTGCGCCCGCCGCCAATGCAGAAGGAAGGAGGTGGGCAGGATGTTTACGTCCCGCTCATCTCCGCCCCTCCGCTTCTATTGGGCGGCCGCAGTGTGACATCGCTGTGTGACATCGCTGTGACGCCGAACGTCCCTCCCCCTTCAGGAAGAGGATGGTCGCCGCCCACAGCGAGGTCATTTGGAAGGTAAGTGCGTGTGACGGGGGTTAACGACGTTGTGCGCCACAGACAACTAATTGCCCGTGACGCACAAACGACCAGGGCGGGTACGATTGCTCGTGCGATCGCACGATAGACGGTACCGTGTGACGCCGGCATAAGAACAAAAGTAATAACAGGAAGGTAGCACCAAAAAGACAAGATTTAACACCACAACTGCTCACAGCAATTATGCACAACAACCACCAGTAAGTCTGGATCACAACACCAGACCAGTACAGGTAAACTATAGCTGGCATTAATGAAATAGTCCAGCCAGCATATATAGGAGAAGAGCAAACGTGATTGGCTCCTTCACAGCATGTGATCAAAAAGAATTACAAGCAGCCTAGCAGAGATTAAGTCTTGCTAGCCTGCCTAAACCTGTGGGTCAACAAGGTCATTGAGATGATTACAGACCTCAGTGACATTAGCAGGCACAGTGCCAGAATCTGTAGTTTCTACAGATCCTCATGCCGCCATGACGGTTGGTGATGCACGTAAAAAGCTTCTTTTGACAGCCAAACCTTGATAACCCCTTTAACTGTTGCCTATTTCCCATTGCCGTTTTACCATACAAGATCTCTATTGTTTTCTGTCGGCCAGACATACGAGAACATGTTTCGTTGTGGTATGTGTTTTTGTGTAATAAACACTTTATTTTTCAGTAATTTACAATATTGTGTACTGCAAATAAAACTATATACAGTACCCAACAGAGCCTTTTTTAAACCTTGGAATCAATGGGGTGACATTTTCTTATGCGTGACACGCTGTGGCATACTTTTACATAAACTTAATAAATTCGCTCAAAATGCACCCATTTTACCATCCTCCAGTAAATACTTGTATGCTACATTACATAGCATTTTTGAAGCATCTTTTCTGAGAATAATTATTATTATGGTTTTCTGCTATTGTAGTAGTGAACATACTGACAAAGAAGTATTACCATTCCAGACCTACAGTGCTGGCCAAAAGTATTGGCACCCCTGCAATTCTATCAGATAATACTCAGTTTCTTCTTGAAAATGATTGCAATCACACATTCTTTGGTATTATTATCTTCATTTATTTTGCTTGCAATGAAAAAACACAAAAGAGAATGAAACAAAAATCAAATCATTGATCATTTTACACAAAACTCCAAAAATGGGCCAGACAAAAGTGTTGGCACCCTTAGCCTAATACTTGGTTGCACAACCTTTAGCCAAAATAACTCCGACAATCGCTTCCGGTAACCATCAATGAGTTTCTTACAATGCTCTGCTGGAATTGTAGACCATTCTTCTTTGGCAAACTGCCTGCTCCAGGTCCCTGAGATTTGAAGGGTGCCTTCTCCAAACTGCCATTTTGAGATCTTTCCACAGGTGTTCTATGGGATTCAGGTCAGTCAGTGTGTTTTGGGTCATTGTCCTGCTGGAAGACCCATGACCTCTGAGGGAGACCCAGCTTTCTCACACTGGGCCCTACATTATGCTGCAAAATTTATTGGTAGTTTTCAGATTTCATAATGCCATGCACACGGTCAAGCAGTCTAGTGCCAGACGCAACCCCAAAACACCAGGGAACCTCCGCCATGTTTGACTGTATGGACCGTGTTCTTTTCTTTGAATGCCTCTTTTTTTTCCCTGTAAACTCTATGTTGATGGCTTTTCCCAAAAAGCTCTACTTTTGTCTCCTCTGACCAGAGAACATTCTTCCAAAACGTTTTAGGCTTTCTCAGGTAAGTTTTGGCAAACTTCAGCCTGGCTTTTTTATGTCTCGAGGTAAAAAGTGGGGTCTTCCTGGGTATCCTACCATACAGTCCCTTTTCATTCAGACGCCGACGGATAGTGTGGGTTGACACTGTTGAACTCTTGGACTGCAGGGCAGCTTGAACTTGTTTGGATGTTAGTCGATGTTCTTTATCCACCCTCCGCACAATCTTGCGTTGAAATCTCTTGTCAATTTTTCTTTTCCTTCCACATCTAGGGAGGTTAGCCACAGTGCCATGGGCTTTAAACTTCTTGATGACCCTGCGCACCGTAGACACAGGAACTTTCAGGTCTTTGGAGATGGACTTGTAGCCTTGAGATTGCTCATGCTTCCTCACAATTTGGATTCTCAAGTCCTCAGACAGTTCTTTGGTCTTCTTTTTTTCTCCATGCTCAATGTGGTACACACAAGGATACAGGACAGAGGTTGAGTCAACTTTAATCCATGTCAACTGGCTGCAAGTGTGATTTAGTTATTGCCAACACCTGTTAGGTGCCACAGGTAAGTTACAGGTGCTGTTAATTACACAAATTAGAGAAGCATCACATGATTTTTCAAACAGTGCCAATACTTTTGTCCACCCCCTTTTATTATGTTTGGTGTGGAATTATATCCAATTTGGCTTTATGACAATTTTTTTTTTCATTGAAAACAAATTAAATGAAGATAATAATACCAAAGAATTTGTGATTGCAATCATTTTCAAGAAGAAACTGAGTATTATCTGACAGAATTGCAGGGGTGCCAATACTTTTGGCCAGCACTGTATGTAATAAAAATTCCTAAAATATATGTTCCTCATCTTGATGTGAATACCATTGTTGTCCTTGCTGATAACTGCAGTATGCCAAGTTGGTGATACGATATTTTACGTACCACTCGTTCATTTTTTCCTCTGTATATATGATTCAATAAAATAGATATTTTTAACTTAAAGGAGCTCAGTTTTCTTTCTGATTTATCTTTTCCGCCGCTGCAGAGTCAAGTCAGGAGAGTAACAACAGCAGGACATGTGCACCTTCACTTTATAACAAAAAGATATTCTCTTCGTGAAATTAAACCATGCACAAAAACCTGATGTACATGTTCACACTGATCCATGGGAAAACATCATGTGTGTTATTTATACCTATATATATACATACTGGTTAAATATTGTATTAAACAGTGCCGCCACGTCTAGTCTTACCCTAAGGGGTTTGTTCAGAAGAGTGTATTATTTGGACAAATGCTGTCCGAGTAAAAAAACGGACAGCACAGTAACCAATGTGATTCAACAGGGCTAATCAGATATCACACAGACACTCAGAAAATCATCTGCACTTTGCTATTCCATATCTTGTAAGAGCCTCCCTTTTATAGTCTACTAGCTATAGTACCCGGCATTGCCCGGGATAGTAACTGTCTCTCTGTCTCTCTCTGAGTTTCTGTCTGTCTGTCTCTGTCTGTGTGTCTGTCTCTGTGTATCAGTCTCTGTCTGTCTCTGTGTATCAGTCTCTGTCTCTGTGTATCAGTCTCTGTCTGTCTCTCTCTATCTCTGTCTCTTTCCCCATCTGTCTCTTTCCCCGTCTGTCTCTTTCCCCGTCTGTCTTTTTCCCCGTCTGTCTCTTTCCCCGTCTGTCTCTTTCCCCGTCTGTCTCTTTCCCCGTCTGTCTCTTTCCCCGTCTCTTTACTTGTTTTTGTCTCTTTTCTTGTCTCAGCGCTGGCTCCCTGTATTCGTAGCTAGGGTACACATCGGGTTACTAAGCTAAGCACTTTGCTTAGTTACCCGATATTTACCCTGGCTACGTGTGCAGGGAGCCAGCGCTGGCAGCCAGTAAGTGGTGTACGCTGGTAACCAGGGTAAATATCGGGTAGCCAAGCAAAGCGCTTTGCTTAGTTACCCGATATTTACCCTGGTTACCAGCGTACGCTGCTTACACAGAGTCGGTGCTCGTTGGTATCCCTCAATCAAACACGCCGATGCGTGTTGCACAGTGAGAGACCAACGACCAAAAAATGAACCAGAACAGTGTGTAATGATCAGTGATTTCACAGCAGGGGTCAGGTCGCTGCTTAGTGTCACACACAGCGAGATCGCTGATGAGGTCACTGGTAAGTCACAAAACCTGTGACTCACAGCGATCTCACTATGTGAGAAGTACCCCTTACACTCTACAGGTGAGAGAGGACCATGCTGACAATAAGACCTTACATTCTGTAGGAGAAGACCATACTGACCATAAGAGCTTACACTCTACAGGAGAGGACCCCACTGTCCATAAGTGTTTACACTCTACAGGAGAGAGAGAAAGAGAACCTCACTGACCATAAGAGCTTTCATTCTACAAGAGAGAGAGAGAAAGAGAACCTCACTGACCATAAGAGCTTTCATTCTACAAGAGAGAGAGAGAGAGAAAGAGGGCTCTGCTTACCATTAGAGCTTACACTCTACAGGAAAGAGAGGACTCCGCTTACCATAAGATCTTACACTCTACAGGAAAGAGAGAGCGAGAGAACACTGCTGCCCATAAGAGATTACACTCTACAAGCAAGAGACATTTACTCAGTGATTCTGGAGCTGGAAAACGATTGTTGTCCAAAAGCAAACAATATTTTAGGTTGTATAAAATGAGATATTAGATCCCGTGATCCCAACTTATTGTTACCTCTCTATAAATCACTTGTAAGGCCACATCTGGAATATGGGATCCAGTTTTGGGCTCCACATTTTAAAAATGACATTCAGAAGTTAGAGTCAGTTCAAAGGCGGGCAACTAGACTATTACAAGGAATGGAAGGCCTCCCATATGATGACAGGTTGAAAAAGTTACATATGTTTAGCTTAGAAAAAAGACGTCTCAGAGGAGATCTCATTGATATGTATAAATACATGTGTGGTCAATATAAAGGACTGGCACATGACTTATTTCTTCCAAAGACAATACTAAGGACCAGGGGGCACTCACTGCGAGTGGAAGAAAAGCGATTCCGACAGCTAAATAGGAAAGGGTTCTTTACAGTTAGAGCAGTCAGACTGTGGAATGCCCTACCACAAGAGGTAGTAATGGCAGATACTATAACAGCTTTTAAAAAAAAGCTGGATGATTTCCTCAGTGCACACAACATTGTGGGTTCAATTTAGTGACAAAAAAGGATAATGGGTGGAGAAAGGTTGAACTAGATGGACCCAGGTCTTTTTTCAACCTATGTAATTATGTAAACATGCTCCACTGGGAACCCTGATTTGTAATGTCCTAGATCAGTGATGGCGAACCTATGGCACACGTGCCACCAGGGGCACGCAGAGCCCATTCTGCTGGCACGCGTGCTGTCGCCTGATCCTGCAGGTTTGATCTGCTGGTGCAGTCGCACCGGCAGAACAAAGCTGTGTTTCAGCGGAGGAGACATTTGTCCTCGCTCTGACACTCCTCCTTTCCCAGGCTGTAGGTGTGCTGCCTAGGAGACGGAGGAGCGTCAGCGAGCGGCGCAGGCGTAATGACGTCTTCTGGCCACGTAGGAACTGAGGACCCATCGGCACGCAGCGGGGGAGCGTGTGTAGGAAGGTGAGTTGTGTGTTGCTTTTTTTTTTATACAGTTAGGTCCAGAAATATTTGGACAGTGACACAATTTTCGCGAGTTGGGCTCTGCATGCCACCACATTGGATTTGAAATGAAACCTCTACAACAGAATTCAAGTGCAGATTGTAACGTTTAATTTGAAGGTTTGAACAAAAATATCTGATAGAAATTGTAGGAATTGTTCACATTTCTTTACAAACATTCCACATTTTAGGAGGTCAAAAGTAATTGGACAAATAAACCAAACCCAAACAAAATATTTTTATTTTCAATATTTTGTTGCGAATCCTTTGGAGGCAATCACTGCCTTAAATCTGGAACCCATGGACATCACCAAACGCTGGGTTTCCTCCTTCTTAATGCTTTGCAAGGCCTTTACAGCCGCAGCCTTCAGGTCTTGCTTGTTTGTGGGTCTTTCCGTCTTAAATCTGGATTTGAGCAAGTGAAATGCATGCTCAATTGGGTTAAGATCTGCTGATTGACTTGGCCATTGCAGAATGTTCCACTTTTTTGCACTCATGAACTCCTGGGTAGCTTTGGCTGTGTGCTTGGGGTCATTGTCCATCTGTACTATGAAGCGCCATCTGATCAACTTTGCGGCATTTGGCTGAATCTGGGCTGAAAGTATATCCCGGTACACTTCAGAATTCATCCGGCTACTCTTGTCTGCTGTTATGTCATCAATAAACACAAGTGACCCAGTGCCATTGAAAGCCATGCATGCCCATGCCATCACGTTGCCTCCACCATGTTTTACAGAGGATGTGGTGTGCCTTGGATCATGTGCCGTTCCCTTTCTTCTCCAAACTTTTTTCTTCCCATCATTCTGGTACAGGTTGATCTTTGTCTCATCTGTCCATAGAATACTTTTCCAGAACTGAGCTGGCTTCATGAGGTGTTTTTCAGCAAATTTAACTCTGGCCTGTCTATTTTTAGAATTGATGAATGGTTTGCATCTAGATGTGAACCCTTTGTATTTACTTTCATGGAGTCTTCTCTTTACTGTTGACTTAGAGACAGATACACCTACTTCACTGAGAGTGTTCTGGACTTCAGTTGATGTTGTGAACGGGTTCTTCTTCACTAAAGAAAGTATGCGGCGATCATCCACCACTGTTGTCATCCGTGGACGCCCAGGCCTTTTTGAGTTCCCAAGCTCACCAGTCAATTCCTTTTTTCTTAGAATGTACCCGACTGTTGATTTTGCTACTCCAAGCATGTCTGCTATCTCTCTGATGGATTTTTTCTTTTTTTTCAGCCTCAGGATGTTCTGCTTCACCTCAATTGAGAGTTCCTTAGACCGCATGTTGTCTGGTCACAGCAACAGCTTCCAAATGCAAAACCACACACCTGTAATCAACCCCAGACCTTTTAACTTCTTCATTGATTACAGGTTAACGAGGGAGACGCCTTCAGAGTTAATTGCAGCCCTTAGAGTCCCTTGTCCAATTACTTTTGGTCCCTTGAAAAGGAGGAGGCTATGCATTACAGAGCTATGATTCCTAAACCCTTTCTCCGATTTGGATGTGAAAACTCTCATATTGCAGCTGGAGTGTGCACTTTCAGCCCATATTATATATATAATTGTATTTCTGAACATGTTTTTGTAAACAGCTAAAATAACAAAACTTGTGTCACTGTCCAAATATTTCTGGACCTAACTGTATATAACTCGTGTGCGGCTGTGCCAAGGTGGGGGGAGCAGCGTGGGGTGGGGGAGAACGCACATGCCGGTGGGGGTGGGGGAGAACACACATGCCAGCGTGGGGTGGGGGTGGGGGGGAACGCACATGCCAGCGTGGGGGAGAACGCACATGCCAGCGTGGGGGTGGGGGAACGCACACGCCAGCATGGGGTGGGGGAGAAACACACATGCCAGCATGGGGGGGGGGGATGACATGCATGCCAGGATGGGGGGGGGACATGCATGCTAGGATGGGGAAACATGCATGCCAGGATGGGGAAACATGCATGCCAGGATGTGGAAATATGCATGCCAGGATGGGGAAACATGCATGCCAGGATGGGGAAACATGCATGCCAGGATGGGGAAACATACATGCCAGGATGGAGGAAACATGCATGCCAGGATGGAGGAAACATGCATGCCAGGATGGGGAAACATACATGCCAGGATGGAGGAAAACATGCATGCCAGGATGGAGGAAACATGCATGCCAGGATGGAGGAAACATGCATGCCAGGATGGGGAAAACAAGCATGCCAGGATGGAGGAAACATGCATGCCAGGATGGAGGAAACATGCATGCCAGGATGGGGAAAACATGCATGTCAGGATGGAGGAAACATGCATGCCAGGATGGGGAAAACATGCATGCCAGGATGGTGAAAACATGCATGCCAGGATGGGGAAAATATGCATGCCAGGATGGGGAAACATGCATGCCAGGATGGAGGAAACATGCATGCCAGGATGAGGAAACATGCATGCCAGGATGGGGAAAATATGCATGCCAGGATGGAGGAAACATGCATGCCAGGATGGAGGAAACATGCATGCCAGGATGGAGGAAACATGCCACAATAGGGTACATTTACCAGGAAGGGGAACATTTACCAGGAAGGGGAACATGCTAGGAAGGGGGACATTTAGCTGGATGGGGGTACATTTACCTGGATGGGGGGTAAATTAACCAGGATTGGGAACATTTACCAGGAATGGGGTACATGCCAGGATAGGGTACATTTACCAGGATGGAGGACATTTACCAGGAATGGGGTACATTTACCAGGATGGGGCCATGATGGGGACAAATATACCAGAATGTAGGAAATATGTTTACCAGGAAGTGGCCCAGGAAGGGGGACATAACTACACAATGAAAGGGGAGGGGAGCAACTCGTACGTCTTTATGGGATTTCAAGATGTTCAGACTTTGAAATGTAGATGTGGATTACAGGGTGACATCTGATTGCATTCAAGGCTAAAATCTCTGTCTAATATGTTGCAACTGATCAACTGCTGTGTCTGGAAAGGGCAGGGGGCTCAGCTTCAATGTGTGGTAAGCATGCATGAGCATGATGCCCTCTGCTGAAGAGAAGACTGCAAAGGTAAGGTTACAATCAATTATTTACATAATAGGATTGGTTGGCACTTCGGAAAAAAAATTGGGTTTAGGGCTACAGTTTGGGCACTCGGCCTGTGAAAGGTTCGCCGTGACTGTCCTAGATCATGATCACCACTGTACAATGTGTGATTCTGTAAGGTGTCATAGCTGGAGGGCATTATAGGGAAGCGATGCAAAATGACGTTTGCCTGCTCTCTGATTCAAGAGTGTGTGAAATGGTGCTGAAGAATTTATTTTTTTTTTGCAAAATATTCAAATTCATGTGAAACCAAATCAATCTGCTCATCTATAAGTAAACATCCATCTCTATGGACAAAAATATCATCATTGCTTTCTGGTACGGTGACAGTGGAAGATCTATGAAAGTCAAGTCCCGACTATTTACCCCTTTAAAAAAATATTTTAAAGTCTTATTCTCGAAAACTACAAAGATTTTTTTTTTTTGAAAGGCATAAAATATGTCATCATTTTATACTATATACACTACAGTTCAAAAGTTTAGGGATACTTAGATATTTCCTTATTTTTGAAAGAAAAGCAAATTTTTTTTCAATGAAGCTAACATTAAATTAAACAGAAATATACTCTATATATTGTTAATGTGGTAAATGACTATTCTAGCGTCAAACATCTGGTTTTTAATGCAACATTTACATACGTTTATAGAAGTCCATTTCCAACAACCACCACTCCAGTGTTCTAATGGTAGATTGTGTTTACTAACTGTGTTAGAAGGCTAATGGATGTTTAGAAATCCCCTGAAAACTCTTGTGCAAGTATGTTGGTGTGGCCCCCAACCTGGTCAGGCACCACAGAGTACTGCACCCATGCTGAGACAGTGCTTCCAGGTAATTCCAAAAGGCCAGGATGAGGTCTGTACACACAGACACATAGTGACCAGGTCTCCCACACCATTAGAGGGGACCCTTGGGTAGCCTCTGAAGAGGTTAACTTTCAATTCTCAGCAAGGGGTGTAGTGGAGAGGCTGAAAGCTAGATGCAGTGGCAGACAGATAAAGGAGGAGGAGCAAGCCAGTCTGGAGAGTGTACAGAAGTTGCTGAAGGAGGCAGAAGTACAGCCACGCTAGCCAGACCCTGCAGGTGTGGTAGCTGTTAGCGGGTGAGTACAGTGACCAGAAAGGCAGCCTGAAAGACACCTGAAGAGAGGCAGTCGAGTACAGGGATTGCTGGTAACTACGCACACACAGGGAACAGGTCCCTAGAGCCAGATACCGATCTACTGATCTGCTAAACCTGCCGGTGAGGGGACTAGAGATTCCTCGCCAAAGACTCAGAGCTCGAGCCACAGCAGCAACAGGGGGACCCATAAGGAGATAGGGCCAAAAGCCATCTCACCAGGTCCACGCTGCTGGCAAACGGGCCAGAAAGGGAAGGAGAGGCAGTAGTAACTTTCCCTGGATGACTCCCACAATACTGCAAGTCAGGGGCTATCCGAAACAAAAGAAGTGCAAGGAAGGCGAGTTAATAGCTACCCTCAGAACGGCCTGCAGGAATTCCTGGTTCCACCTGGTATAATCTCAGCATCGCCCGGGTATCTCACCAACCAACTAAAAGTGAGTAAACACGTTAAAAGACTTTCTGGACTGTGTTTGAGTTACTCTGCGACCTGTGATTCTACACGCATATACCTGAGCCCCTGGGGCTAGCCTCACTCTCGGGAGGCCATACCACCAGACTGCAGGCATCATCAGCCCCAGACGCTCGTTAAACTGCAGTGGTGGTCCCCCATCACCCTGACCGCAAAACCGAAAGTGGCGTCACGACTCCTATAAAAGTGAACCTGACATACGTGTTGCCAGAAGAGTCCCTACAGAGAAATCCCCGCAGTGTCCCGCAGGCGACCGCTGCAGCGCTGTGGTGGGCAACTGATTCGCACAGCTGAGAACAGTTTTGCTGATTGAAAAAGCTATAAAACTGACCTTCCTTTGAGCTAGTTGAGTATCTGGAGAATTATATTTGTTGATTCCATTGAACTCTCAAAATGGCCAGAAAAAGAGAACTTTCATGTGAAACTTGAAAGTCTATTCTTGTTCTTAGAAATGAAGGATATTCCATGCAAGAAATTGCCAAGAAACCGAAGATTTCTTCCAACGGTTTGTACTACTCCCTTCAGAGGAGAGCACAAACAGGCTCTAACCAGAGTAGAAAGAGAAGTGGGAGGCCCCGCTGCACAACTGAGCAATAAGACAAGTACATTAGAGTCTCTAGTTTGAGAAGTTGATGCCTCACAGGTCCTCAACTGGCAGCCTCATTAAATAGTACCCGCAAAACGCCAGTGGCAACGTCTACATTGAAGAGGCAAGTTCAGGCCTTCAGGGCAGAGTGGCAAAAAAAAAGCCATATTTGAGACTGGCTAATTAAAGGAAAAGATTAATATGGGCAAAAGAACACAGACATTGGACAGAGGAAAATTAGAAAAATATGTTATCGACAGACGAATCGAAGTTTGAGGTGTTTGGATCACACAGAAAAACATTTGTGAGATGCAGAATAAGTGAAAAGATGCTGGAAAAGTGCCTGACATCATCTGTCAAGCATGGTGGAGGTAATGTGATGGTCTGGGATGCTTTGGTGCTGGTAAAGTGGGAGATTTGTACAAGGTAAACAGGATTTTGAATAAGGAAGGCTATCACTCCATTTTGCAGCGCAATGCGCAATTTCATCCTACAACAGGACAATGACCCAAAGTACACCTCCAAATTATGGATTATCTATTTAGGGAAGAAGCAGGCAGCTGGTATTCTATCTGTAATGGAGTGGCAAGCCCACTCACCAGATCTTAACCCTATTAAGCTGTTGTGGGAGCAGCTTGACCATATGGTACACAAAAAGTGCCCATCAAGCCAATCCAACTTGTGAGAGGGGCTTTCTGGAGGCATGGGGTGAAATATCTCCAGGTTACCTCATAAACTAACAGCTACAAAGCCAAAGATCTGCAAAGCTGGAATTGCTGCAAAGGGAGCATTCTTTGACGAAAGCAAAGTTTGAAGGAGAAAATTAATATTTCAATATTTCAAGTAAAAATCATTATTTCTAACCTCGTCAATGTCTGGACAATATTTTCTATTCATTATGCAACTCATTTGATAAATAAAAGTATGATTTTGCATGGAAAAGACAAAATTGTCTGGGTAACCCCAAGCTTTTAAACTGTAGTGTGTGTGTGTGTGTATGTGTGTATGTTTGTATATATATATATATATATATATATATATATATATATATATATATATATATATATATATATATATATATATATATACTGTATATACAGTACAGAACAAAAGTTTGGACACACCTCATTCAAAGAGTTTTCTATATTTTCATGACTCTAAAAATTGTAGATTCACATTGAAACCATCAAAACTATGAATGAAAACATGTGGAATGAAATACTTAAAAAAGTGTGAAACAACTGAAAATATGTCTTAAATTCTAGGTTCTTCAAAGTAGCCACCTTTTGCTTTCATTACTACTTTGCACACTCTTGGCATTCTCTTGATGAGCTTCAAGAGGTAGTCACTGGAAATGGTTTTCCAACAGTATTGAAAGAGTTCCCAGAGATGCTTAGCACTTGTTGGCCCTTTTGCCTTCACTCTGCGGTCCAGCTCACCCCAAACCATCTTGATTGGGTTCAGGTCTGGTGACTGTGGAGACCAGGTCATCTGGCGTAGCACCCCATCGCTCTCCTTCTTAGTCAAATAGCCCTTACACAGCCTGGAGGTGTGTTTGGGGTCATTATCCTGTTGAAAAATAAATGATGGTCCAACTAAACGCAAACTGGATGTAATAGCACGCCGCTGCAAGATGCTGTGGTAGCCATGCTAGTTCTGTATGTCTTCAATTTTGAATAAATCCCCAACAGTGTCACCAGCAAAGCACCGCCACAACATCACACCTCCTCCTCCATGCTTCACGGTGAAAACCAGGCATGTAGAGTCCATCCGTTCACCTTTTCTACAAAGACACGGTGGTTGGATCCAAAGATCTCAAATTTGGACTCATCAGACCAAAGCACAGATTTCCACTGGTCTAATGTCCATTCCTTGTGTCCTTTAGCCCAAACAAGTCTCTTCTGCTTGTTGCCTGTCCTTAGCAGTAGTTTCCTAGCAGCTATTTTATCATCAAGGCCTGTTGCACAAAGTCTCCTCTTAATAGTTGTTCTGGAGATGAGAAGGTGTGTCCAAACTTTTGATATATATATATATATATATATATATATATATAAAATGACATATGTTGGGTCTTTAAAAAAAAATCTTTCTAGTTTTACATACTATATACAGTAATTATTATACCTAATATTATATATTATCGCAAAATCGAGAGAAGAAAACCAACAGAATTGAAACTAAATGAACACAGCCTGAAACATTTTGTTGTGACTACGACATATGGCAGTATCTATATAATTTACGGCTCCTCAAGGCCTTTTTCATCACTGATTGCATTCTATTAATATGTTAAATACTTCTTCCTTGACAAAGCCCATATGCTCTGTGTAAAATGTAAACAGGTATTCAGATGCAAAAATAAAAATGACACTCTAGTCTATGGTCTGTGTATTCTACCAACAAATATTGACCTAACAATATACAGAATATCACTAGAATAGTAAAAAATGAGTTCAATATAAAAGAGTTCAGTAAAGAGATTTGTGGTATACTCTGCGCTGCTGTACAAAGAATCACTCCAAATAATAAAAGCAATGGTGATGGTTTATTCATCAAACCATCACCATTGCTTTTATTATGTGGAGTGATTCTTTGTACAGCAGCGCAGAGTATACTACAACTATCCTGGTATTTGTTTTGCTTCTGCCTTTGGCACGTGGGATCGGTTGCAGCTGTTATATGTCTCTATACTGGTTGTGAGTCTCACAATCTTTCCAGGTGAGCGGTTTTCCTATTAAAAAGTCGCCATATTTTACACTGGTAAGACCCTATTGCGCTCCTTATATATATCATCAAATAGTTAATTTATTTCAGTATACAAAAAGGGAAACACATATATTATACAGAGTCATTACAAACAGAGTGATCTATTTGAAGTGTTTATGTCTGTTAATGTTGATGATTATGGCTTACAGCCAATGAAAACCCAAAAGTCATTATCTCAGAAAATTAGAATAATTACCACAAACACCTGCAACAGCTTCCTAAGCTTTTAAAGTGGTCCCTTAGTCTGGTTCAGCAGGCTACAAAATCATTGGAAAGATGGCTGACTTGACAGATGTCCAGAAGGCAGTCATTGACACACTCCACAAAGAAGTGTAAGCCACAAAAGGTCACTGCTAAAGAAGCTGGCTGTCCACAGAGTGCTGTATCCAAGCATATTAATGGAAAGTTGAGTGTAAGGAAAAAGTGTGGTAGAAAAAGGTGCACAAGCAACTGGGATAACCGCAGCCTTGATAGGATTGTTAAGAAAAGGCCATTCAAAAATTTGGGGAGATTCACAAGGAATGGACTGTTGCCGGAGTCAGTGCTTCAGGAGTAACCACACATAGACGTATCCAGGACATGGGCTTCAACTGTCGCATTACTTGTGCCAAGCCACTCATGACCAATAGACAACACCAGAAGCGTCTTACCTGGGCCAAGGAGAAAAAGAACTGGACTGTTGCTCAGTGGTCCAAGGTGTTGTTTTCAGATGAATGAAAATTTTGCATTACATTTGGAAATCGTGGTCTCAGAGTCTGGAGGAAGAGTGGAGAGGCCACAATCCAAGCTGCTTGAGGTCTAGTGTGAAGTTTCCACAATCAGTGATGGTTTGGGGAGCCATGTCATCTGCTGATGTAGGTCCACTATGTTTTATCAGGACCAAAGTCAGCGCAGCTGTCTACCAGGAAATTTTAGAGCACTTCATGCTTCCCTCTGCCGGCAAGCTTTTTGTAGATGAAATTTCATTTTCCAGCAGGACTTGTATCCGTTCCACACTGCCAAAAGTACCAATACCTGGTTTATTAACCACGGTATCACTGTACTTGATTGACCAGTAAACTTACCTGACCTAAA
This sequence comes from Anomaloglossus baeobatrachus, assembly GCF_048569485.1. Lineage (NCBI taxonomy): Eukaryota > Metazoa > Chordata > Amphibia > Anura > Aromobatidae > Anomaloglossus > Anomaloglossus baeobatrachus. Next base: position 371,783,855 of record NC_134353.1, read on the forward strand.
CCCCTTAGAGAATCTATGGGTGATTGTCAAGAGGAAGATGAGAGACACCAGACCCAACAATGCAGATGAGCTGAAGGCTGCTATCAAAGAAACCTGGGCTTCCATAACACCTCAGCAGTGCCATAGGCTGATCACCTCCATGCCACGCTGCATTGATGCAGTAATTTATGATAAAGAAGCCATGACCAAGTATTGAGTACAGACTTTTCAGTAGGCGCCAACATTTCTGAGTTTAAAATCATTTTTCAGTTGGTCTTTTATAATATTCTAACTTTCTGAGATAATGACTTTTGGGTTTTCATTGGCTGTAAGCCATAATCATCAACATTAACAGAAATAAACACTTGAAATAGCTCACTCACTTTGTAATGACTCTATATAATATGTGGGTTTCCCTTTTTGTATTGAATTACTGAAATAAATGAACTTTTTGATGCTATTCTAATACTGTATATTGAGATGCACTTGTATATGTTCCCCAGTGCTTTGTTACGCTGCAGCATAGCTTTTCCTGGTTGGGTAAATGCACTAATACAGCAGAGAGACAGTACATGGATAGATAAAGTTAAAGCACTCTTTCTACTTTCCCTATTTAAAATATATATCCAATTAAGGTTTATGGGGAATTTGATAGTGAAAGCTATGAAATGTGTATGCGAGGTTTAAGCACTGCATTACAAACTATAAAAGGAGGATTATCAGGTTACAGCCACCTGAGTCTCAAACTGGGAAATCTTCTATATTGTGACAACAGAATGGCAATGTGCAGAGTAATAATATAGCCTATATACACTGTAAGGCTCAGCTACAGGTGCCAGAAGCCTGGTCCTCGCAGATGCTGAGCTATTACTTTACAGGTGAATGAATGCTGTTCTCCCAGGATTAGAGCCACTGATAATTTACATAGATTATTTCCATCTTCATATACTAGTATTATCGGATAATGCTTGTAGAAACAAGCACTTTAGCAATTTACTCCTTCTTACAATTTTTAGCTGTTTTCTAGATAATATTAACACTTTTCTTTTGTTTACTGTTAGTTGCCTTGGTGACTGACCACCACGACTCCTTAGCACCTGTCGAACATACAAAGTTTTCTTCTACGCAGCTTGTAAATACTGCTTTAACACTAGCTGGGATTGCAGAGAATGCTGTTACCTCCTAATCCCAGTCAGTTTTAGAGCATAAATACAAACAAAACAGCAGTTGTGGTCAGAGTCCTAATTAATAAACAGTAAATCACCAAAGTACAAGCGCTATCTAACAATAACCATCTATGAAGATAGGAATAACCCTTTAACACCTAAAAGGGCACATTTGGGCATTAACCCCTTCACGACCATGGACGGATATATCCGTCATGGATCGTGTCCCGGTAAGCCCCGCCCCCTGCCGCGGGCAGGCGGCGTGGATCGGCACACATATCAGCTGTTTTCAACAGCTGACATGTGTGCCTACATGTTCCGAGTGGAATCGCATTCCACCCGGAACATTAACCCCTTAGATCTCGCTGCCAAAGTCTGGCAGCGAGATCTATATGCGCGCGGCCATCTTTTTTTCTTACCGCCGCCCCCTCCGGACGTCACGTGAGTGATCACGTGACGTTCGGTGGTTGCCATCGTAGCACAGGGTCATGTGATGACGCCTGGTGCTACGAAGTTTCACTTTCATTCTTCCTTGGCACGGAGCAGAGGAAGAAAGAAAGTGACTATTTCTGCTGTTTACAGCGGTATAGCTGTAATCAGCAGATAGCGATCAGCAATCGGATTGCTGATCGCTATAGCCCCCTAGGGGGACTAGTAAAATAAAATAAAAAAAGTAAAAAAAAAGTTTTAAAAAATTAAAAAAAAAACAAAAAACCTAAAAGTTCAAATCACCCCCCTTTCCCCCCATTGAAAATTAAAGGGTTAAAAAATAAATAAATATACACATATTTGGTATCGCCGCGTTCAGAAATGCCCGATCTATCAAAATATAAAATCAATTAATCTGATTGGTAAACGGCGTAGTGGCAAAAAAATTCCAAACGCCAAAATTACGTTTTTTGGTCGCCGCAAGTTTTACGCAAAATGTAATAACAGGCGATCAAAACGTAGCATCTGCGCAAAAATGCTACCATTAGAAACATCAGCTCGAGACGCAAAAAATAAGCCGTCACTGAGCCATAGATCCCAAAAAATAAGAACGCTACGTGTTTCGGAAAATGGCGCAAAACGTGCGCCACTTTTATTGGACAAACTTGTGAATTTTTTTTAACCCCTTAGTTACAAGTAAACCTATACATGTTTGGTGTCTACAAACTCGCACCGACCTCAGGTATCATACCCACACATCAGTTTTACCATATAGTGAACACCGTGAATAAAACATCCCAAAAACTATTGTGCCATCACACTTTTTTTGCAATTTTTCCACACTTGGAATTTTTTTGCTGCTTTCCAGTACACCATATGGTAAAACTTATGGTTTCATTTAAAAGTACAACTTGTCCCGCAAAAAAACAAGCCCTCATATGGCAAGATTGACGGAAAAATAAAAAAGTTACGGCTCTCGGAAGAAGGGGAGCAAAAAACAAAAACGCAAAAACGGAAAGTGCCCCGGGGCTGAAGGGGTTAAAATAATTAGTATATAATAAAGAATATTATCGGTGGACCTAAGTGGACTAAAAGGTCTTTTACATCTATTCTGAAGTTATAATTATTTATTAAGAAGTCCTTTAGGTACTCTGCTTGACAGTGCCCACATGTGCTACAAGTGCCAATGCCAGCAGGTGGCACTGCCACTGTACCTGCTCCTATACCCACCTACATTTAAGGTATATATTGCCTCCAGTGCAGGGTAGACAGTGGATTGGTGGAAGAGTTCATTTTTAAAGGTGGGCATCAGGGGAAGCAGTTGGAGGGGCCCAAGTTTAGCATTAAGTACCAGCTGTCATCAGTACCTGTTTCTGCATTGTTGGGGGTTATGTGGCCATTAAATCAAAAACCCTAATAATTGTTCTTAATCAGATATAATCGCACTTCGTCACATGACGATACATGGGATTCTTTTAAGATTATCGACCACATCCGTAATTTTCAGCTGATCGTATCCGATCGTTTTGGTAACGTAGATCATTAATATTAATCATGAAAAATGTGGATGAATCATTGAAGGATTCATTCATTATTCTAGGAATAACACTCCCTTTGTGGAGGCAGGCAGCTGCCATAAGATAGTATTCTGCCCCACTCATTGACTGACTGTTGGCACTAGTCCTGGTATCAGCTGGACTGGCACATGGACACTGGCATAACACTCATGCATAGAAGGCAGTCTGCTCACGTTACCTCCAGGCTGAAGGTGCCGGCTCCTGTTGCAGCACAGAAGTTCTTTATCAGATGAAACTGTCCTTAGTACATCCCTGCGATCTTGTCGTTCGTAGATCGGAAGCTAATCCAAAGCACGAGAAAGATCAGTGTTGATTCAGAAGTCCACATAATCCACGATGTGCCGGCTGCCCTGCCGGTAAACTTTCCTCTTTTGTCCTACCAACTAGATGAAAAAGCTTAGCAAGTGAGAGGAGTAATGAAAACACTCCCTGAGCCACTATAAACAGCAATTACTGCACTGACTGCACGCTGAATGTCAAAGGACAGCAAAGGTGGGAGTCCCCGGCCACCCCCTGCTGAATGGGCACAGTGCGGAGCAGGGCGAAGGGTATTGTGTCTTCTGCCAGCCTCAGCAATGCACTGTGCTGCCTGTGCCTGCAGCTGGCCAGGGACCACAGGCAGCAGCGCCACCTACTGGCAAGATGTACACATAGCATCTTACAATCTTACAATCTTACAAGCTAACCCATTAACTCTACCAATGTTTTATCATTTCATTAAAAACCCTTTTTATATGCAGAAACTGGACCAGGTGGGCACATGAAGGGCGTCTATAGTAAAACACTGGTCACCAGTGAGGGCTAACGCTCCAGGCAGATCTGATAAAATCTGCACAGTGAGGGGATCATCCAGGACCTCACTGACCTTAGAAATCCGGGGGCACCAGCAGTAACGGGAGAACCAGGGACCAGAGCAGAACACCGACACAGGGTTCACACTGCCTGCCGTACAGACCAGAGACTGGAAGACAAACATGAGGGGACCGACAGACGCTCCAAGCCACGGGGACCCACCAACTTGAGAAAGGTGCAGGGTAAAGAAGCCACCAGGTCATCAACCCGGCACTGGGACTAAGGGAGCAGAGGTGAACACCAGCTTTCCCCTGGGTACCAGTCACCATCCACTGTGAGTAAAGAGAACCAGTTACATAGCAACCCCTTGTGTGGCCTACCTTCTTTCCGCGTGTAACTCTATCACCTACCCCCTGGGGCCCCAGCCCTAATTGCGGAGGGCCCAACATCCAGGCTGCCATAACATCAGCCCCAGCGGAGAGACTGTGTAGCGGCGGTTCCATCACCATAACCACAACCCGCAAGTGGCGTCACGACAATAACTTTATTAACTATTCCCCTGTATATATGTCGCGCCCAGAGATATGGGGTACTCAGTCCCAGGCAGTGTCTCTCTTGGGAATGTCACGGTGGTGACACAGAAACCCAGAAAATAACCAGAGTGGCTGGAACCTTAACAGACTGCAGACCTAATACTGACACACAACTAGAAGTAGCCGTGGGACAAGCCTACGATGACCTACCGTGTTTCCCCGAAAGTAAGACAGTGTCTTACTTTCTTTTTACCCCCAAAAGTGCCACTATGTCTTACTTTCGGGGTATGTCTTATATTGGAAAAAATCCCACAGCAATCGCAGCAAGTCTCCATGCAATGTACCGTATGGGGTCTTGCTGCGATTGCGCCTTAAGTGTACCGCAAGTTAAGGAAACTTAACCACCAGCGGCTGCACATGAGGGCACTGAGGCTGTGTGATTTTGTATGTTGTCCATGGTCCTGATGGACCACAGACAACATTACTGCAACATTTCAACATTTCTCGGTAGCCGAGCGCTCAGCTGAGCGCCAGACCGCCGGCATGTGTCAGCTCTCAGCTGAGCGCTAAGCCGCCGTCATGTCAGGGCGTTCAGCTGAGCGCCAGACCGCCGGCATGTGTCAGCTCTCAGCTGAGCGCTTTGCCGGCGGCATGTCAGGGCGCTCAGCTGAGCGCTTTGCCGGCGGCATGTCAGGGCTCTCAGCTGAGAGCTGTCACATGCCGGTGGCATGTCAGGGTGCTCTGCTGAGCGCTCGGCCGCCGGCATGTTAGGGCGCTCAGCTGAGCGCTTTGCCGGCGGCATGTCAGGGCGCTCAGCTGAGCGCTCGGCCGCTGTAACTGTACTGTAAAGAGGAAAAAAAAAATAAATAAATTTTTACTACGTCTTACTTTCGGGGTACGTCTTACATTAGCCGACCCCCCCAAAACCCCCACTACGTCTTACTATCGGGGGTGTCTTACTATCGGGGAAACACGGTAGTCGTCTCGACACAACCAGAGAATTAAATACTCTAACAGAGAGAAATGTAGAAAAGCTAATCTTCCTCAGATTAGTCCCCAAAAATATAGATAGCCCCCCACATGTAAAGATTACGGTGATATAGGAAAACACAATACGTAGCTAGAGAACAGAGTCAGCAAAGATGAGGCCCAAAACTATCTGCATAGGAAAGAATAGGAAAGAGCACTGACTGCAGCCGTATTAAATACCAGCACGCCTGACATGGAAAAATACTGTATACTGCTATATCAGTCCTCTGGTGTTACTGGGATCCAAGAAAAACATTGATATAGAGAGGGGACTGAATATTGTACCAAGCATGACAAAACACAATACATAACAGAACATGGAGCAAGGTACACAGATACTCCCAGCAGGGAATAATCCAATTCCACCAGGAACTCCACACAGGCAAAATCACAAGAAAGTGAAAAACTATAAGCAAAGGTACAAGACCAACTTATCTGAGAGGAGTTCTGGTAAACACTGAGAACAGGGCTGGTTTCAGGAAGTACTTAGAACACAGGAAATACAATTGAGCACCGGAGCACTACATAGTTATATAGGCCCAAACCAAATGGCCTGATTGCAAATCCTACTCAGCTGTCCAGTTTCCATTCAGCAAGTCAGCTGCATTACCAGCACTGACCACAAGAGGGAGCCCCAAACTGGAATCTAATTCAAATAAATTCACAACAGTACCCCCCCCCCACCCCTTGAGGAGGGGTCACCGAACCCTCACCAGAATCCCCGGGTTTGTCAGGATGGGCTCGATGAAAAGCACGGACCAATCGATCAGCATGTATGTCGGAAGCAACCACTCAAGAATTATCCTCCTGACCATAACCTTTCCACTTGACCAGGTACTGGAGCTTCCGTCTAGAAATACAGGAATCCAAAATCTTCTCCACTACATATTCCAGATACCCCTTGACCAACACAGGATCAGGAGGTGTAGCCATGGGCACTACCGGTTCAACATACTTTTTCAACAAAGACTTATGAAAGACATTGTGAATCTTGAAAGTCTCTGGGAGATCCAAACGGAAAGCAACAGAATTAATAATTTCCAAAATCTTATAAGGTTCAATAAACCTTGGCTTAAATTTCGGATAAGAAACTTTCATAGGAACATGACTGGAAGACAACCAGACCAAGTCCCCTATCTTAAACCGGGGACCCACAGTCCTACGCCGGTTGGCAAACCATTGGGCTTTTTCCTGGGTGTGGGACAATTTATCCACCACCTGATCTCAAATTTGCTGCATTTTCTCTACTGCAGAATCAACACCTGGGCAGGCTGAAGCCTCCATCTGCCCTGAAGAAAACCAAGGATGAAATCCGAAATTGCAAAAGAAAGGAGACATCAAAGTGGCTAAACTAGCTCTATTATTAAGTGCAAACTCAGTCAAAGACAAAAAAGAAACCCAGTCATCCTGATCAGCCGACACAAAACATCTTAAATAGGTTTCCAAAGTCTGATTTGTCCTCTCAGTCTGTCCATTGGTCTGAGGATGAAAGGCGGAAGAGAAGGACAACTCAATTCCCAGCCTAGAACAAAAAGCTCTCCAAAATCTAGACACAAACTGCACTCCCCTATCGGACACAATGTTCTCAGGAATACCATGCAAACGAACCACCTGACAAATAAACAAAGGCACCAACTCTGAAGCTGATGGCAACTTAGGCAGCGGCACCAAATTAATCATTTTGGAAAATCTATCACAGATTACCCAAACAACCGACATCCCATCAGAAACAGGGAGATCAGAAATAAAATCCATTGAGATGTCAGTACATAGTCTCTTGGGCACCGGCAATGGCAATAACACTCCACTAGAACAAGAACAACAAGGCTTGGATCTTGAACAGATCCCACAGGATTGCACAAAATTCTTCACATCACAAGCTAGAGAATGCTACCAAAAGGACCTACTCACCAAATCCCTGGTGTCAAAAATCCCAGGATGACCAGCCAACATGGAACAATGAATTTCAGACATCACTTTACTCTTCCATTGGTCAGGAACATATAATTTCCCCACAGGACATCTTTCAGGTGTGTTCTCCTGAAATTCCTCAAGAGCAAGTCTCAAATCAGGTGAAATCGTGGAGAGAATCACTCCCTCATGCAGGATGGTAGGAGGCTCAGTCACATCCAGAGAATCAGCAAAGAAACTGCTAGAAAGGGCATCTGCCTTAATATTCTTAGTATCCGGAATATAAGAGACCACAAAATTAAAGCGCGTGAAAAACAAGGCCCATCTAGCCTGCCTGGGATTCAACCTCCTGGCTGCTTCAAGATAGATCAAATTCTTATGATCAGTGAGTACAACAATCTGATGTCTCGCCCCCTCCAGTCAATGTCGCCATTCCTCAAAGGCCCACTTCATAGCCAACAATTCCCGATTCCCCACATCATAATTTCGTTCTGGTGGAGAAAATTTCCGGGAAAAGAAAGCACAGGGCCTAAGTTTAGAAGTCACAGGGTCTCTTTGAGACAAGACAGCCCCTGCTCCCAACTTTGACGCATGAATCTCCACCTGGAATGGAAGAGACACATGAGGTTGCCGCAAGACTGGAGCAGAAGTAAACCTCCTTTTCAGCTACTGAAAGGTCAAGACTGCCTCTGGAAACTAATTGAGAACATCAGCTCCTTTTTTGGTGAAATCAGTCAACGGCTTGACAATACTGGAAAAATTGTCAATAAATTTACGATAAAAATTAGCAAAACCCAAAAACTTCTGAAGGGCTTTCAAAGGAGTAGACTGAACCCAATCATGAATGGCCTGGACCTTTACCGGATCCATCTCAATAGTAGATGGGGACAAAATAAACTCCACAAAAGAGATCTTTTATACGCCAAAAAGACATGTCGATCCCTTGACACATAACGCATTGTCCCGGAGAACCTGAAACAGTGTCCGAACCTGTTCAACATGAGAATCACAGTCGTCAGAAAAAAATCAAAATGTCATCCAAATAGACAATCAAAAACTTGTCAACAAAGTCCCGGAAAATATCATGCATGAAAGATTGGAAGACGGAAGGGGCATTAGTGAGCCCAAAGGGCATCACTAGGTACTCAAAATGCCCCTCAGGGGTATTCATCACCCTGCTTAATGCGAATGAGGTTATACGCTCCCTGAAGATCGAGCTTAGTAAACCAACTAGCACCCTTCACTCTGGAAAACAGGTCGGAAATCGGAGGCAATGGATACTGACAGTTAACCGTAATTTTATTAAAGAGACGATAGTCAATACAAGGTCGCAATGAGCCATCCTTCTTGGCTACAAAGAAAAAAACGGCACCCAAAGGTGAAGATGACGGCTTGATATGACCCTTCTCCAAAGACTCCTTAATATAAGTCCGCATAGCAACATGTTCAGGGACAGATAAATTGAAAAGCCGTCCCTTAGGAAATTTGCATCCAGGCACTAAGTCAATAGCGCAATCATAGTCCCTATGCGGAGGCAAAGACGTAGCCTCGTTCTCATTAAATACATCCATGAAATCGGTCAAGTAGTCAAGCACCTCCTGTGTCTGAGATGAAATAGACAAAACAGGAGTAATACTATGCATACATTGACAGCCCCAACTAGTCACAGACAAAGATGTCCAATCCAAAACAGGATTATGGGTTTGCAACCAAGGGAATCCCAGTACCAAAATGTCATGCAAATTATGTAACACCAAAAACTTACAAACCTCCTGCTGGTCAGGCGTGACCTGCATCGTCACCTGGGTCCAAAATTGAGGCTTATTTTCAGCTAAAGGAGTAGCATCAATACCCCTCAAAGGAATAGGATTTTGAAAAGGTACCATAGGGAAACCACAACGCTTAGCAAGCCCAAAATCCATCAAGTTCAGGGCCACTCCTGAATCAATAAAAGCCATAGCCGAAAATGACTACAAAGAACAGATCAAAGAAACTGACAAAAGAAACTTAGATTGCACATTGCCCAAAGTAAACGAATGGGCAAATCGTTTCTCGCGCTTAGGGCAGACAGAAATTGTATGAGAGGCGTCTCCACAGAAAAAAACATAGCTTATTATGCCGTCTAAAATCCTGCCATTCCGCCCTAGAAAGGACCCTATTGCACTGCATAGGCTCCGAAGACGACTCTGAGAGCGACACCTCTGCTCGCATTGTTTTACGTTCCCATAAACGTCTATCAATCTGAATGGCCAATGACATAGAGGCATCAAGACCAGAGGAGAAAGGAAAGCCCACCATAACATCCTTAACAACCCCTTCCGAAAAAGAGCCGCAAGCGCTGCATCATTCCATTCAGTAAAGAAATTTCTGACAGTAGATCTCTGCAGGTTCCTGACACTGGATCAAAGCCAATAAAGATTTCTCGACTTGATCAATAGCATTAGGTTCATCATATAACAACCCCAGAGCCTGAAAAAAAAAATTCACATCAGCAAGAGCAGGATCTTCAGGTGCCAGGGAAAAGGCCCAATCCTGGGGGTCACCATGCAGCAGGGAGATAACAATCTGAACTTGCTGCCTGGAAGACCCTGAGGACTTAGGTTTCAATGCAAAATATAACCTACAATTGTTTTTGAAGTTCAAAAATTTAGACCGATCCTCAGAGAACAAATCTGGTAAAGATATCTTAGGTTCTACAGCAGGTGTCTAGGCAATCGGATATATCCTTAACCTGAGACGTAAGCTGATCGACTCACCCAGCTAATTATGTAATATCCATTGTAGCACAAGATCCTCCACGGCACCCAGAGATAGAGGAAAAAACACACAAAAAAATAAATAAATAAAAAAAATTCAGATTTTTTTTTTTTCCTTTCTTTTTCATTAGAGTACCCTAGAATCTTTGATATGGCCGGTGCTACTGTTGTGATCCAGTGGCCGAGGAGGATCAGAAAAAGAGCAATAACTCGGAAACCCAGAAAATAACCAGAGTGGCTGGAACCTTAACGGACTGCTGACCTAATACTGACACACAACTAGAAGTAGCCATGGGACAAGCCTACGATGACCTAGTTGTCTCGACACAGCCGGAGAACTAAATACTCTAACAGAGAGAAATGTAGAAAAGCTAATCTGTCTCGGAGTAGTCCCCAAAGTTATAGCTAGCCCCCCACATGTAAAGATTACGGTGATGTAGGAAAACACAATACGTAGCTAGAGAACAAACTCAGCAAAGATGAGGCCCAAAACTATCTGCATAGGAAAAAATAGGAAAGAGCACTGACTGCAGCCGTAAAAACCCTAATAAATACCAGCACACCTGACATGGAAAAATACTGAGCCTGAGCAGGCTCTCCCCCGCTATATCAGTCCTCTGGTGTTACTGGGATCCAAGAAAAACATTGCTGTAGAGAGGGGACTGAATATTGTACCAAGCATGTCAAAACACAATACATATCAGAACATAGAGCAAGGGACACAGATACTCCCAGCAGGGAATAATCTAATTCCACCAGGAACTCCCCACAGGCAAAATTAGAAGAAAGTAAAAAAAAACCATAAGCAAAGGTACAAGACCAACTTATCTGAGAGGAGTTCTGGTAGACACAGAGAACAGGGCTGGTTTCAGGAAGTCCTTAGAACACAGGAAATACAATTGAGCACCGGCAAGGAACAAAAGGAAGCTACATAGTTATATAGGCCCAAACCAAATGGCCTGATTGCAAATCCTACTCAGCTGTCCAGTTCCCACTCAGCAAGTCAGCTGCATTACCAGCACTAGAACAAGAAAGCCTGCGGAGACACCATCACATGTTTCTCAATGCTGGCAGGAAACTAGCCAGGTCTTTCACCAGGAAGGAACAACCACGGGAAGGGCAGTCTCCAGTCAAGGAGACCACCTATGTCAAACATGGTATCAAACCACAGACAGCTGTTTCGGGGTCTCCGTGGTGTTGGATGTTGATCTCCCTAAGGTCAACCATCCTTGTTTATGTAGTCTTCTACTAGGCAATGCTCCCACTAGCCAATTTCCTACTCCACACTGATGAGGGGCAAATATCGCGAAACAGCTGTCTGTGGATGGATACCATGTTTGGCATAGGTGGTCTCCTTGACTGGAGACTGCCCTTCCCGTGGTTGTTCCTTACTGGTGAAAGACCTGGCTAGTTTCCTGCCAGCATTGAGAAACATGTGATGGTTAACCTGAGTTAGGACGTCGCTTCACTCCTCTTCTGCTACTCTGAACTGACTTGTCTCCACAGTCTGCCCCTCCCACCTGGTCAACTAGTGGACTGGTCTGGCTCCATCTCTAGGTGGCCATGCATTGGTCCGACCCTAGCTAAGTACCATTGTATGGGGGATTGTTGGGGAAAAACTGGGATTACCTGGGTTTTTGGTGTTACCGGCACTGGTCTTCCGGGGTCCTAGGTTGGGTAGGCCCTTCATCTTTGTGGGGATTCAGAACCTTGTAGCACCTTGATGGCTTAAGGGGTGCTACATTCCCCCTTGGTTAATTCCAGCACGTCCTCGGGCTGCAAGTGAAACTGGTTACACTTTTATTTTTTATGGCAGCATGTATAAATATAAACAAGTCTTCCCACGCAGGGGAGGTTCATCACATTAACGTTTCAGTAACTAGAGTACCCCTCCCTGCACCCACCACCCAAAGATCCTGGTCCCAGAATCCTCTAAGGAGGCAGGTCACCAGGTCCGAACCATCTCTGTCCCGGACCTTTCCTGCACCCGGCCTCTTCTTAGTGGTGGTGCTTAAACAGGGTCCACTGATGGTACTCTGGTGATGCACAACTGGTGCAACTTTGTACAGGTTAAGAGTTTTTGGCTGCTGCCAGTCTTGCAGCCTGGGGTCCATTTTTATCAAACATAACTGGTAAACTTTTTCAGCATACATTTTGAGGACCAGTCAACAGTAACAAAACAAACTGGTAGCGCAACCGGTCATAGCTACCATGCACAGGTGTCCTTCTCAACCCGTTCTCGCTCCCAGGTGACAACTGCTGACTTCTGGCTACCTGGTTCAGGGTAGCTCGCTGCCAGGTCCCCAACAGCGACTGGGTACAGTACCTGGAGACAGTCGTCAACACTGGTGGCGGCCTCCTCAGCCGCTCCCGATGACGCCATCGCCTGGGCTGCCATCACTGGATCAGGTGCTGACGCTTGCTCCTTCTCCTGCGGAGAAGGTGATGCGGCCGCTTCTGGTCTCTCTGGCTCTGGTGGTGACACGGCCTGGTCGAGGACGGATCCCGGTGTCTGGGTCAGTGCAGCCTGGTCAAGCGGCGCTCCACTTTCTTGAGCCTTCATGGCTGCCACCACCTCCATCATCTCTGCCTTCCACTCCTCGACTCGCTGCAGGTGTTCCGCTCCCAAAGTCCAGCACAGCTGCTGGACCTTCGCCTCTAGCCTCTCCACGGTCCAGGTCCCTGGTTGACCTGGTGCGCCGGCACGATCCCCTGGTGCACACATGTTGCTTGTAACAATCCTGGAGGCATTCTGTGGCAGGGCCTCTGGGCTCCCTGCTTCCGGTTTCGTTTCTCATTCCGGATACTCCCATGGGGCAGGGCTTTCTTTTCGCGCCTTTTGGTCTGCTGTGCAGCAATTATTTTTGACAGAAAAATGCTGACATTTTTTCAAGCAATAAAGTACAGTCCATAAAACATACTCTTTAAGGCACACGTCACCCGGTTTCACCGGGTCCAGTTCAATCCTGTTCATGACGCCAGGAAAAAAGGTTGTCGCGCCCAGGGATATGGGGTAATTGGTCCCAGGCAGTGTCTCTCTTGGGAATGTCATGGTGTTGGCCATTGCCCGGTTCCGTGCCCTGGGCCCTTTTTGTAATGGGTTGTATTTACAGGGGATTTAGGTTAGTGTTCATACGTGACGCCACTTGCAGTGTTGTGGCTATATATCTATGGGGAGCCACCGCTGCATAATTTCACTACTGAGGCTGGTGATGATTGCAACCTGGTTGGTAGGCCCTCCACAAGAAGGGCCGGGCCCCAGAGGATAGGTGATGTGACGGGCATCAGAAGAAGGTAGTCCACACAGAGGTATAGTGCAACTGGCTTTTACTCACAGCTGGTTGATGGTAACAGGTTACCCGAGGCCGGCTGGTTTCACCTCCAGGTCCCCTTCGTCCCAGTGCCAGTTTAGTACTCTGGTACCTTCTTCCCCTGCAGCTGTCTCTGGTAAATGGATCCTCGTGGCGTAGAGCCACTGGGGGTCCCCGTCCGGTGATTTGTCCACTTCTGTCCGCCTGACGGTAGCGTGAACCCTGTGGGGTTGAAGTCTCTGGTCCTGTCCCCAGTTCTCCCTTTGCTACTGAGTCTTCGGATTTTTAGAGTCAGCGAAGTCATTGATGGTCCCCTCGCTGTACAGGTGTGAACAGGTCAGCTTGAGGCTCTTTCCTGTTATAGGGTCATGTATCCCGTCGGTGCGTAGTTCCGGGAGTACTCCACCATACTCCACCGGCAACTACTCTCCTAGGTACCAGGTCACTGTTAACCCGAGTTTGGACGTCGCTTCACCTCCGCCTTCACTCCTCTCCTGTTACTCTGAACTGACTAGTCTCCACAGTCTGCCCCTCCCACCTGGTCAACTAGTGGACTGGTCTGGCTCCATCTCTAGGCGGCCATCCATTGGTCCGACCCTAGGTAAGTACCCTTGTATGGGGGACTGTTGGGAAAAAACTGGGATTACCTGGGATTTTGGTGTTACCGGCACTGGTCTCCTGGGGCCCTAGGGGGGTAGGCCCTGCATCCTTGTGGGGATGCAGAACCTTGTAGCACCCTGACGGCTTCAAGGGCGCTACATATAAACCCCTTTTAAAGTAACCCCCAGGGTCACGGAACCGGGCAACGGCCACCCAGTGACACATCCCAGTAGTATACCACCCGGGACTGAGTACCCTATAGCCCTGGGGCGGCCTATATGCAATCTTTAGAAAATACTGGGGGCCATATTACAGTGTGGGGGAAATACTGGGGGCCATATTACAGAGTGGGGAAAATACTCTAGGCCATATTGCAGTGTTTGTGAAATACTTGGGGCCATGGTACAGTGTGGAGCAAATACTGGGGGACATTATACAGTGTGGAGGGAATACTTCAGGTCATCCATACACTGTGCGGGAAATACTTCAGGTAAACATTGAGTGTGAGTAGGGCTACTGAGGGCCATCAGAGTGGGGGGTTACTAGGAGCAATCATACATTGAGGGGGGCTACTGAGGGCCATCATACAATGTGGGGATACTGGGGGCCGTCATACAGTGGGAAGGGGCTAATGAGAACCATTATACAGCGAGATACTGGGGCCATCATAAAGTGGGAAGGGGCGACTGTGGGCATTTTATTTTGTAAGAGGCACAGTGATGGACATTATGTGGGGTACTAGGAAAATCAGTAATAGGGACACATACGGCAGCAGCAGTTCAGCATCAGCGTGTAAGTAAGATGAGGAGTTTTTGTAGATTGGTGATAGATGGGGACGCAGCTGGAAATGTGAGAAGTCAAATGTGTCTGCAGATGAGTTGTGACTGGAAGAAGTTATGGCGGTGTGACGGTGTGGCCTGATGGAAAAGACAGGAAAAGGGAATACCTCCATCAGAAAGAACGTCAGCTGTAAGTCACAATATATACTGTACTGTGATCTCTTACATGTTCTGCAGGACTCATGTCTACCACTATATAGTCACAGTATAGCGGGAATATCGGTGTTAACCTTTGTACAGTGATTTTAATCTGCTAATGTTCTTCTCTGCCTATGATTAGTCTGCGCCACAGTAGTTGTACACATAGTTAACTGGTTAGGGGCTCACACAGATGTTTCGATCCCCCTTGCCGATTTGAACCCCTAGATATGCCTCTGATTCCTGGTTTTGGCTACAAATTCTGAGGTAAAAAACTCCCCAAGTACTCAACGTGTGCACGTGGCCTAACAATTATTACTTTACCAGTATATCTTCAGATTTTGCTGTTATAGTTTTTACAAGTAAAATGTCTAAAATATTTTTTTTTTCATCTATGGATAAAACCACGATCGCACTAAAAAACATAGAAAATAAAGGTTGAAGTTTTTTACATGCAGTTTTGTAACTTAAACATGATCCATTTCTCACCAGAAATGCAGGGGTTAACCAATGATCTATAGATCAGTTATAGGCTAAGTTCCCATGATGAATATTTGGTGAGTTTATGACTTCTGCACCAATTAATTTAACTTTCACTTCTTTCATTGCATTCTTGAGTGCGTTATTTTTATAGTGTTTTTAGCTTTGGTTTTTGTTTCCTTTTGGTGTGTCATGTTGTAATAAAACTGCATTGTTTTGGATATGTCTTGTTACTTAGCTTTGATAAAACTATATTGATAAAGTCATGGGCGAATTACATGCATTTTTAGTGCATTTCCACTAAAACACGTGTTTTTAAATCGGATATTTTCCTCATCACATTCAAGTCTATGGGGAAAATCTTCAAATAAAAAGCCTATTTACCTGAAGAGAAATTGACATGTTGCAGATTTCAATATCGCACAGCAAGTCAATTTGTGCTGCGTGGAAAAAGAAACACAGTGGGTATGAAATGTGTACAAATCCCATTCACTTTGATACAACCATAATTACTTATCGTGGGAACTTAACATTAGGAAGTGGATCTAAAATCCTTGCCAAAAAAGTGCTTCAAGGAGAAAAAAAACTTTTCAAAAACTCAAGAGGGTCAAGGAGAAAAAAGCTTCAAGAAGAAAAATCCTGCTTCAGGAAGCCAAAAGGAAACTGAGCGTTTCCCGCCAGCAAAGTGGATGGGATTTATAGGAATCTCATGCCCACTACGTTTCTTTTTTACTCAATGTAAACTGACCTGTGGTGTGTTACATATCCACAACATGTCAATTTCTCTGAGTTTTATGCGGATTTTCCCCATAGACTTGCATTAGATGTGGAAAATCTGCATATACAGTATTAGTGCGTTTCTGATTACTCCTAAGGGACTGCAGTATATTTGTGCAAAAATATTACAACTTTTCCAAACTCCGCAAATCATGAATCAGGCAAAAACTTCTGAAAACGTCAAACCCTGCCACAATAACAAACATTAAAAAAAGAAAAACTAGGTAAACGCATATGTTTATTTAAAATAATTTATTTAAACTGATGGCCCAAACAATCACTATGATATGACACTAAGCTATGAAGTTATGCTATTTAAAGAACGTTATGCCCCCAATCCCCCCCTTCCCTCAGTAATAATTAGGCAAATTTTTCCCTTCTACAGCAGAATGTCTCTGGGGCATATGCTTTTTCTGCTCCAACTCTGACCAATTAAAACATGGCCTCACCCACAAAGAAGTTCAGTGATATACACCCAGTTGGTGAAGGGAAAATCTGCATCATTATTACTGTGGGACATAAAAAAATGAAAACTCATAGACTTTGCTGGGGAAGCAAAGTCCTGCAGTTTTGAGGCCAAAAACGCACCCGAAAAACGCGCAAAAACGCCGCGAAAAACGCACTGTGCGCACAACCCTAACCCTTGATGTGCTCTCCTGATATCTGACCCTGTAAAGTTTATACCCTGCGCCACCACTTGTCATTAGTGACTAACATCACAATACAACTTTGAAGGATCGATTTTTATCTGATTTTTTCACACCTTTATGAGTACAGTAACGTAGGTCTTTACATTATTGGTGTGTAAATATTATTAAATACCAATACACCTCTTTACAATATTGCTGTTCTCTATGTGAATTGTTGATCTTTGGACTCTTTCAAGGACAAAGGCCTAGGTGTGACAGTAGAAAGTTATTATAACAAGTTAGTCATCAAATTCTATTAATTTATAAGGAAGGCAACAGAATACTATAGGGGGATCAGTCATTATCAATTCACACAGGCATCGTTATAGCGGTTGCAGATATAGCAGTAATTGTTGGGAATATATATATATATATATATATATATATTTATATATATATATATATATTACAGTACAGACCAAAAGCTTGGCACACACCTCATTCAAAGAGTTTTCTTTATTTTCATGACTCTGAAAATTGTAGATTCACATTGAAGGCATCAAAACTATGAATTAAACATGTGGAATGAAATACTTAACAAAAAAGGGTGAAACAACTGACAATTTGTCTTATATTCTAGGTTCTTCAAAGTAGCCACCTTTTGCTTTGATTACTGCTTTGCGCACTCTTGGCATTCTCTTGATGAGCTGCAAGAGGTAGTCACCGGAAATGGTCTTCCAACAGTCTTGAAGGAGTTCCCAGCGATGCTTAGCACTTGTTGGCCATTTTGCCTTCACTGGAATAGCATGCCGCTGCAAGATGCTGTGGTAGCCATGCTGGTTCAGTATGCCTTCAATTTTGAATTAATCCCCAACAGTGTAACCAGCAAAGCACCCCCACACCATCACACCTCCTCCTCCATGCTTCATGGTGGGAACCAGGCATGTAGAGTCCATCCGTTCACCTTTTCTGCATCGCAGAAAGACACGGTGGTTGGATCCAAAGATCTCAAATTTGGACTCATCAGACCAAAGCACAGATTTCCACTGATCTAATGTCCATTCCTTGTGTTCTTTAGCCCAAACAAGTCTCTTCTGCTTGTTGCCTGTCCTTAGCAGTGGTTTCCTAGCAGCTATTTTACCATGAAGGCCTGCTGCACAAAGTCTCCTCTTAACAGTTGTTCTAGAGATGTGTCTGCTGCTAGAACTCTGTGTGGCATTGACCTGGTCTCTAATCTGAGCTGCTGTTAACCTGCGATTTCTGAGACTGGTGACTCGGATAAACTTATCCTCCGCAGCAGAGGTGACTCTTGGTCTTCCTTTCCTGGGGCGGTCCTCATGTGAGCCAGTTTCTTTGTACCATTTGATGGTTTTTGCCACTGCACTTGGGGACACTTTCAAAGTTTTCCCAATTTTTCGGACTGACCGACCTTCATTTCTTAAAGTAATGACGGCCACTCGTTTTTCTTTACTTAGCTGCTTTTTTCTTGCCATAATACAAATTCTAACAGTCTATTCAGTAGGACTATCAGCTGTGTATCCACCAGACTTCTGCACAACACAACTGATGGTCCCAACCCCATTTATAAGGCAAGAAATCCCACTTATTGAAGCTGACAGGGCACACCTGTGAAGTGAAAACCATTTCCGGTGACTACCTCTTGAACCTCATCAAGAGAATGCCAAGAGTGTGCAAAGCAGTAATCAAAGCAAAAGGTGGCTACTTTGAAGAACCTAGAATATAAGACATATTTTCAATTGTTTCACACTTTTCTGTTAAGTATTTCATTCCACTTGTGATGCCTTCAATGTGAATCTACAATTTTCAGAGTCATGAAAATAAAGAAAACTCTTTGAATGAGAAGGTGTGTCCAAACGTTTGGTCTGTACTGTGTGTATATATATATATATATATATATATATATATATATATATATATATATATACATATACATATCATATATATATTATATATATATCTCAAAAATCAAAAATAACAACACTAATTAACTGACACTGCCTCTTTAAGAAATGTAGGGGGAAGTGGGCTCTTCCTCTCTCACTATCTTAATAGCTGTGTGAGACCTCCTGTATCTGATGAGCTGGAAGACAACCCTGTGTGTCTGTACATGCAGCATTGATACACATTGCAGATCTCTGCTGCTGCTATGTGCGCACACGTCGTTTATTTGACGCTGTGTTTTTGGCTGCTAAAAACGCACAAAAACGCATAAAAACACACCTGCGGAAAAAACGTGCAAAAAAAACGCACCGTGGAGGTTGACCAAAGTTAGCACGGGTCGATCTCCTCATCTCTGGACCCTCATCCTCTTCTGGTGGCAGGGCAACACTCTCTACAGGTTCCTCACCCTCAGTGCTAGGTTTTGCTGGTAGGTTGCGTTTTTACTGCACTTTGGTGCGTTTGTGACTGCATTTTGCTGTGTTTTTGATCTCTGCGTTTTTCTGTGTTTTTCCAATGAATTGCATGGGGGGAAAAGGCAGAAAAACGCAGGAAAGAATTGACATGAGTTTTTACCGCGTTTTGGTGCCTTTTTTGCTGTGTTTTTTTGCATTTTTGCTCACTGCGTTTTTATGCATTTTTTTATCAGTGAACAATGCCATTAAAGATTGTTGAAAAAAAAAAAGGTCTGATGTCATTTCCTTCTTCAATATGTTCTTCATTCTCCACTAGTGTATGTAGGAGAGCAGACAGCTGCAGAACTACAAGGCTCAGCATGCTCCATCCAGGACTGTATGCTGGAGGGAGAGGCAGGGGGAGCAGAACTACAAGGCTCAGCATACTTCATCCACTAGTAAACGAAAAAAGGAGGGGAGCCAGCACTGCTTATGAATGGCATGCAACAATGAAGAAATAAAAAGTGTAATATTCACAAATTCATTCCTACTGTAACAATTCAATGAGATTTGTTTGCAAATGATTGATCAATGATTTGAGCCCCCCTGCCCCGTCACGGCAAATCTCTATAGGGGGGTCCCTAACGCTATATTATAAATTATTATGTACCATAAGGTCTCATATAATGAGCAGGACCATATGAAAACACCACTTGCCAGAGATATGTCTGAACCGCTCCCATGCTGCCAGGACTGACAACCACGAATAAAGGCAGCCCAGGTGCCAGTGTGTGTGGCAGAACCACACACACCAGCACAATGTCAGGACTGGCCCTCACAGTGCCAGACCAGCAAACATGGATGAGGGCGGAACAAGGTTCAGGCAGGTGGTGTTTAAATAATGATGCCTTGGAACAGGAGGCGGTGGCTGTGTGTGAACAAGCACCAAACTGAATTTTGATGGCGACAGAAGGAATTTGCAAACCACACTGGGCGTGCACGGCATGGTGGCGGTACACCACCTGACCAGTAAACGAAAAAAGGAGGGGAGCCAGCACTGCTTATGAATGGCATGTGTCGCGGGCGCATGAGGGGATGCTGCGCTCACCCACTGCTCGGGTCCGGCTGCTGCTGCTGCTGCTCGGTGGTGGCTCGAGCGGTGGGCCGGATCCCGGGGACTCGAGCGGCGTTCCTCGCCCGTGAGTGAAAGGGGGTGGTTTGGGTTTAGGGATATTGTCCGTGACGCCACCCACGGTTGTGGTGAGATCGGTGACACCACCGCTGCTCTGGACGGGGGATCCCGGGAGCGATGACAGGGAGCAGCTTGGATGTTGGTTCTCCCCTCCGTGGGTAGGGGGGTTGGTTGTTCCGGGGCCCGGTGAGGGGTTGGGTAGGAATGGCAGGCGGGTTACGGGGCCTGGTGAGGTGCAGGGTTGCGGGGGTAGCGCTGTGCCGCACAGCACGGTGGAACTCACTCAGCCAATAACGAATGCAAAGTCTCCGGTAAAACAAACGGCTGGATGGACGGGTCCCACAGACGGCTGCGGTGTTTCTCCTCCCGGCAGGTTGATGGTGACTGCCTTTTCCTGCACCTGTGTTGTGTGATGGTTCCAATGGCTTCTGTGAGACTGTGACCGGGGTTATCTATGACGGCCGGTATGTCTCGCCCCGGTTGTGCTCACTCCATGATAGAAAGTAACTCCACTCCAGGGTTAATGCTGTTTCCCTACAGGCTGAAAGAAGGGTTAAAAGGAAACAGGAACAAGGGCGGGTGTGCCGGGTGTGAGGGATTGAACATAACTCCCTGAGTTCTCTGCCGGAGAGGCACATGTGTACTGTTGTGGACTTTTGTTTGGATATTAAACCGTGTGCTGTGACCCTTGGTGCCTGGATCCCGTGTCTTCTGCTGCGCAGCCGACCACGCTACCTCACATATGGTGGAGAATGCAGGCATGCCAGCCCGGTGAGGTGTAGCTTCCATTTCTGGTGACCCGGTAGCACATGTCCTGGATTCAAGCGGCTATACTACAGCCCAAACCCGGCGACACCATGGAGGAAATACTAAAGCAGCAGCAACAGATCAATGCACACCTGCTCCGGTCGTTGGATCATCAGCAGCAATCTTTGAAATTGCAGGAACAAAGGCACCAAGAACAGATGGTTCTACTGGCCAAGTCGATCCGTGCCGGACCGGCAGCAACAACCCCGGGACCGGGTGACGACGGCAGCGTCTGGAAAGCGGTGAGACAAGCGTTGCAAAAGATGACCCCGGGGGATGATGTGGAAGCGTTCCTGGCGGTGTTTGAGCGGGTGGCCGAGCGGGAAAAGCTGCCGACCCCCCAGTGGGCTGAGGTATTGTCGCCCTATCTGACGGGAGAGCCCCAAAAAGCGTACCTGGACCTCTGTACCGAGGACGCCATAGAATATGCGACTTTGAAAGCCGAAATACTGGCTCGGTTGGGGGTGAATACCTATGTACGGGCTCAGCGGGTAAATCAGTGGTTCTAAGCCAAACCCGTACGCTCCCAGGCCTATGACTTGTTGCATCTCGTAAAAAAGTGGTTGCAGCCTGACACTCTGAGCCCGGCGCAAATGGTGGAAAGGGTAGTAGTTGATCGTTTTGTGTGCACTTTACCCGTCACCATTCAACGGTGGGTAGGACAGGGCGACCCCAGTACCCTGGACCAATTAGTGTCCCTGGTAGAGCGGCATGTGGCTACGCAGGACTTGATACGGGACACTGAGACTTTGCGTACCGCCCGTCGGTCCGGCCTCTACAAGCCTAGGGCCAAGGACCCACCGCTGACACCGGTGCAGGAGTCCCCTACCGTCCCGTCTGAGGCCGCGCCCGCCGTCCCTGAGGTCCGGAAGGTTCTGTACCCTAAACGACAACTCGTCAAGGGGGTTTCCTTCCCTATTAGATGTTGGCGGTGCCAGCGGGTGGGACATATGGAAGCCCAGTGTCCACTCACCACGGAGCCCATGGATTGTGGGGTTACCCGGCGGGGTTCAATGTATGCTCAGGTGGTGTGTACCGCTGACCTGGTCTCCCCAGAGACTGAGCCCCACTTGTGCCAAATATAGGTGAATGGATGTCCGGTTACAGGATTGTTGGATTCCGGAAGCTTAGTGACCCTTGTGCGATCAACCCTAAGGGCTAAAGTAAAGGCCACAGGACGTACCGTGGGGGTGGTTTGCATACATGGGGACCGCCGAGACTATCCCACGGGGATTGTCACCATCACAGCACCTTGCGGTCAGGTGCAACATGAGGTGGGACTTATTAACACTCTTCCCTATGACGTGATCCTAGGAAGGGATCTGCCCTATTTTTGGACTTTATGGAAGGGACCTCCTAAGTCCCCTCAGATATTGGTCAGTCCGGGACCTGAGCCCTACAATCCTGAATCCGGGACGCCTGCCGTAGGGGTTCCCATGATAGGGACAGAATGTGAACCCGATAGGTCACCCCTAGAGGTATTGGCAGGAGAGGCTGAGACGGTCAAGCCCATCCCAGAGTTGGAGGCGTCCCCGGATACGTTTGGGACAGCCCAACTCCAGGACCCTACATTAATACATGCCCGGAGTCGGGTGACAGTAGTTGACGGGGTGGCACAGCTGCCCGGTGCCCAGGTAAGGTACCCCCATTTCGCTCTTAAGCAGGATTTACTCTACCGGGTAGATGAAATACGGGGCGTGGGGGTAGAGCAGTTGGTGGTGCCCCAGCCGTATCGCCGGCGGGTCCTCGACTTGGCTCATAAACACCTGATGAGTGGCCACCTAGGGGTCAAGAAAACGCAGGAGCGAATATTACAAAGGTTCTATTGGCCCGGGGTCTTTGGGGAGGTAAAACGGTTCTGCGAAACCTGCCCGGAGTGTCAGCTTACCGCACCCCTGACCCACTTTCGCAGTCCGTTGGTACCGTTACCCATTATAGAAGTCCCTTTTGAACGGATAGGGATGGATCTGGTGGGGCCCCTCGTAAAGTCTGCTCGAGGGCACCAACACATCCTAGTGATCGTTGACTATGCCACCCGGTATCCAGAGGCGATACCTCTCAGACATACTGCGGCGAAGCTTATAGCTCGGGAGTTGTTTGCTGTGTTCTGCCGGGTGGGGTTGCCCAAGGAGATCCTTACGGATCAGGGGACCCCATTCATGTCTAAAGTGACCAAAGAGCTATGCCGGCTACTCCAGATCAAGCAGTTGCGTACGTCTGTGTATCATCCTCAGATGGATGGTTTAGTAGAACGATTCAATAAAACCCTGAAAACCATGCTCAAAAGGGTGATCTCCAAAGACGGGAAAGACTGGGATATGATGCTTCCCTATTTGATGTTTGCCATACGAGAGGTGCCACAGGCATCCACGGGGTTTTCGCCTTTTGAATTGTTATACGGGCGACATCCCCGGGGATTGTTGGACCTGGCAAAGGAAACCTGGGAGCAAGAGCCCACCCCCCATAAAAGTGTGATTGAACACATTTTAGGAATGCAGAACCGCATAAGCGCGGTCATGCCAATTGTGAAGGAGCATTTACAGGAGGCTCAGGCCGCGCAAAGCGGCCGCTACAATAGACAAGCCACCGTGCGGACCTTTAAACCCGGGGATCGGGTGTTGGTTTTAATCCCCACGGCGGAGAGTAAATTCCTAGCTCAGTGGCAAGGCCCCTACGAGATAAAGGAAAGAGTCGGGGTGGTCAACTATAAGGTATTGCAGCCCGGTAGGCGGAAACCTGAACAAATATACCATGTCAACTTATTAAAACCTTGGCAGGAACGGGAAAGCCTGATGGTTGTTTTTTCCCCATCTCCCTCCTCTTCGGGTCGTTCACATCCGGCTCCAGCGACCTCCGGAGAGGACGAACCGGAAGTAAGGATTGGAGAAGCCCTCACCAAGCAACAGAGGCGAGAGGCCAGACGGCTGGTTCAGCAGAACCCCGATGTCTTCTCCGAGCTGCCTGGTAGGACCAGTCTGATACGACATGATATTGTCACCGAGCCCCACCTGAAGGTACGCCTGAAGTCATACCGGGTACCGGAGGCTCGAAGACAAGCCATATCAGAGGAAGTGAAGACAATGCTACGCCTGGGGGTCATCGAAAAATCCCGGAGTGAATGGGCTAGTCCCATTGTCCTAATACCAAAACCCGATGGCTCCTTAAGGTTCTGCAATGACTTTAGGAGATTGAACGAAATATCCAAGTTCGATCTCTACCCCATGCCCCGGGTGGATGAGCTGATTGATAGGCTGGGACAGGCGCGATATTTCACCACGCTCGACCTGACCAAGGGGTACTGGCAGGTGCCACTGACGGAGTCCGCCAAGGAGAAAACCGCTTTTGTTACGCCGGAGGGTCTCTTCCACTATGTTGTCTTGCCTTTTGGGTTACATGGCGCTCCAGCCACGTTCCAGAGGTTGATGGACTTGGTGCTGGAACCCCACCAGGCGTATGCATCAGCGTACCTTGATGACATCATTATTTACAGCTCCGAGTGGCAGACCCACTTGGAACGGGTACAAGCGGTGGTGGACGCGCTTCGAACAGCCGGATTGACAGCCAATCCCAAGAAATGTGCGTTGGGACTCACGGAAGCCCACTACTTGGGCTACGTGATAGGCCAAGGAGTGATTAAGCCCCAAATTGACAAGGTTGAGGCGATCCAGAAGTGGCCTAGACCCCTGACCACGAAGCAGGTTAGGGCCTTCCTGGGTATCGTGGGGTACTACAGGAGGTTTGTAAAAGATTTTGCGGGACTATCAGCCCCCTTGACGGATCTTCTCAAAGGCAAGAAGACCGTCATGGTGCGCTGGACTCCGCAGGCCGAGGACTCCTTCCGGGCCCTGAAGGGGGTTCTGTGCGGACAGCCCGTTCTTGTAAACCCTGATTTCCGGAAGGAGTTCATAGTACAGACTGACGCCTCGGAGGTCGGCCTGGGGGCAGTGCTGTCTCAGGTGGTTCAGGGGAAGGAACACCCCGTCACCTTCTTAAGTAGGAAACTCACCCCTCCCGAGCGGAATTATAGCGTAGTGGAGAAGGAGTGTCTGGCGATCAAGTGGGCCTTGGAGTCCCTACGCTATTACCTGCTGGGACGGCAGTTTCGCTTGGTGACGGATCACTCTCCACTGGTCTGGATGAGGTCCGCCAAGGAACGGAATGCCCGGGTTACCCGGTGGTTCCTTTCTAGGCAGAACTTCCGGTTTACGGTTGAGCACCGGGCCGGTAGGTTGCTGGGCAACGCCGATGCCTTGTCCGGCGGCCCGTGTTTGATGGTGGGAGTTCAACCCCGCACGCTTGAACTGAGGGGGGGGGTATGTGAGACTGTGACCGGGGTTATCTATGACGGCCGGTATGTCTCGCCCCGGTTGTGCTCACTCCATGATAGTAAGTAACTCCACTCCAGGGTTAATGCTGTTTCCCTACAGGCTGAAAGAAGGATTAAAAGGAAACAGGAACAAGGGCGGGTGTGCCGGGTGTGAGGGAGTGAACACAACTCCCTGAGTTCTCTGCCGGAGAGGCACATGTGTACTGTTGTGGACTTTTGTTTGGATATTAAACGTGTGCTGTGACTCTTGGTGCCTGGATCCCGTGTCTTCTGCTGCGCAGCCGACCACGCTACCTCACACTTCCCACCGGTAACCCGCTCCCCAGCTTGGGTGGATGCTGAGGGAGCCCCTTTTGCTCGCAGTCTCTGGCCCTGGGAACTGTAGCCTTGGCGGTGACTGTGTTTCCCTTTTCGGTTTGAGCTGTCGCCTTCCATCAGGACTTGAGTGCTGGGAAACCCCGGAGGTTCCCTTCGCTAATGGATTTGACAAATTCAACGGCGACTCCTAGCCTTGTCGGGGTCCGTAAGCCCTGCCGGATGGTGCTGGCTTCTCTTTGCTCGCCGATCTGGTACCGCCGGGCCACCGCCAGTCGACGGTCCTTACGGTTTGCTCCAATAGGCCTCTCCTGCAGACGGTCACCACCGTCTGCCAACCTTGCTGTTCTGTCCAGGCCACACACCCGGACCACCTTCAGACTGCTCCACTACCACTTTACGTCCTCTCACTTTCACTACTCAACTCTCAACTCCTTCCCTTTTCCCGCCTCCAGGACTGTGAACTCCTCGGTGGGCGGGACCAACCGCCTGGCCCACCCCCTGGTGTGGACATCAGCCCCTGGAGGGAGGCAACAAGGATTTTGTGTTTGGCTTCGGTGTGCCTAACCGGGGTGTGAGGTGTGTTGGTATAGTTCTGTGACGACCTGGCTTGTCCAGGGCGCCACACATGCAACAATGAAGAAATAAAAAGTGTAATATTCACAAATTCGTTCCTACTGTAACAATTCAATGAGATTTGAATGGGAGCGGTTCTGACACTTCTCAGGTAGGTGATGTTCTTATACGGTCCTGCGCATTACACGAGACCTTATGGTACGTATATAAATAATAAATATAGTGTAGGGACCCCCCTTATAGAGATTTGCCGTGACGGGGCAGGTGGGCTCAAATCATTGATCAATTATTTGCCAAAAATCTCATTGAATTGTTACAGTAGGAATGAATTTGTGAATATTACACTTTTTACTTTCTCATTGTTGCATGCCACTCATAAGCAGTGCTGGCTCCTCTCCTTTTTGCGTTCATCCACTAGTGTATGCAGGCTAGCATACAGCAGCTGCAGAACTACAAGCCTCAGCATGCTCCATCCAGGACTGTATGCTGGAGGGAGAGGCAGGGGGAGCAGAACTACAAGGCTCAGCATACTCCATACACTAGTGTATGCAGGAGAGCAGACAGCAACTGCAGAACTACAAGGCTCAGCATACTCCATCCAGGACTGTATGCAGGAGTTTTTTGCCCCCCCAAAAAAATGACGTGGACTTCACCATATTTTTGTATGCTAGCCAGGTACAGCAGGCAGGTACGGGCTGCCCCCAACCCCCAGCTGCCTATTTGTACCCGGCTGGGAACAAAAATATAGGGAAGCCCTTTTTTTTTTTTTTAATTATTTCATAAATTTCATGAAATATTTACAAAAATTGATGTGGCCTTTGCCCAATTTTTGAGTCCAGCCAGGTACAACTAGGCAGCTGGGGATTGGAATCCGCAGTGCAGGGTGCCCAAGCTTTCTGGGCACCCCGCTGCGAATTGCAGTCCGCAGCCACCCCAGAAAATGGAACTTTCATAGAAGCGCCATCTTCTGGCGCTGTATCCAACTTTTCCAGCTGCCCTGATGCTGGGTGGCTCGCTGGGTAATAATGGGGTTAGGGCTAGCTGTGTATTATCAGCTGGCCCTAAGCCCGAAAGTCATGGTGTCATGCCAATATTAGACATGGCCACCATGAATTTCTAGTAAAGATTAAAAAAACACAACACACAGAAAAATATTTTTATTAGAAATAAAACACAACACAATTAGTGGCTCCATCTTTATTGAAATAAAGAACCCCAAACTCCCTCCGCAGTAATCCTGGGTCAAGGGTCCTGCACCCTGCAATCCGGATCCAATATCATCTGATCAGTTTGCTGGAAGGAAAAGCGATCAGATGATGTGTCAGGTTCAAGGGCCTGAATCACATGACACATCAGCTGATTGTATAAACGGCTTTTATACAATCAGCTGATGCATTAGTGCAAAAAAAACCCAAAACTACACACTTCTGTGCAGACTCCCGTCCGATCGCTGCAGGAGCTGCCGGTAATTAGTGATGCGGTCACCTGACGGCATCAGCTGATAGTTTAAGCCAGCCGGGCGGTAAAAAGCCGGCGTCACCGCGAGACTTATGATCAGCTGATGCGTCAGGTGACCGCATCAGCTGATCACCGCCAGGTCGCCACCGCCCAGGGGTGGCGGTACTGGGAGAGGAGCTGGAAGCGGACGTGTCCCGGGAGTCTGCAGACAGGTGAGTATGACATTTTTTTTTTCTCCTGTTCCCTTTTGATTTCGCTGTTCACTTTTGATTTCGCAGCTGCTTCCACCTCCCGTCCGGACGGCGCAGGACGGGAGCGGACATGGCGCCAGACGGGAGGTGGAAGCAGCGGTGGCGGTACCGGGAGGATTCACGCTGCTGTGTTTACCAACAGAAGGAATCCTCTTCCTGTACATGTCACTGTACTACCCACCCCTTGCGTTTATAGCTGCGTTTTTAGTCATAGAAACGCACTAAAATGCAGCTATATTTGCAATTTGCGTTTTTCATTGCGTTTTTGAAGTCAATGGGTTGAAAACGCAGTGAAAAAAGGAAAAATTATTAACATGCTGCATTTTTGTGGGCACCACAAAAACACAGCTAAAAAAAAAAACACTGTGTGCAGACAGCAAGAATGAAAACTCATAGACTTTGCTGGTGAAGCAAAGTCATGCAGCTTTCTGTACAAAAACGCACCCGAAAAACACACTGTGCGCACTTAGCCATAGCCTTAAGCTCAAAAACGCAGCTTAAAAAAGTTGTCTGCGGACAGCAAAAATGAAAACTTATAGACTTTGCTAGGGAAGCAAAGTCATGCAGTTTTGAGCCCAAAAACGCACCCAAAAAACGCGCAAAAACGCCGCAAAAAACGCACTGTGCGCACATAGCCTTATATCCCCAGGCTGTTATGTGTTTTTTCCTCCATCCTTCTTCCAAGAGTCGTAACATTTTTAATTTTCCATTCACATAACTGTATGGGCACCGTATTTTTCGGACTATAAGACGCACCGGACCATAAGACGCACCCTGGTTTTAGAGGAGGAAAATAAAATTTTAAGTAAAAAATGTGGTCATGACACACTGTTATGGGGCAAGGTTCTACCGCTGACACTGTTATAGGTGTAATGTTCCCAAATTCTCTACTATGGTACCCCATCTTGGTAATGATCCTCCTGCCTTGTATATGATCCCCATCCTTGTATATATGTCCCTCATCCTGGTATACCCCCCATCCTGATAAATACCCCCATCCTGATAAATACCCCCATCCTGATAAATACCCTATCCTGCTATATACCCCCATCCTACTATATACCTCCATCTTGCTATATACCCCTATCCTGCTATATAGCCCCATCTTGCTTATATACCCACACCCTGCTATATACCCTCATCCTGCTCATATACCCCCATCCTGGTATATGCCCTCATCCTGCTCATAATATACCCACATCCTGCTCATAATATACCCCCATCCTGCTATATACCCCCATCCTGCTATATACCACATCCTGGTATATGGCCTGTATCCTATGGCACAGAAAAAAATAAACGTTTATACTCACCTTTCCTCACTCCCTGCAGCATCGATCATCTTCCTCTCTCTGTCAGCAGCAGCGCCGCTGACCTGTGTGGAGACGGTCATCGTTCCCTGCAGCATCGCGATGTCCTCCTGTCTACTGGCTGCTGATTTGTGTCGAGAGCGGTGCGCACAGCGATGTTGTCATCCCTGTGCTCATCGTTCTCTACACAGATCAGCTGGCCAGCAGATAGGAGGACATCGCGATGCTGCAGGGAATGGTGAGTATACCGTACTTATTCACTGCCCCCGCGCTGATTATAATGCTCGGGGGGCAGTGAATACAGCCGCACATGATCACTCCAGGCTGTAGTTGCCAGGGGTGATCACGCAGGCCGGCTGTTTACTATGCATGTGTGCCGCCCCCATGCCAGCTTCCAGCGCTGCTCAGGCCCGGACCTTCTAGGGGGTGGCTCGAGGGTCTCCGAACCCGGGGGACTCGTGGACACGCCGAATAAAAAGGGGGACATAGATGTACGGGCTAGGCCGAATTAGGTTCGTGACGCCACCCACGGTGTGTGGTGCGGTGGGACACCACCGCTGCTGTTATGGGGCACCCGGGGGAGATGTAGTGGCAGCTGGATGTTAACCCCTCCGTGGGTAGGGATGGTTGCCCCAAGACCCAATGTCTGGTGCAGGGTGTAGCGACGGCAAGGGGATTCTTGAGTACTCACAGTCAATAAATCACACGAGTCTCTGGTAAACCAAGGTGCTGGTGGCCGGCGCCGCGGCCGGTTGCATTGGGGTCCCCCACCCGAGCTGGTGGTTTCTATCGTTTTCCTCTGCACTGACTTTGTGTAAGGTGGACTTCCTAGTCTGGAACTCAGGAGTCCGCTCCCGGCTGGATGTGGCCTAAGGACCCGTGCCCGCAGACGCTGGCCCGTGGGATCTATGGGCCCTGGCGGTGACCTCTTATCCCTATTGGTGGGCTGTTGTCTTCTATGAGGGACTTTGGGTGGGACAGGACCTCTAGTCCTGGCCTCAATCGGTTAATTAACCAGGCTGCTGGTTTCCGGTCCTGGCGTCAGGGTCCAAATACCCCCCTTTGTGCGTCGGTTTCCGGGTCGGTTCCCCGTGTCGGTACCAGCGGGCTACAACCCTGTCCCAGTCCACCTCGGTTCTGCCGAGCCGTATTCCCGTCTCCTGCTGATGGAGACCACCGTCTGCCTACTAGCCAAGGCAACAGGGCTCCTACCCTGGTACCGTTCACTTGAACTTTCTCCGCTGGAGTTACACTTAGCTCCAGCCCACACTCCTCTCCACTTGAACTTCAAACTAAACTGCTTGTTTTCTCTCCCCAGGCTGTCTAGACCCCTGGGTGGGCGTGTACAACCGCCTGGTCACGCCCACTGGTATGTCTGTCTGTCCTTAAGGGGGGGTGACTAGGGTTTCAGGTTGGCTGTGTGTTTCCCTAGTGGGGGATAGGTGTTGTGTAGGGGCCTATCTGTGACTACCTGGTTTTGCCAGGGCGTCACATTCCTCCTTGGTTTAATATAGACCGTCCGCGGGCTGTCCGACCACCAACATTTATTGAACTGGAAAAAATGAAAAGGGGTAAAACAGATTACAAGTATACTAACATATTTAAATTAAGCATATTTGGTTTCTTTCCTTACGGGAGGCACTTTTCTTAAACGTTGCACATATAAAACCAGGACAGGACGGACCGGGTCCTTCTCACCTCACCCACCCAAAACAACCTGCCCCCTGGTGCCACCGCTAAGCACTGGTGCGCACCCCTTGCCCAAGTCCAGGACAGGTCCAGGTGTTGTCCAAACGGGCCAGGTAAAAAGTTCCTTACTCGGCAGTTCTTTTTCAAGGGCCCCACGTCTAGGGGACCCCTGACCCGGAGGGTGGTCACCGGTTTTGGTGGTGACCGGGCCTCGGCCGACTCCACCGCAGGCCCTTCCTCCAACCAGCCTCTCCAGAGACTACGGCATGGTGAAAAGGTTGGTCAGGGATTATTTACAAGACCCAATAGTTTATGAGTTGGCCTGCAAGTTCACGGCCATTGTCTTTTTTAACTGCCATTGGGAACTGTAAAAGCACAGACAGTCCCAACGGGGACTTTACACTGGAGTTAGCTGGGAACCACTACCTAACATTCTAATCTGGTGACGACCTCAGTTGATTGGCATTCATTCATACTCATATTTAACAACGAACAGACACCACTCACTAGATTGCAGTCTCCCTGTACCTGAGTGGTCGCTGACCCAAGTTAGGGCGTGTGGACCTTCTGAGCCCTCTAGGTTCGCATGGGACCGGTGGGGGAGAGGGAAGTACAGACCCCTCTTTCCCAACGTCAGGTATGGCTGGCAGAGACCTATGGGGGCGGGGTATAGGTGCATCCCTGTGCGCTGGTGTTGGTGCATTGCTGATAGGCTCCTCTGGCTCTCTATCTTCCACGGGTTGTGGGAACATGATAGCGGGAACAATCAGAGCTCCATTCTGCATAGGCCAATCATTCGGAAAATCACCCATCACATTGTGGTTCACCTCTTTCTTCTGCTCCACGTTCGGCGTAGGAGGGGAGACCTCTTCCAGCATCTTCAGGGGCCCCGGGCACTTCTTCAGGTAGTCCCTGGAAACAGTGGCCGTAGTCTTTCCCTGATCACGACTTACAAGGTATGTTTTCTGGTCTTCCCATCCAGTGGGGTGGATAACATAAGGGGTCCTTTCCCACTGGTCATCTAGTTTTTGCGTCCTTCTTTTCCTCTTCATGACTACATCTCCGGGTCCAAAGGGGGCAGCCCGGGCTCGTTTGTTAAAACGCTGCTCTTGCCTCTCTCTGCTCTGGCGCAGGTTCCTTACTACATATTCCTAGATCTGCCGGTACTGCTTCTGGTGTCCCCAATTGGCAGTGGGGGAGATGGTCTCAGGTACCTCGACGTCCAATTCTAGATCAACCGGCAGCTTCCCAGGCCGGGCCCTCATCAGGTACGCAGGCGTGCATTTAGTGGAGCCGCAGGGGACATTATTGTACATTTCAAGTAGGTCGGGCAGCTTCTTGGGCCACAAGTTTCTTTCTTCCAGAGGCAGGGTTTTGAGAAGGTTAAGGACCAAGTTATTCATTTTTCTCACACATCCCGTTAGTCTGGGCATGATAGGCCGTGGTTCGGATCTTCTTGCACCCATACAAGTTGGAGAATTCTTGAAAAACCTCTGCCTCGAAGGCCGGGCCCCGGTCCGTGAGCACCTTCTCCGGGTAACCATGCGGCCGGCAGAAGTACGCCTGGAAGACCCTGGCTGCAGTCCTTGACGGGGACGACCACCATGAACCTAGAATAGTGGTCTATGATGGTCAGGGCGTACGTATATCCGCTCCGGCTAGGCGTGAGCTTGACATGGTCCAAGGCGACTAGCTCCAACGGCTGGCGGGTGACAATTGGCTGCAGCGAAGCCTTTTGACTGGCTTCGTCCCGTCTTCTCAGCGCACAGGGACCACACTCACTGCACCAGGCCTCTACGGACTCTCTCATCCCGCTCCAGTAGAAGCACTCTCTCAGCAGCATCTCCAATGTCTTCCAGCCGAAATGTCCGGCCCCGTCGTGATAAGCCTTCAGGACCATGGGTACATATGCCTGTGGCACCACAAGCTGGCGGACTTTCTCATGCGTCTTCAGGTTGATTAACCCCCTGTACAGATTATCCTGTTGCAAGTAGAGGCGGTCCCTTTCTTTCAATAACCGCTGCGCATCTGAGGGGGCAGTAGGCTCTAACATGGAAGCATCTTGAGAAATCATCATTTTGACTAGTCGGACCACGGGTTCCTGATCTTGAGCTTCTCGCCACCCATAGCGGGGTAATGGGTCAAAGTCCGTCACCTGCTGGCCAACATAAGGCTTTTCATCCCTTGGCTGATGGAATGCGGGCAGCTCGATTTCCTCCAAGCCATCTTCATCCACCCCTTCATCGGGTAGGTGTAGCATCCGGGACAAGGCATCCGCATTGGTGTTCTTGCGGCCGGACCTGTACTTAATTGTGAAATCGGAATTGGCTAGTCGGGCTACCCAGCGCTGTTCCAGGGCCCCCAGTTTTGCTGTGTCCAGGTGTGTCAAAGGGTTGTTGTCCATAGAGGCAGTGAACTTCGCCAATTCCAGGTAATGCTTAAACCTCTCCGTTATCGCCCAGACGAGTGCCAAGAACTCCAACTTGAAAGAGCTATAATTCTCGGGGGTTCTCCCCGTCGGCCGGAGCTTCCTGCTTGCATAGGCAATCACCTTCTACCTGCCATCTTGCATCTGGGACAGGACAGCATCCAAGCCCACATTGCTGGTGTCCGTGTAGAGAATGAACGGGAGACCATAGTCAAGATAGGTCAGAATTTCTTCTCCAGTTAGGGCCGACTTCAGTTGCTGGAAGGATTCTTCGTGCTTCTCACCCCAGACAAATGGGGGCCCGGGAGTGCTGCCATTCTTGGTATGTCCCACGAGGAGGTCCTGCATGGGGGCGGCCATTTTGGTGTAACCCTTGATGAAGTGACGGTAGTAGCCCCCAGGCCCAGGAACTGCCGCACCTCATTAACTGTGGTAGGCTGTGGCCAACTCTGGATGGCAGTGATTTTCTCGGGATCCAGGGCCACACCTTCAGCACTCACCACATGCCCAAGGTACTGCACTCTGGGCTTCAGCAGATGGCACTTAGAGGGCTTCAATTTCATCCCGTATTTGGAAAGGGCTTCACACACTTCCGCGAGGTGTTCTAAATGGGCTTCATACGTCTTGGAGTAGACAATAACGTCATCCAGGTACAACAGAACCATCTCAAAGTTACGATGTCCCAAACAGCACTCCATGAGCCTCTGGAAAGTTCCTGGGGCATTACACAACCCAAAAGGCATGCTGTTGAACTCGCAGAGCCCCATCGGGGTAGTGAACACAGTCTTCTCGCGGTCTTCCTCTGCAATCGACACCTGCCAGTAGCCGCTGGTGAGGTCAAGAGTAGAGAAATAGTTAGCTGTCTTCAACGCGGCCAACGATTCTTCAATGCGAGGAAGAGGGTACGCATCTGTATGTGTTATCTGATTAATCTTCTGGTAATCCACACACATTCTCATGATGCCGTTCTTCTTCTTTACCAAGACCAACGGAGCTGCCCAGGGACTACAACTATCACGGATGACCCCTGCCTCCTTCATGTTCCTCAATATGTCTTTGGCGCACTGGTAATGTGCAGGTGGAATCGGCCTATACCTCTCCTTGATAGGTGGATGTGTGCCGGTGGGAATATGGTGGTGAACCCTCTTGATCCTTCCGAAATCTAATGGGTGTTTACTGAATACCTGCTCATACTCTTGCACTACCCGGTACACCCCTTCCCTGTGATGTGTAGGTTTGGATTCGGTGCCGACATGTAGCTCCCGGCACCACTCTTCTAACTGTTTGGATGGAGTATCACTGCCTGGCTGTGATGTGATAGTGGAGGTTGCTGCATGGATGGCGTCTGCGTCTACAGTGAATAATTTAGCAATGATGGTGTAGCGGGTTAGCCTAACCTCTTCCTCTCCGCAGTTCATCACTTCCACGGGCACTCGTCCATTCTTGACATCAATCACCCCTATGGCTGTCATTACTGTGGGCCAATGCTCGGAAGGCAGAGGCTCCACCACTGCTGGGTAATCCTGTCCACGGGGACACACTGCTACCTGCACCAAATCATCATTTCACTCCATGGAGGCAACACTAGAGGCGCTACATCCATCACTTGCACGCCACCAATCTCTCTACCTGACATCTTCACCTGTTGCCGCTGCAGGAGAGCCCGGATTTCACATTGCAGAGCCCTCTGCTGGCCTCCCCCTGCTCTGACAGACAGTTGTTGCAATAGGTGTAGCACTTCCCCCATGCAGTTTTCAATCACGTTGGTCCCTAGGACCATTTTGGGGTTACGGTCACTGGGGTCATTCTGTACTACAATTAACCCTTGATGTTTCAGTTCCACCCACCCCACCTTCAAGGTCACCTCCTTAAACCCCACCTGGGTCATAGGGAGTCCATTAGCTGCAATGATGGCCAAACTTGCGTCCGGGGGGGTAAGCTCGCTAACAGACCAGTATGGCTTGTACAGTATATAGGGAATAGTCGTTACCTGCGAACCGGTGTCAAGAAGGGCGTAGGTCGGAATACCGTTCACAGCAAGGGAGATCATGGGGCGACCTCCAACGTATCGATCACGCTAGTCAGCTGGGCCTCGAAGGATCTATTCCTGAGGATTGGCCTTTGGCCTTAGGGGTTGCTCATTTAAAGGACACCGGCGGGAGTAGTGACCAGTCTTGTTGCACTTGTAGCAGATGGGTGGTCCATACCGGCTGTCGTTGTGCCTCCTACACTGCATCCACGGGACATCCTCCGGGCTGTCGGCGAGCTGTATTTTCTCCACTGGCTTAGCTTTCGATGGCAGCTGCAAGGCGGCGACAATCCTGGCGACGTCATCACTCAGACACTGGACTTGCGACGACAGGTCCTTCGGAGTCTCGGTCGCCGCCGCGGGAGCCGGCAGGGCCAACAAAGGGGCGACTACCGATACGGGAGCGGTGTCAGCCGGCCAAGATGGCGGATTGGGGGCACCAGCATCGTCCAGCTGTAGCGCTTTAATGGCCCGATCTTTCAGGACCGCAAAGCTCAAGTCCGAGTGCTCTAGAGACCACAGCCGTAGTTGCTTACGGTCTTCGGCGGATCCCAGCCCCTGCAGGAACTGTTCCACCAGCATTTTGTTGCTCTCAGCCTCATTAATAGGGTCCACCTGCTTCAGTGTGCGTAGGGCCGTCTGCAGCCTTAAGGTGTAGTCTCAAATACTGTCCTGCGGGCGCTGTCGGCAGTTATAAAAGTGCTTCGCTTCGGTACGGGTCTCAAAAGCAACTTGCAGTTTGTCAAAAATGGCGGTTACCGACACCCGGTCGGCGTTTGCCCAAGTCTCCACCTCCTGCTCAGCGGCACCGGCCAGCTGCCTGAGTACCTCAGATGCACGCTGCTTGCCAGTCATGGCATACAAATCGAGGATGGTACAGATTTTCTTCCTGAACATCTGCAGGGCATCAGGCTTCCCATCATACTGGTGTAGCCAGGCAGCACCGGGCACTTAGGGCAAGGAGATCGACATTACCTGGGTGACCGCCGGGGCTACAGCTCCCCCCGCCACATTTCCGGCATCTGCCACATCTGCGGGCGCCGCTGCTCCATTGCCACTCCACCATCAGGGTTAGGCGCAGACTTCTTCCCGCTGCTTCCCCTTGGTCTTTTGCCAACACTTCTTTTTGCGTTTTTTTAGTTTTGCTTTACGACCTCGGGGTTCACCTTCCGGCTGTGTTCCCAGGGGGCGGGGCTTTGGCTTTTGCACCCTTTTCTCGGGGAAGAAGACGCTGGGCTGCAGTTTTCGCGCCCAAAAATGGCGGCAAAAATGGCGACTTCTGAAAATTTTGCAACAGATCACTGCTGTCTGTCCAATACAAGGCGCAGTTCCACAAGGTAAGTGGATGGGTAAGTATCCTGTTTGTAACGCCAATTATCGGGGTGTGCCACCCCCGTGCCAGCAGCCGGCGCTGCTCGGGCCCGGACCTTCTGAGGGGTGGCTCGAGGGTCTCCGGACCCGGGGGACTCGCGGACACGCCGAATAAAAAGGGGGACATAGATGTACGCGCTAGGCCGTATTAGGTACGTGACGCCACCCACGGTGTGTGGTGAGGTGGGACACCACCACTGCTTTTATGAGGCACTCGGGGGAGATGTAGTGGCAGCTGGATGTTAACCCCTCCGTGGGTAGGGATGGTTGCCCTGGGACACAGTGGCTGGTGCAGGGTGTAGCGACGGCAAGGGGATTCTTGAGTACTCACAGTCAATAAATCACACGAGTCTCTGGTAAACCAAGGTGGTGGTGGCCTGCGCCGCGGCCGGTTGCATTCGGGTCCCCCACCCGGGCTGATGGTCTCTATCCTTTTCCTCTGCACTGACTTTGTGTAAGGTGGACTTCCTAGTCTGGAACTCAGGAGTCCGCTCCATGCTGGATGTGGCCTAAGGAGCCGTGTCCGCAGACGCTGGCCTGTGGGATCTATGGACCCTGGTGGTGACCTCTTATCCCTATCGGTGGGCTGTTGTCTTCTATGAGGGACTTTGGGTGGGACAGGACCTCTAGTCCTGGCCTCAATCGGTTAATTAACCAGGCCGCTGGTTTCCGGTCCTGGCTTCAGGGTCCGAGTTCCCCCCTTTGTGCTCCGGTTTCCGGGTCAGTTCTGCCGAGCTGTCTTCCCGTCTCCTGCTGACGGAGACCACCGTCTACCTCCTAGCCAAGACACCAGGGCTCCTACCCTGGTACTGTTCACTTGAACTTTCTCCGCTGGAGCTACACTTAGCTCCAGCCCACACTCCTCTCCACTTGAACTTCAAACTAAACTGCTTGTTTTCCCGCCCGGGCTGTTTATACCCCTGGGTGGGCATGTCCAACCGCCTAGTCACGCCCACTGGTGTGTCTGTCTGTCCCTAAGGAGGGGGTGACTAGGGTTTCAGGTTGGCTGTGTGTTTCCCTAGTGGGGGATAGGTGTTGTGTAGGGGCCTATCTGTGACTACCTGGTTTTGCCAGGGCATCACACATGCATCCCCTGCCCATCATCCCGCCCACCTGTCAGCGCCAGCTTCAGCGCTGAGAGATGATGGGCGGGAGGATGGGCGTGCATATGAAATGAGTGGGCCCACGTGGTCACGGCAGGCGTTGCTAGAGCCTGCTCGTGCCTCTGATGACCTGCTCCACCGCAGCACCCTAATTCCCCGCAGCCATGCCCTACATTCAGACTATAAGACGCACCCCCCACTTTCCCCCAACATTTGGGGGAAAAAAGTGCATCTTATAGTTCAAAAAATACGGTACTTGTTTTTTCCAAGCAAGTTGTACTATTGAATTACACCATTCATTTTATCATATGATGCGTTAAAAGCGGGAGAAAGATACCAAGTGCCTTGAAATTGAAAAAAAAGGGCAATTTCACAATTGTTTTTTTATTTACCAAGTTCACTTGTAATGCTCGCTGGGTGAGTAAGGGATTAGTGGATCAACTAGACTGTAGGTACTGATCACTGACCTGCAGGAGCAAACCAGAAAGGCTACTGAGTCTTCACTAAAGCCATCAGACAATAGACACACATGCTGGTAGGTAGCTGATAGAGGGCAGTCCCAGGGGATCAACGGTACCTCGGCAGACTGGCCCCCTAAATATGAACACAGTCTCTGATAGCAGAAGCAGAAGCTGGTGTCGAAGATTCGGCCAGGATGGATGGATGCAGTTTCAGCAGCCACTGTGGGTAGTAGCAGCTGCAGCGGCTGGTATCTGGTATGAAACAGTAGTGTGGATAATGGCAGCAGCAGCAGGTATCGTAAGAGCTGCCGGAGAGAATACTTGCAGGAGCAGCAGCGGATATCTTGGAAGCAGCCAGGGTAGATAATTGCAGCAACAGACTTGTCATGCACTGAAACACAGAAAGGATTCAGCACCAGCACGGTAACAGAAGGGGCAGCACACAAAGGGACCTGATAACTAGCAACGTATAGAACTTGTTGCCCAAGCATCTCCCTAAAGGACAAGGTGGTTTAAATAGGTGCCTGTCAGCCATGCAGGGAGGCACTTCCGGGTCAGGTCGTACTGGCCCTTTAAGAAAAGTTGCGTGTCGGCGCGTGCACCAGACGGCCACTCCCGAGAGGCCTATGTGGCTTTCACAGGCCCTGGGAGACAACGGCAGGAACCAGTAATGGAACAGTCACTGCAGGGCAGCAGGGAAGGTGAGAGTGCTGGCAACCCTACCAGGGGAGGGGGAGAGGGGCAGGACAGCGCGGGGATGCGGGTACGGGTGTTACAGTAACCCCTTACGACCACCCCCTTATGCCCCCACCCTTTTCCAGGAAACTTCTTAAGGACAAGAGGGGTATTAATATTCTCCTTTGGCTTCCTTGATCTCTACTCAGGGCCAAACCCCATTATTGCTGAGCCCGAATAGCATTATCCTATACTCATAGTAGCCATCACGGGTATTGAAGGCCATCTTCCATTCATCACCGGACTGTTTACGTACAAGGTTGTACACATCATGGAGGTAGAGTTTAGAGAAAATCTTGGAAACTCGGAACCACTCAAAGAATTCTGGTATAAGCGGTAATGGGGATTTATTCTTTCATTTGGTTGAGACCTCTGTAGTCGGCCAAAGAGACTAGTAGAATCCGGCTTCGGCCGGTGAGGAGGACTTTTGAATTAATTCTCTTGCCAGATTCTACTTAATGTACTCTGACATGGCATGGGTCTCAGCCTGAGACAGAGGGTAGATGTGACCACGAGGAGAAATGGAACCGGGAAGGAGGTGAATAGGACAGTCATACAGTCTATGTGGTGGTAGGATCTCAGCCTCCTTTTCATCGAAGACATCCGCATAGGCCCAATAGGCTAATGGCAGTTCTGGAAGATTAGAGGGTCTCATAAGCGGATGAGCAGGTTGTATGGAAGGGAAACAAGACAATTATCAGACAACTTTCATGACCCTAACCAAACCGATTCATGCTTGTCACAAAACGGTCATATGAAAGGGTGGAGAAGACTTGCTCTCACCTAGGGTAGCCTCTTCTCCTTACCCGTTCTCCTGGATGTTTTCCTGGATTTTCCGTACAGAAGAAAATCAGATGCATTGGACCTCCGCAGTAGAAGCACCCCTCAGTGGTGCGATGGATCTCGTGGCGGTGACTCGACAGATGCATTTGTTCCATCTCCATGGGCTTGGAGGAAGCAGTTGAGGCTGCAAGTAGCGGTATGATGGACCTGCGGAATGAATGAGCCAAGCGCAACAACCCCTTCTCCCGGGTTCGTCTCTCTTGATTGTTCCTGGAACTGAAGGTTGATGTGGATAGTCAGCAATACCAGTTCATTCACAGAAGCTGGCACATCCCGAACCGCCAGCTCGTCCTTTATCCTTCCAAACAATCCTTCCCAGAAGACAGTCACCTGTGCTTGATTATTTCAGCCCAGTTTGGAGGACAGGGTGCAGAACCGGACGGCATATTGGCCTATGGTGGGACTACTTTGGTGGAGTCTGAGCAGCAAGGATGCGACTGAAGAAACTCGACCTGGCTCGTCAAACACCTTGCAGCATGTCTCCAAGAAGACTAGCAGGTTCTGGAAGATTGGATCATTTCTCTCCCAAAGTGGGTTGATCCAAGACAGGGCTTTGCCACTCCGGTGCGGCATCATAAAGGCCATCTTGGTCCGACACGAGGAGAACAGATCATTATAGATAGGGGGGAGCCA
The DNA here is from genome assembly GCF_048569485.1 of Anomaloglossus baeobatrachus. NCBI lineage: Eukaryota > Metazoa > Chordata > Amphibia > Anura > Aromobatidae > Anomaloglossus > Anomaloglossus baeobatrachus. The sequence continues at coordinate 371,824,683 of NC_134353.1, forward strand.
GCACTGCTTGAGAATGGCATGCAACAAATAAAAAGTATAAAAATCACAAATTCATTTCTACTGTACTATAATGCAAAATGAGATTTTTCGCAAACAATTGATCAATAATTTGAGCCACCCCTGCCACGTCACGGCAAGTCTTAATAGGGGGGTCCTACTCTATATTATATAATTTATCATTGTGCCATACGGCCTCCTAAATATATTAATAAGCAGAACCATATAAAAGCAACACAAATACCTGTGACATCTCAGAACCGCTCCCATGTTGCAAAGACAGACAACTGCCATACATGCCATTCATAGGCAGTGCTGGCTCCCCCCAGGCCAGGATCCACCTGACAAACATTTTGGGCATCGGTGTAGATCCTTTCTTCCTGTGTTGAGGTAGGCCCAGGAAACAGTTTCAGAAAATGTCTGGGCTGATTTTTTTTATTGCTATAAACTACTCAGGAAATAAATAAAAAAACATCCTTTTCAGGTACAAAGTGAAAATATAGTGCAAACAGTTCTTACAATATTGCAGTTTTGCCCACTTAGGGTACTGTTCAGATCCTAGTCCTTAGCAAAGATAAACAACACTGGAGTTCAGCACACCACCACACATAGACACTGAACATGACAACTGGTTCCTCTCCTTTTTAAGTGCCGTACCACCCCACACCACCCATCTCTTTGACTGCTCGTAAACCCTGCCCTATTAAACCCTATTAACTCTATCAGCACTATAAGTGCTGGAGCCTGCTCCAGCTTTACATCACTGAGGCTACCAACCTCATAGATACATATCTCCTGTTGAGTACCTGTCTGGTGACTACCTTACAAAAGTCCTAAACATTGAAATTACAATACCACACCACCAGGAAAGTATAGTGATAAAATTATGGAAATCACAGGATCGATAAACATATTCATTGTATGCAAAATATGAAAAATAAAATAAAATGATGAATCAAAATTTTCAAACTATGTTGATTTATTCATTGTCAAGTATGCAGAAATACACTCACTTGGCTGCTATTAGTGACATTATTATTTGTCTGAAGAATGTTCTGCCACGCTGAAATAATCAAGATCTGCTGTTGGCAGATCCCTTTGCAATTGATGACCAATGACATTTCCGATGTGCTCAATGGGAGACAAGTCTGGAAACTCTGCAGGTTAAGGCACATTTAGGCCATGCAAGCTGCTCACAGGAACATGACTAATATGTGGCGTAGCATTGTTTTTTTGAAAAATAGTTACAAGGACACTTTGGAGAAATTGATGTCAGAGACCAAGTTTAAGGTTTTAAACAATATCTACTCAAACTATCAGAAGGCACAACATTTGGCTTTGAGGCAGACGTCCACCTTCAGGTGTTCCATTGACCTCACTCCACTCCAACGGTTATCATCATGCAGAACAAGATGGCAAAGGTGGCTGAAATAGACGTCTGTTCTCTTCAGTGATTAGTCCTGCTTTTGTCTTGAACACAGTGATAACTGGAGATTGCTCTGGAGACCACTTGTGCCGCACCATAAAAAGGTATTAATGAGTGAACACACCTATACTACTCTAGGAATTATGGTAAAGATGGCATAATGTACGGTAGACAGACCCTCAAATCTTCATTCCAGGTACACTAACAGGTTTGTCTAACATTAATTGGTCATGGAATCAGTGGTACAGCCATTTTGATAAACTGTCCCAGGAGCCGTTCTCTACATGAGAGAGGCACATCACATGTTTCTCATGAGCAGCCTACGTGGCATAAACAGACTACAATGTCCTGCACCATCTCTGGAGTTATCTCCTATAGATCACACCTAGGACATCATTGGTTGGGAATTGCAAAGGTAGAAGAGCTTGATAATTTGCCTGCATCAGTGAAATCAACATGGTAGAACATTCCTCAGACAACCATTAATAACCTCATTCATAGCATACCAATAAGTGCAAGTGCGTTTATTTGTGCATGTGGCCCTAATGCTTGATACTGAATAAATCAAGATGTTTCAAACTTTTGTTTCCATTCTTTCACTTGAATATCATTAATATGTCTATTAAGCCTGTGATTTACATAAATCCATTACTTTTAATTTTGTCATTTCAAAGTTGAGAAGTATGTTTATATACAGTGTGCAGGTTAAATTAGTACACCCCTATGAAAATATTTTCATGAATATCTCAATGAACAATAGAACACTTTGCAAAAATTTGACAAGACTGAATTTCCTTGGACATTGTTTAACCCATAACATGAAAGTAGGGTTGATAATTAAACTTTCAGTACCACATCTTCACTTTTACCCGCATTAGTTTATGCAAAAATGAATACAACCAACATCAAAACCAAACTCAACGAGTATTTTGTATCACCTCCATGATTTTTAGCACTAAGGCTTCTACGTATTTAAAGAGGACCAACCAGCAGGATTTTGCTATATGAGGTAAAGGCAGTTCCATACAGGCAATAAGATGCTGAACACAGACATACCTGTTATAGAAAGATGTGATGCTTGGTGGATTAAATATCTTTAATCAAAGTTGCAGAAAAGCACTGCACTTTAATGTGTGCAACATGGGCGGGTTTTTGTGGGCCGGGTACTCGCATTTATTCCTCCTCCTCCAGGATCTTCTGGCATGCCCCCTTTTATTATTTGAATATTGCGCCACCATTACTGTTATTGGCGGTGCGTGCGCATTAACATAGTACTCAGGTCTTCATTGAAATGGTGCCGAAGTCTGCGTATGTGCATATCGTGATCTCCGGCGCCATTTTATTGAACACACTGCGAAGACTATGAGAAGTATCGGCGCATGCACAGATTTATTTCTTTTTACATCTGCGCAAGCGCCAATGCTTCTCAACAACACCAATGGAAGCTGAGCATGTGAGATTTCAGTTTTTCTTGTTTAATAAATTTGCAAAAATGTCTACATTTCTGTTTTTTTTCTGTCAAAATGGGGTGCAGAGTGTACATTAATGAGAAAAAAATGAACTTTTTTTGAATTTTCCAAACGGCTGCAATGAAACAAAGAGTGAAAAATTTAAAGGGGTCTGAATACCCACTGTAGGTCACAGATGTATGGAGGAGACAAATTGTGGATGGCTTTGCATGTCATGGTTAGTGTTTTGAAACGGAGTCTTTGCGCAAAGGGAAGCCAGTGAAGAGATTGGCAGAGAGGAGAGTCTGGAAAATAGTAGGGGTATACTTTGATTAGTCAGGCAGCAGAATTTAGAATAGATTGGAGGGGAGTAAGAGTGTTAGAAGAGAGGCCAGAGAGCAGGAGGTTACAATAGTCCAGGTAGGAGGTAATGAGGGCATGCACTCGTGTTTTTGAAGATTCTCCGTCAAGGAATGTACGGATCTGGGAAATATTTTTGAATTGCAGTCGGCAGGCGGTGGAAAGGGTTTGGATATATTGCTTGAAGGAGACAGCAAAGTCAAGGGTTACTCCCAGGCAGCGAACATGCAGGACTGGGGAGAGTGAGCAGCCATTGACTTTGATGGATAGGTCAAGTGGAGTGGTAGAGTGAGGTGGGGGAAAGATGATCAATTCTATTTTTTTCCATGTTCAGTTTTAGAAATAGAGCAGAAAAGAAGGATGAAATATCAGACAGACATTGTGGGATTTTGGTTAGTAAGGAGCTGATATCAGGACCAGAGAGGTAAATCATCTGCATAAAGATGATACTGAAAGCCGCAGCACTCTATGAGCTGCCCCAGGCTGAAGGTGTAGATGGAGAATAGAAGGGGTCCAAGAACTGAACCTTGGGGCACACCAACAGATAGATGGATGAGATGAGGAGGTGTTGTGAGGGAGGGAAACACTGAAAGTCCGGTCTGTTAGATATAAAGTGATACAGGATAAGGCCAAGTCTGTGATACAAAGACATGAGAGAATCTGTAGCAAGAGGGAATGGTCCACAGTGTCAAAGGCAGAAGACAGGTCCAGGAGGAGGAGGACAGAGTAGTGTCGCTTGGCTGTGACAGTTAGTAGGTCATTGGTCACTTTAGTTAGGGCAGTTTCAGTGGAATGATGCAGTTGGAAGCCGCATGTAACCAGTCAAAGAGGGAATAAAAGGAGAGGTGTGAGGACAGTTGAAAATGGACATGCTGTTCCAGTAGTTTTGAGGCATAGGGGAAAAGTAATATGGGGCGATAGCTAGACACAGACGTTGGGTCAAGAGAGAGCTTTTTGAGGATGGGTGTGATGGAGGCATGTTTGAAGCATGAAAGGAAAACACCAGTTGTTAGTGATAGGTTCAATAGATGGGGTAGGGATGGGAGGAAGACTTCAGTGAGGTTGTGTATGAGGTGGTATGAGAACAGGTCAAGTGAGCAGGTGGTGGGATATGGTCTGGAGAGAAGAGAGGAGAGCTGGTCTAATGTCATGGTGGAGAAGCAGGTTATGGAGGAGGGTGACTGTAGTTATGAGGAGGGGTTGGGGGGAGTGAGGATGAAAGCTTCCTCTGATGTTTTCGATCTTCTGCTTGAAGAAAGAGGTAAAGTCTTCAGCTGAGATGAGAGGAGAAGGAGGATGTACCAGGGGATAGAGGAGAGAATTGAAAGTGTTGAATAGCTGTTAAGGGTTGTGAAACAGGGAGGATATGAGAGATGAGAAGGAGGTTTGTTTCTCAGCAGTGAGTGTGGACTTGAAATTGGTAAGGGACTGTTTGTATGCAATGAAGTGTTGCATGGAATAGGATCTCTTCCATCCGTGTACAGGAACCATGGAGGCATGTCTCCGTTCTTTAGTCAGACTTGTTTGCCAGGGTTGCCTTTGATTGTGCAGGTCTCGGTATGTGTGCGGGGAGCGGCCCAATCAAGAGCTGTAGATATTGTACTGTTTTATCATGTAAAAAAACTATGTCTGTAAGAGGGAGGAGGGAGTCAGAGAGTGAATGTAGATCAAGATGTTTGAGATTTTTGTAAGGGTGTGTATGTTTGTGTCACACCCAGGGATATGGGGTACTCTGTTCCGAGCAGTTTCTCTTGGGAATGTCATGGTGGTGGCCGTTACCCGGTTTCATGCCTTGGGCCCTTTTTGTAATGGAGATATTTATAGGGGAGATTAAGATAATGTTCACATGTGACACCACTTGCGGTGTTGCGGCTAAGGGTAGGGAGTCTGTTATGATTCAGGGACCAGGGAGGATCAAATAATGCGGAATCCCAAAAGGTAACAGAATGGCTGGAAATTTAATGGACTGCAGACCTAATCCTGACACACAACTAACAGTAGCCATGGGGCGTGCCTACGATGACCTAGATGCCTCGACAAAGTCGGAGAACTACATAATCTCACAGATAGAAATATAAGAAAGCTAATCTGCCTCGGAGTAGTCCCCAAAGATAGATAGATAGCCGCCCACATGTAAAGGCTACGGTGATATATAAAACCACAATACAAAGCCAGAAAGGACAGATTTCAGCAAAGGTGAGGCCCAAACTATCTTTATAGAACAGGATAGGAAAGAGCAACTGTCTGAAACTGTCTGCAGCCGTAAAAACCCTAATAAATACCAGCACTACTGATATGGAAAAATCCTGAGGTTACTAAACCTCTCACCCACTGTACCAGCACTCAAATGTTACTGGGATCAAAAAAACACTAATACGGATGAGGGACTGAATAATACCAAGCATGACAAAACACAAATCTTGCAGAATCATGGAGCTAAGTATACAGACACTCCCAGCAGGGAATGATCCCATTCCACCACAAACTCCACACAGACAAATTAGAAATCATGCATAGTATCAAAGCAGAACAACAACAAAAGATGGTAAACAAACAGCAGAGGTACAAGACCACTTATCTGAGGGAAGTTCTGGAAGTGAGCAGAGCTAGTTGCAGAATGTCCTTAACACACAGGAGCAATTTACCACCGGCAAGTAAAAAGAGAAAGCTACTAAGTTAAATAGCCCAGTCTGACCCTGATTGCCAGTCCTCTGCAGGTGTGTCGCTTCCATTCCACACATCAACTGCACTGCCAGCACTGACCACAAGAGGGAGCTCCGAACTGGAAAACGTATTCACAACAGGAGCCGCTGCTGCAGAATGTGTCTACTGGGGCTGGTGCTATTGGCAGCTGCAAGTAGGGTTTTGTCCCAGAGGGTGTATGGTGCAGTGGGCGTCGGAAGAAGGTAGTCCACACAGGTGTTCAGTGCAACTGGTTTTTACTCACTGCTGAAGATGTTAACTGGTTGCCCGAGGCCGGCTGGTTTCGCCTCCAGGTCCCCTTCGTCCCAGTGCCAGTTTGGTTCTCTGGTACCTCCTTCCCCTGCACCTGTCTCTTGTAAGTGGGTCCCCGTGGTATAGAACAACTGGGGGTCCCCGTTCTGTGGTTTGTCCACCTCTGTCCGCCTGACGGTAGCGTGAACCCTGTGGGGTTGGAGTCTCTGGTCCTGTCCCCGGTTCTCCCTTTGCTACTGAGTCTTCGGATTCTTTAGGGTCAGCAAGGTCCCTGGTAGTCCCCTTGCTGTGCAGGTGTTAACAGGTCGGTTTGAAGCTCTTTCCTGTCCTAGGGTCCTGTACCCCGTCGGTGCACTCCACCGTACTCCACTGGCAACCACTTCTCCTGGGTACCAGGTCACCGTTAACCTGAGTCAGGACGTCACTTTGCTTCCACCTTCACTCCTCGCCTGTCAACTCTCAACTCCTCCGGCACTTAGTAAAGAATTATGGAAAAATAGAGAAGACAAGCCACCATATGATCTAGAACTTTTTTTTATTTGATTTCACTGGTTTTTGGATGTTATTGCGTTTCAAAAGAATTTTATCAAGAAATATATATATTTTTTATGCAAAGGAAATTTGACAAAATCAAAACCTATTTTCTGTCAATTACTATATCGCCTTCTTCAGTATTGACTAGAAAAAAGGAACCGGCTTATATAAAATGTACAGTAAAGTCCTTCAATATTTGAAAATTCCTTTTGCCAATTAAAATTATGTCAAACTCCCTTTTATTCAGTGTAATAATTTATGTGATACCATATATCAGATGTATAAGGGTTGCATAATCTGCTCCTGTGAATAGCCAAAAGGCTATTTGAGCTAAATCAGACAATCTCTCAGAGAAACATTGAGGTAATATTCTGTTATAAATAGAGGTTTTCCTGGTGAAAAGATATAATTATATTGGTTCAACTTATTGTTAGAGAGAATGCTAATTTTGGTATGGTAATTGATACCTATTGTATTCAATCAGTATAAGCCCGTAAAATTATATTGAAGCCGGGAGGACACCTTTCAACAGCATGTGAGAGACTCCACTGAAGAAGGTGATATAGCCGAAACGTTGTAATTGACAGAAAATAGTTTGTGATTTTGTCAAATTTCCTTTGCATAAAAAATATATATCTTCTTGCTAAAATTCTTTTGAAATGCAATAACATCCAAAAATCAGTGAAATCAAATAAAAAAAGTTCTAGATCATATGGTGGCTTGTTTTCTCTATTTTTCCATAATTCATTACTAAGTGCCGGAGTCATTATTTTTTCTTTATTGACTATTTTTTAGCTCCTGTGCATGGCTCTATTGAGTCTATATACGGTGAGCCAAGTCATATACAGTCCAAACTCACAACTCCTCACTGACTACTCTCCACAGTCTGCCCCTCCCACCTGGTCAACTAGTGGACTTGATTGGCTCCACCTCTAGGCGGCCATCCATTGGTCCCACCCTAGCTAAGTACAATTGTATAGGGGATTGTTGGGAAAAACTGGGATTACCTGAGTTTTTGTTGGTACCAGCACTGGGGTTCTGGGTCCCTAAGGAGGTAGGCCCTGCATCATTGTAGGGATGCAGAGCCTTGTAGCACCCTGAAGGTTTCAGGGGCGTTACATTTGTGTAGTGGGGGTTGAGTGTTAGGTAAAGAAAGGATAGAGAATGTAAGTAGGTTGTGGTCAGAAAGGGGGAGAGGTGAGTTTGACAGGTTAAATAGATAACAGAGGTGGGTTAAGATGAGGTCAAGTGTATGGTCATCTTTATGAGTAGTTGTGGAGGACAATTGAGTGTGGTCGAAGGAGGAAGTGCGCGTTTACAGTTTAGAGACAACTGAGTGGGAGGTGTCAATGACGATGTTAAAGTCGCCCATGATTATAGTGGTAATGTCAATGGAGAGTAAATAAAGTAGCTAGGTGGTGAAGTGGTCAAGAAAGGTGGTAGCTGGACCTGGAGACGGTATATGACAGTCAGTTGGAGTTTGAAGGGGGAGTAGATGCAGACAGAATGTATCTAAAAAGAGGGCAGAGTAACAGAGGGTGGCAGTGGAATTGGGGTCAAGGAGCAGTTTTCAGACAAGAGAAAGCCAATTCCTCCACAATGCTTGTTACTGGGGCGGGGGGTGTGAGACAAATGGAGACCACCGCAAGAAAGTGCAGCAGGAGAAGCTGTGTCAGAGGGGGTCAGCCAGGTTTCAGTTATGCCGAAGAAGGAAAGTTTGTTAGTAATAAAAAGGTCATGGATGTATGAGAATTTATTGCAGACAGAGCGAACGTTCCTTAGAGCTACTGTTAGAGGGGCTGGAGGAGCAGGGGCTGGGTGAATGGGCATAAGGTTAAATAAGTTATGAAAGTTTGGGATAGATCGTGGCTGGGGGTTAGAAATGACTGTGGGGATGTTTTGTGGAGGGCGAGGATTTGGAGAAATATCCCCAGCAATGAGGAGAAGCAGAGAGAGTGTTAGTAGGTGGGAGCAGGAGTGGCCAGGAGGCAGCCATGTGTGTCTGGAGTAGAGATGAGCCACCCCCCTAGTAGTCGAGTTCGAGTTCGGTTCGTCGAACGGCGGCTTAGTTCAGCGAACATTCGACGAACACCTTCGAACCCCATTGAAAACAATGGGAGGCAAGCACAAACACATACAAACACATGGAAAACACCTTCTAAGGTGTCCAAAAGGTGACAAACAACTCACAAGACACCACAAAGACATGGAAAAGTGACAAGTACATATACTCATGCGAAAACAAAAGAGCTGGACGAGTAAAAGGAGGAGGAGACACAGATATAGAGATGTCATGCCCTTCTAAAATCATGTAAAACACAGCAAGGGGACTCCAACCAGAGTCTCCCTTTTTTCCAAAAATTGGGCTACAGACACCACTTAAGTGGCATCAGTTGTCCCCCAGTTCCAAACTTGACAGGTTGATTTGCATGACGCACGTTAAAAAAAAAATCCACAAGCATTTACCCCCCCACCCCCACCCCCACCCTCAGGATGACACAGGGGTAGAAAAGTCCTTGCTGATACAGGACTTGTTCATCTTGGAACATTTTTAAAAAAACAGCAAGGGGTCTATAACCAGAGTCTCCCTTTTTTCCAAAAATTGGGCCACAGACACCACTTACAGTGCTGGCCAGAAGTATTGGCACCCTTGAAATTCTGTCAGATAGTACTCAGTTTCTTCTTGAAAATGATTGCAATCACAAATTCTTTGGTATTATTAACTTCATTTATTTTGCTTGCAATGAAAAAACACAAAAGAGAATGAAACAAAAATCAAATCATTGATCATTTCACACAAAACTCCAAGAATGGGCCAGACAAAAATATTGGCACCCTTAGCCTAATACTTGGTTGCACAACCTTTAGCCAAAATAACTGCGAACAACTGCTTCCGGTAACAATCAATGAGTTTCTTACAATGCTCTGCTGGAATTTTAGACCAATCTTCTTTGGCAAACTGCTCCAGGTCCCTGAGACTTGAAGGGTGCCTTCTCCAAACTGCCATTTTGAGATCTCTCCACAGGTGTTCTATGGGATTCAGGTCTGGACTCATTGCTGGCCACTTTAGTAGTCTCCAGTGCATTCTCTCAAACCATTTTCTAGTGCTTTTTGAAGTGTGTTTTGGGTCATTGTCCTGCTGGAAGACCCATGACCTCTGAGGAAGACCCAGCTTTCTCACACTGGGCCCTACATTATGCTGCAAAATTTGTTGGTAGTCTTCAGACTTCATAATGCCATGCACACAGTCAAGCAGACCAGTGCCAGAGGCAGCAAAGCAACCCCAAAACATCAGGGAACCTCCGCCATGTTTGACTGCAGGAACCGTGTTCTTTTCTTTGAATGCCTCTTTTTTTTCCCTGTAAACTCTATGTTGATGGCTTTTCCCAAAAACCTCTACTTTTGTCTCATCTGACCAGAGAACATTCTTCCAAAACATTTTAGGCTTTCTCAGGTAAGTTTTGGCAAACTCCACCCTGGCTTTTTTATGTCTCGGGGTAAGAAGTGGGGTCTTCCTGGGTATCCTACCATACAGTCCCTTTTCATTCAGACGCCGACGGATAGTACGGGTTGACACTGTCGTACCCTCAGACTGCAGGACAGCTTGAACTTGTTTGGATGTTAGTTGAGGTTCTTTATTCACCATCCGCACAATCTTGCGTTGAAATCTCTCGTCAATTTTTCATTTCCTTCCACATCTAGGGAGGTTAGCCACAGTGCCATGGGCTTTAAACTTCTTGATGACACTGCGCACCGTAGACACAGGAACTTTCAGGTCTTTGGAGATGGACTTGTAGCCTTGAGATTGCTCATGCTTCGTCTCAATTTGGATTCTTAAGTCCTCAGACAGTTCTTTGGTCTTCTTTCTTTTCTCCATGCTCAATATGGTACACACAGGGGCACAGGACAGAGGTTGAGTCAACTTTAATCCATGTCAACTGGCTGCAACTGTGATTTAGTTATCGCCAACACCTGTTAGGTGCCACAGGTAAGTTACAGGTGCTGTTAATTACACAAATTAGAGAAGCATCACATGATTTTTCAAACAGTGCCAATACTTTTGTCCACCCCCCTTTTTATGTTTGGTGTGGAATTATATCCAATTTGGCTTTATGACAATTTTTTTTATTTTTTTTTCATTGAAGACAAATTAAATGAAGATATGAAGATAATACCAAAGAATTTGTGATTGCAATAATTTTCAAGAAGAAACTGAGTATTATCTGACAGAATTGCAGGGGTGCCAATACTTTTGGCCAGCACTGTAAGTGGCATCAGTTGTCCCCCAGTTGCAAACTTGACAGGTTGATTTGCATGAAGCACAATCCAAATCCACAAGCCTTTACTCTCCCCAGGATGACACAGGGGTAGAAAAGTCCTTGCGGATCCATGACTTGTTCATCTTGATGAACGTTAGTCTGTCCACATTGTCACTGGACAGACGCGTGCGCTTATCTGAAAGCACACACCAAGCAGCACTGAAGACACGTTCCGAGAGAACGCAGGCTGCGGGACACGACTAGATCTCCAAAGCAGAAGTGGCTCAGGCCATTTTTCAAGATTGGAAGCCCAAAATGAGCAAGGCTCCAGTTGCAGAGTCATGGCATCTATATTCACTTGGAGATACTCCTGTATCATCCTCTCCAGCCGTTGACTATGTGTCAGACTTCTTGTCTCTTGTGGCCTTGCAAAGGATGGTCTAAAAAAATCATGAAACGATTCCATAAAATTGCTGTTACCACCAGATACGGTGTTGCTGGTATGGTTTGACTGATGATGACTCAACAGTCCCATGGTTGGCAAGTTACAACTGTGAGACTCACTCTGTGCACCACTGGTGTTTAGTGGAAAAGCCGAGCTAAGATTGCATAACAGCTTCTGCTGATACTCCTGCATACGTGCGTCCCTTTCTATGGCTGGAATTATTTCGCCAAATTTTGACTTGTACCGGGGATCTAAGAGTGTGGCCACCCAGTAGTCAGCATTACTTCTAATTCGGACAATCCGAGGGTCATGTTGTAGGTAGTGCAGCAAGAAGGCGCTCATGTGTCTTGCGCATCCATGCGGACCAAGTCCTTGCTGTGTTTGTGTCGGTGAGGTGATAACCGTGCTTCCTTCCACGGACATCTCCCCCCAACCTCGACAAACCGAAATTTGACCAAGGTCTCCCTCATCTGCTGAGTCTTCCATGCCCATCGCCAGTTCATACTCCATTTCTTCCTGGGCTCCTGCACCTTCCTCAACAGTTTAGCTGCTACCATGCGCCCTTGTTAATCACTCTCCCCCCCATCCCATGCCTGCCGCCTTGGTAATGCTGAACGTCTGGACCTTGTAGATCTTGGTATCCCTTCCGCATATGAATCCTCCTGTACTTCCTCCCCTTCCTCTTGTCTCACCAACTGACTCTGAATACTGTTTAGAGTGTGCTCCAGCATGTAAATGACTGGAATTGTCATGCTGATAATGGCATTGTCAGCGCTAAACATATTCATCGTCATGTCGAAAAGAAGGATGCATAGGTCCTTGATCTGAGACCACTCCATCAGCGCGATCTGCTCCACCTCTGCATCTCGTTGGCCCAGGCTATACGTCATAACGTATTGCACTGCGGTGCTGCCACAGTCGCTGCAACATGTGGAGAGTCGAATTCCAGCGTGTCGACACATCGCATTTCAGGCGGTGAACCGGCAAGACAAAAGACTTCTGTAGCGATGCAAGTCGGTCAGCTGCGCCGTTTGAACGGCGGAAGTGAGCAGAAGTGACCGTGCCCTGTGCAGAAGCCCATCTAGGCCGGGATAGTGGGTTAAAAATTGCTGGACAACAAGGTTCAACACGTGAGCCATACAAGGCACGTGTGTCACCTTGCCCCGGCGAAGGGCCACACCCAGGTTTGCAGCATTGTCGCACACGGCCTTCCCTGTCTGCAGGTTGAGTGGAGACAACTATTTACGAAACTCAGACTCCAGAGCTGACCAAAACTGGTCAGCTGTGTGACTCTTATTTCCCAGACATTTCAACGTAAAGACCGCCTGATGCCGTTGCGCTCTGCTGCCAGCATAGTAAGGAGGTGTGCGGGATTCCTTGTGCGCAGTTACAACACGGGTGGCCTGACCAGACATGCTTTGGGCGGAGGTGGAGGACCCAGACAAGGTTGAGGAGGCAGAAGCAGTGGAGGAACTTCTACATACAGAGGATTGACGCACAACTCGTGGGGACGGCAAGACTTGTACAGCAGACCCTTCTCCATCTCTCACCATAGTTACCCAGTGCTCAGTCAGCGACATGTAACTCCCCTGTCCATGCTTACTGGTCCAAGTATCGATGGTGAAATGCACCCTGTCACACAGAGTTTCTCAAGGAAGCAGTGATGTTGTGTGTGACATGCTGGTGTAGCGCAGGCACACCTTTCTTGGAGAAATAGTGGCGACTTGGCATCTGGTACTGGGGCACTGCGACGGACATAAGGTCTTGAAAAGCCTCTGTGTCCACCAGGCGTAAAGGCAGCATTTCTGTAGCCAACAGCTTGCAGAGGGTGAAAGTCAACTTCTTAGCTTTGTCATGGCTAGAAGGAAATGGTCTTTTATTTGCCCACATCTGAGGGACCAAGGACTGCTTGCTGTGCTGAGACAGCGTTGAGTAGGGTGTCCCTGGAAAACTGCTGGTCTGTGAGGAAAGTGCAGGCGGAGACATAATGTTTCCTTCATCCAAAGTTGGTGCTCTCGATGTCTGAGAGAGCTTAACACCAGCAGCTGTTTCCACTTCCAAAACAACTGGCGACCTGCCAGTCACACTGCCTTTTGCGGTTAAAGAGGTGGAAGGACTGCGTGGCAAAGCATGTGTGACTGCCGTCCCCACAGTCATAGAGGATGAAAAGCGCGCCGATGCACTTGAAGGGGCATACGGTGGTTGGCCTGCTCCGATAGGCCGCATTGTAACACAGTGAGCTTCCCACTAGGACTTATGCTTGATATCCATGTGACGGTTCATGGTCGAAGTAGTCAAACTAGTGAGGTTTTGGCCTCTACTTAGAGATTGGCGACAAATCTTACAGATGACATGAGTTGGGAGATCCTTTGCGATGTCAAAAAAGGACCAGGCTAGGCAAGGCTTAGAGCCCATGCGACCTGCAGAGCCACCCCTACTTGTGCTCAGAAGCAGAGTTGTGGCTGAGGATGCAGTTGTTGAGGTACTTCCAGTACTCCTTCTGTGTCTAGGAAGGTGCAAGCTAACCTCGTCGTCAGTCACATCCTCCTCCACCGCTTCTGCTGACTTCATCAAGTGCCTGACTGTGGGTTGACAGTAAGTGGGATCTACAACCTCATCATCACCCTGTGTGTTTGCACTCCCCTCGTCCTCAGAGCTAACCTCTTCCTGCCATGACCGAATAGTTAAGTTGTCATTCCAATCAGGTATCTGAGTCTCATCGTCATCAGAATGTTCCTCATTGTCTCCACCAAGAGGAGTTACAGTTTAAAGCTTCTGGCCATCACTGCAGATCATTTCCTGGTCTGGACTCACTGTAGCTTTGGAGCAGACCTCTGATTCCCAGGCTATAGTGTGACTGAACAGCTCTGCAGACTCAACCATCTCTGTTACCCCATACTCTGCAGGGCGGGTGGAGACCTGAGAGTTGTTAGAAAGCAAGTGCAATTGGGGTGACAACTCAGAGGACTAGAGTCTTTGGGATGTTGAAGTTGAGGTGGAGGAGAGGCCACTTGATAGAGCACTTGAGATCCATTCAAGCATGTGCTTTTTTTGTGCATCATCTACCTTTGATAGAGTTGTTCGGTTCCGTAAAAAAGGGATCACATCAGATTGTCCACGGAAAGTAGTAGACATCTTACTTTTGCTGGAAGATGGCCTTTCTTCAGCAAATGTTACTGTTGCTTTACCACCTACACCATGGACACAAACTTTTTTCTCTTTCCAAAATGCCTGTTCCCCTTTCCATCAGCATCTGTCTTTTTGCCACTCATTTTGTTTGTGAACAAATTGGACACTTGAAATGTCATAGCAAAAATGGAGAGGTGGTGTAGATTGCAGAGGTGGTCTAGCTTTATTGACAGCTGAAGAACCAACACTGACTATCACAGACAATGAAACTATGGCCCGAAAACTGGCTGCACTTTTTGCAATTCAAATTGCGTAGCAAAAATGGACAGGTGCTGTACAATGCAGAGGTGGTATAGCAAAATTGTCAGCAGAGGAACCCTAACGTAGTATCCCAGACAATGAAAGTATGGCCCTAAAAATAGCAGCACTTTTTGCAATTAAAATTGGGTAGCAAAAATGGAGATGTGGTGTACAATGCAGAGGTGGTATAGCATAATTGTCAGCAGAGGAACCCTAAAGTAGTATCCCAGACAATGAAAGTATGCCCCTAAAACTGCCTGCACTTTTTACAATAAAAATTGCATAGCAAAAATGGACTGGTGCTGTACAATGCAGAGGTGGTATAGCAAAATTGTCAGCAGAGAAACCCTAACATACTATCCCAGACAATGAAAGTATGCCCCTAAAACTGCCTGCACTTTTTGCAATAAAAATTGCGTAGCAAAAATGGACAGGTGATGTACACTACACAGGTGCTGTAGCTTTCTTGTCAGCAGTAGAAGCCTCCCTTTCTATCCCTGACAATGAAACTATGCCCCATGGAAGTGCTTGAGCTGATGTAGTCAGACGCTGTGATATAAACCCCTGCACAGCGCTGGCACAGACCTACCTAGCAACAATGGCTATGAATGGCTGTAATGTAGCCCTGAAAAGGGCTGAAATTACAAGTAGTCCCTAATCCCTAAAGCGATGTGTAGATTGCACTGTATGTCTATAGCGCACACAGCAGCAGCAGCAGGAGTGAGAGCGGTGACTGTCACCCACCCGCAGCAGAGAGATAATGGGGGCAATGGGGAAAATGGCCGAGTCTTGTAGGGCAAAGACATGTGACATGCACAGCCTATGACACATGCCCTTGCTTGTCTGGCAAAAATCCACTTTGCTGTGTGTGTGTCTGTGATTGGCTAACAGCCTGGCCCGCCCCACTGTACGCGCGGTTAGAAAAAAAAATGGCGATCACCATTCTTTCAGCACTCAGCAGCAGCACTGATCTAAACCCCGTCCCCCCCGCACACTATACGCTGAATTTTGATAATATCATTAACAGTGACTCACAATATTACAGTGAAGAGCCAGCTACTAACTAGCTATGCTTTTTGGTGATCGAACCGTTATCGAACGGTAACTCGAACTGCCGAACTTGAAGCAAATTGTTCGAGTTCGTCGAACGACTCGAACACCGACCAAAATCACTCGAATTTGAAATTGGCGAATGGTTCGAATCGAACATCGCTCAACTCTAGTCTGGAGACAGAGGGTTTTATGTGAGGGAACATATCTGACGACAAGACAAGATGGGTGGGGAGAAATGACCAGTTGATTACTGGGTTTAGGGATCAGGGGGGTTAGTAAGAAATGAAGTATTTTCGGGGTCAACGTGAAATGAAAGCCAAATATTGTTTACAGTGACTATATATCCAGTTACCTTCCGATCCCTGCTGGTCTAATTCTGGTCTAATTCATTGCAATATGCTTGAATGATGCACACTTTGATGATGCATCACCCAACTCCGGTTCTCTTTAACGAAGAAGTTGACAACATATTGCAACATCTATCTTTTTCCATTCTTCAAGAGCAACCTCTTTTAGAGCCTGAATACTGGATGGAAAGTGATGCTCAACTTGTCTCTTCAGAAATCCTCAGAGGACAAGGAAAGAGGAAAGGGGTAGGTAAAAAGCACTCAGCTCACAAGATATTTATCAAAGTATAACAAAATTTTAATTTATTGAATCGTGCAAACACCAATAAAACAATTAAAAACCAAGACACCTGTCCCATGGACCTAACAACAAGGTTGTATCTGAACAGTATATGAAAAATTCATGACAGTATCATAACAGTATCGTTAATAAACATATCAAACAGCAAAAACAGTACAACCTGAAAATGGACCAAAGACTGACAAAAATTGAGCTAGATAACTCAAATAAAGAGGCAATATAGGTAAGGATGGTTGACCTTAGGGAGATCAACATCAAGCACCGCGGAGCACCATCACGTGTTTTCTCAACGTAGTGATTCTAGAGCAATGCCCCCTGGGAAATATGCAAAACAAGGAAGCCGCGGAGACACCATCACAAGTTTCTCAACACTGGCAGGTAACTAGCCAGGTCTTTCACCGGGAAGGAAAAACCACGGGAAGGGCAGTCTCCAGTCAAGGAAACCACCTATGCCAAAACATGGTATCCATCCACAGACAGCTGTTTCGGGGTATTTTCCCCTCATCAGTGTGGAGTAGGAAACTGGCTAGTGGGAGCAATGCCTAGTAGAAGACTATATAGGTAAGGCTAGTTGACCTTAGGGAGATTAACGTCCAGCACCGCGAAGCACCATCACGTGTTTTCTCAACGCAGTGATTCTAGAGCAATGCCCCCTTTGAAATATGCAAAACAAGGAAGCCGCGGAGACACATGTGATGGGTTTATTGATAGGTATATTGCTTAACATGCAGAAGGAAGTCTTTTGCAGCTGCACACTTACAACTTCCGGACGCTGAACACACCACATGAGCGCAACAGCACCGGTACCGGTTTATCCAATCTTACTTTATGTATATATATGTGTAATTGTTGATTTGTGTTTCTTATTTTCCCCTGATGAAGCTCGACTAGCGAGCAACACGTGTTGGGTGGGTTTTATTGGCACCTCTATATGGCTTTATCCCTGCTGATATGCTAATGTCTGCTGGACTTCACCTTTGGTGAATTATCCTCTATCCTTGCCTCTTTATTTGAGTTATCTAGCTCAATTTTTGGCAGTCTTTGGTCAATTTTTAGGTTTTACTGTTTTTGCTGTTTGATATGTTTATTAACGATACTGTTATGATACTGTCATTAATTTTTCATATACTGTTCAGATACAACCTTGTTGTTAGGTCCATGGGACAGGTATCTTGGTTTTTAATTGTTTTTATTGGTGTTTGCACGATTCAATAAGTTAAAATTTTGTTATACTTTGATATATATCTTGTGAACTGAGTGCTTTTTACCTACCCCTTTCCTCTTTCCTTGCCATTTCATTTGGTAGGCTCTGCACCCTCGCTTATATTATATTATTATTATGTTATATGTAGCTGTGCAGCTCTGCCCTTTCTTGTTCTACAAATCTTCAGAGGAGACATACTTGGCCACTGAAAAATGTTCTCACTGTTCTTTTTCAGAAATGCAACAGATATGTGTTTTGGATCATTGTCATGTTGGAAAAGGTTCCGTCTCCTAAGTGCATGAAGGGATGGGAGCATCTTCTCTTTCCATATACAGCAGTACATCTTTGAATTCATGATACTATCAATGAAATGTAGCTCCCAACATCAGCAGCACTCATGCGGCTCCACATAAGGACTCTGCCACCATCATGTTTAACTGTAGGCACCATAGATATTTCTTTCTACTCCTCATCTTTGCAACACCATACAGTTTTGAAGCAATCAGTTCTCAAAAATGTATCTAGATCTCATCACTCCAGTGTATAGAGTTCCATAAATTTCCATATTTTTCAGCATAGGCCATGGCAAACTGTAGGCACGCCTTTTTGTACATGAGCTTTGGGATAGGCTTCCTTTGTGGACAACAACCATGCATTTCATTCCTCTGCAGTTTGTGCTGTAGCGTGTCCTGGGAAACACAGTTTGGCTTTCTTCTTTAGCTAACTGAAGTGAACTTGTATGTCAATTTTCTTCAACCCTATCAGAAGATGCTCCAGTTTAGGTGTTAACGTTTGTGGTTGTCCTGGACATCTCTGTGAGATGGTTGCAGTTCCATCTTTGTTACATTTTTGAATCACTTTTGCTACAGCATTCTGAGTGATAAGTAAAGTGTTTATGAGCTTCTTGCAGCCTTCACCTTTCTTGTGTAAAGGAATTATTTTCTTTCTCGGGTCTTTTTTACCATGTGGTTCCATTGCTGACAGGATGAAATTGAAAGATGTTTTTTTGTTATATATGCTCTTTTATATTCAACTGTCTTCTGGAAGCCTGTTTAAAGGGAACCTGTCAGCACATTTGGGGCCTATAACATGCGTCTACCACCCGTGGGCTCTTATATACGGCATTCTAACATGCTGTATATAAGAGCCCAGGCTGCTGTGTAGAACATAAAAATCACTTTATAATACTTACCTAAATGGTCTCTGCGGTGGAGTTGGGTCATATCGGTGTCTCCATTCTCCGGTGCCGGCGCCTCCTCTTTCGGCCATCTTTGTCCTCCTTCGGAAGCCTGTGTGCATGACGCTTCCTATGTCATACACACTTGCTGGTGCTGCGCAGGCACCGGAAAATGGATACGCCCATATGACCCAACTCCACCGCATTTTATTTTGCTAGTTTATTTTAAGTTGGAAGGGTTCAAAGTTTATCAACAATTTCTCATTTTTCCAACAAAATGTACAAAACCATTTTTTTAGGGACCACATCACATTTGAAGTGACTTTGAGCGGCCTGGGTGATTAAAAAAACTAATAATACCCAAAAGGGAGAACTTTCTAAAAACTGCACCCCTAAAACCTTTCTAAAAATTGCACCCCTCAGACTGCTCAAAACCACATCTAAGAAGTTTATTAACCCTTTAGGTTTTTTGCAACAACTAAAGCAATGTGGAAGGAAGAAATAAAAATTTTACTTTTTCCCACAAAAATGTTACTTTTACCCCAAATCCTTAATTTTCACAAGGGTAAGAGGAAAAAATGCACCTTATAATTTGTTGGGTAATTTCTACTTAGTATGCCGATACCCCATATGTAGTGTAAATCTACTGTTTGGGCACATGGCAAGGCTCAAAAGGGAAAGAGCACCATTTAATTTTTTTAAAGGAAAATTGTCTGGAATAGATAGCGGACTCCATGTCACATTTGGAGAGCCCCTGATGTGCCTAAACAGTAAAGCTCCCCAAAAGTGACCCCATTTTGGAAAATATGCCCCTCAAGAAATGTATCTAGATCTTTGGTGAGCACGTTGAACCCCCAAGTTGATCGATCATTGCAGTACAGTGCAGCTGTCAGAGCTGCACTGTCAGAAGTATCAGGGATCATGTTCCTGACATGATCCCTGAGGGTTCCTGTAGCTGGATGACTTGGAGGTCATCATGATAACGGTCACCATGGCGACGACTGGGGCCTGGCAAACACATTGTGGAGGCACTGATCGGAGGGGAGAGGGAGCGCAATACATATCAGGTAGACTGGATAGGATCCTTGCTGAGTTTGCTCTAAATAAGTGTACATCCACAACTACCGGGACTTCGCTTTTTTTTGCTGTGGGGGTTTTCATATGGTTTTGGGAATTTTTGAGATTTGCAGTCCTCTGTGCCAGAGGAGGAGACATTTTCTTCCCCATTGATTAAAGTCTGGAAGAAGGTCAAAGAAGTTCTTAGGGTAACTGTTGAGCAGACTGAGAAAAGTGTGAACCACAGATGCAGGAGGTCTCCTATCTTTAAGGTGGGGGAATTTGTGTATTTGTCCTAAAAAATGTATGTCTCAAAATGGCATCTAAAAAATTTGTTCACAAATTTGTGGGTCCTTATCAGATTATTATCAAAATCTTGAATCCTGTGACAGTTAAACTTCAACTCCCTGTGGCTTGGAAGATCAATAACTCCTTCCATTCTTCTCTTCTTAAGAGGCTTGAGGAGGCAACTGATCCTTGGGACATGATTGAGGTGGATTTGTATGAGGATGGAGAGTATGAGTTTGAACGGGTTCTGGGTTCCAGACATGTCAGATGCCGGTTGCAGTATCTCATCAAGTGGAAAGGTTATGGTCCAGAAGATAACTCTTGGGTTAATACAGTGGATCTTCATGTGAATTGCATGGTGAGTGAGTTCCGTCGGTAACGTCAGAGGATGGGGGACTCAGAGGGTTCAGAGGCCCGGGCTACTGTCATGCCTTGGGTTTGGGATTCGATCTGGAGATCTTGTTCTGTGTCACAGCCTGGTCAGTCCTGTTCAAATGCTGGTAGTCTTTTACTTTTCTTTCTATCCTTTTGGTTTGTGGTTATCAGGTTATTTTCTCTATCGTATCACATGCCGGGTGGGAGTATTTATACTCTTCTGATACTCGCCTTCTCTACTGGCAATATTCCTATGTGGATTCTGCTAAGGTGCTCCAGCCCTGCTGTTAGGGTTTTATTACCTGTTAGACAGAGACAGGGTGGTATTTGCTCTGTGCGTTTTGATTTAATTAACTTACAAATTTCTCCTGTTTGATGTTAGGTTGTAGGAGGCTACCCTAGCTTACATTTGCTGTTTCACCTTATCTACTTGTGCACATGTTTTATGTTTCCTCACTTTGGGTCCCTGCCTATCTCTGCATTCTTTTCCTATCTTGGTTTATACTGTGTAGAAACTTCCCCTCTGGTTCCTCCGGGGCTACGAGGAACAGCTCAACGGCCTTTTAGGCCTAAAACACACTTCCGCAAAAAAGACGTACGTGTCTCACGGTCCGTTTTTCGGGTCCGTGTTCCGTTTTTTAGGGGCGTTTCTCCGGTACGTATGGCATCCGTGTGATGGCGTATGCGAGCCGTGTGTGCGTGTGGAATGTCCGTATTGACATAAAATACGTACGTGTGCAGTCCGTGTGCCGTCCGTTTTTTCAGATCCGTATTTTCACACAAATAACCTTGTTAGCCCATCATAATGTGCTCCTGGTGTGCTAAATTGGTCAATTAACTACCCAATTTGGTTAGTTTGCTTAAAAAATCTTTAAAAGCATGAGTGAATAAACCACCTAACTCTGCATCAAGATATTTTAATTATCATAAGTTTTTTTCTGTAGTTATTTTGGCCATGGTAGATACAAACTACTGCTTTTTATTTGCTGATATTGGGGCCTATGGCAGTGCCTCAGATGCACGCAATTTCAGAAGCTCACGTTTAGCAAGACGATTAATGTCTGATAGTTTAAGTTTGCCTGCACCAAGACCATTGCCTGGTAATAATGGCCCTATTGTTCCTTTTGTCATGGTTGCAGATCAGGGGTTTGCATTGTCTAGGCATTTAATGCGTCCATATCCCAGAAGGGGGCTGGACAGATCAGAAGCCCTATTTAATAGCAAATTGGCCAGAGCACGTTGTTATGTTGAACGTGCCTTTGGCATTTTGGCCTCAAGATGGCGCATTTATCAAACCACCATCCAAATCCAACCAACCACCGTCAAGGCTGTCATTAAAGCTACAGTAGTGTTACATAATTACTGTAGATTACATGAAAGCAATGACGAAGACATTGAGGAGTTGCCAGCTTTAAATGCACTATTTATAGAGAATATACCCCCTGAGGAAAGGATCGCTGAAACACGTGTCGGGGCTTTGCGGTACACTTTGGAGCTTTTACAGATCACTTAAGGTATCATTTTCCTTGCAAATTAAATAATTGTTAAAATCTTTTTACATAGGATCATTATACCATAACCTTATTTATATATGACATAGGATTTAGATACAATTTTGCACTGTGCACTTTGTCATATATTAGGGATTGACTTTTTAAGTGATCTTGGCATTATGCACTTTATTTTCCTAGTAAAACCGCTGCTATAATTTATGGGACATTTTTTCCTGCCTAATATTTATATGGATTTGTAAAATATTTGTTTTAATTGTTGAATAAAAATAATAATTTTAATGCTATTTGCACCATCATTCCCTTTATTTATTTAATTCTAACAAATTTTTTATCTGAAGGTATTTTTGATATTTATTGAAATTTAATGGTGATATTTATACGGAAATTTTGATTATTATTTGTAGAGAATGGTAGTGTTAGAAGCAATGTGTCCACTTCTGGTCTACAAGTGAGGAATCAGTTTAAAGATTATTTTAGTTTAAATCGCCATAGTCATGTATAAATTTGACATTGTTATAGTTTTTTATCACTTGGTTACATAATCACAAACACATATGTAATACAAAAGAGAAATTTACCATACATAGGTATAATTTGTGGGTTTTTTTGTTGGTTGGTTGTGTTTGTGGTCCCAATAAGCTATTGTGATTTAACTTTATTGCTATAAAATCAGGAATTTTTGTTTTGCAAGTAACAGTACTACTGAATGTACATGACTAATAAAAATATAGCAAATTGGATTTGAAAAAATTAGTCCAGATTTTTTATTGAACCTATGTATGTCTGTTATCTTTTGCAAAACACCCTGTATTCTATTATTTTTTTTACAGAATTTTGTCAGGGACATTAGCCCATACAAAACACCATACTTTATTATGCAATAATGTCACACAAACATAATTTGTTTGACACTATTGGAATACAAGTATGGGACCAGACCATAGGCAGATACTGCATAGTGGCTGGATTTTTAATAATAAAGGTGTCTGAATGTTAGTGTAGTACTTTATGTGCATGCATTTTTTCCCTAAACCCAGTTTTTTCTAATGGATGGTCCAAACAACATGTCCAGAGCAAGGCAACATTCTAACAGGCAGGTAATGTTTTTGAAGTGATAGAGTAATTTCTATTGAATCTTTGGAAAGGAAAACACAAATATGACCCCATGCATATAGAGTAAGTAATGTGTTACATTTTGAAATGTTTTCCGACCAGCAATACCCTAGAAAACATACCAAAATGTAAAATAATACATGATTCAACTAAATCCTCTAGGCTAGTGATGCTTTCCTGTGTAGTCTCCATTGCATTGACACCTACAGAATATGTTTGCTGCACAACACTAGATGTAGTGAGTGACTGATCAGGGTTTCCACTAGTAACAGTTGTTGTACTTGGAACAAATAATGATGCAGTTGTTTGAGCAGATGGAAGACCAAGTGTAGATGGTACATATTGATGTGTTGGAAGAGGCTGAGTATGTGTGTATGTGAAGTTAGTTGGGTAAGTCTGATGTTGAAAGTACTGTTGTTGTGGATTATTAGGAACATGGTAGGATGTTGGTTGTTGAAACATTTGAGGTAGTCTATGAACATTACTAACAATACTAGGATAGTTAAAAGAGGTTTGCATTGGTGTCTGTTGGGGTACTTGTGGGACAGATGATGGCTGTTGAGATGGCCTTTGTGTCAGTAATGTACCTGTTTGGTGTGGGACAATTGTTGGCCTAATTTGTACATCACTTCCCATAGAAGAAGATGGACACTGTATATGTGTTTGTTGCACTACAGGATTTAGTTGAAAATTAGAGTAATGTTCATCAGTTTGGGTTGGTTTCCACAGTTTGTTGGGTTGTGTTTGTGTGTGGACCACGTGGATTAGCTCTCCATTGCTCTATCACTTCAAAACAATATATGGGTTCTGGCTCCATTGGGTAGCAGATATTAGTGTTATTAAGGACACCCTCAATCTGTCCTGCCTATCAGCATGAACCAATGCAAGAGAGGGAGAAAGGGAGCGGCAAAATCTCTCTCCATCACTCTCTGGTATCAGTGAATTCATCATGTGTATTATTCTGGTATCAATGATGTCTGGCAGGGAACGTAAATCTTCATAACGCCTATGTCTGCGACCACGGATAGATTGGGCTACTGTGCGCATGGTATTAGTTGTTATTCTTGGCTGTGTGCCTGCATGTTGCTGTGGACTACTCTCTGCAAGAACTGGTGAAGGGCCACTTTGTTGCCCTGTAGACTGGCCTGGAATTACATTAGTGGATTGACTTGATCCCAAACCCAAATCAGAGGACATTTCTTCTGCGTCTGGCTGGCTGGTGTTGGGTATTGTTGGTGGTTGATATGAGGTAGGCTCCATCTCGGAAGCAGAGGTCGCTGTTAATACTGCTGACTGGGCTTCCTCACTATCTTCTAGATTATCCTCTGTACTTTGAAGAAAGAAAAAAAAAAACAATTAATGTGTGCATTTCAAAAAAAACCGCCATGTGATGTAATGGTTTAAACTTACTTTGGTACTTCCATAATGGGCATGAGGAAGCTGAGTCTTTCAAAATGGACATATTTTTTCTTCTTGGCTGCGGCAGCTGTGGTTGCCACTGGGCTATATTCTCTTCTGAACTGGTCACGTGCTGAGCGCCATCGCCGTTTAACAAGATCCACTGTTTAAAAACAAAAAATTGTATAATAAGGTCACAAATTAAAACAATTGAACAATAAAAAAATAAAACATTATTCTTGTATTGCAGCAATTTAAATAAATTGGAACACACATCCATGTGTATGAAAACAACAACCCATGACACTCATATAGTGACATAGTAACACAATAAGCATGAGAAAGTAAACAAGATCTCCAGTAAAAAGATTAAACCACTGTATTATCATTTATCTCCTTTTTTACTTACAAAAATAAAAAAAAACCTTCAGTAAGCCATGAGAAACAAAATGTCTATAAACCCATGAAGTGCCATATGTTCCTCAAAGATTTTCCATTATACACTACACATTACTGTTACCATTTCAGACATGGTGACACCAAGGGACATGCATAATAAACCAAACATAGAAATACAACTCAAAATGTATAGACATGTCACAGCACATTTGCAATAGAAAAAGCACAAAATTGAAAACAAAAATATATTTCAAACATGTTTAATTGATGCTTGACCAGCCTGAAATGCCTTTTGTACATGCATAAAATGCTTTGCAGGCCACATATACACATGCTGACATTACTAGGAAACTGCAATGAATAGTTCAAAAGGCCAAAAAACTACACTCTCCTGTTTGTGAGTCTCCAGTGTAGCTCAAAATGAGTCAGGCCCATTAATACATGCCAAACAAACTATACAAATATGGATATAATCTGCCTACAGAATGAGCACATGTTTGTAAAGACAGAAGCAATGCAAATATCTGTACTCACCATATCTATTTTTCCTTCCAGGGGTACATTGAGACCATCCATTCCTAGGGTAGACTAGCTCTGCCACAGACATCCATGCTCGTTCCACCATTAACCTGTCATGGTAGCCATCAACACGTGTGTCCCACAGCTCTGCATGCCTCTCTACTTCTCCAATCAGCCTCTCTGTATCGATTCTGGGCGCCATGCTCAGTACCTGTGTTGTTCTCTGTGCACAAAGTTCCCCTGCAGTGAGAGGACAGGTGCCCAGCTGCTGTCTGGTGTGCAAATGAGACAGGAAATGTATGTTTGGCGCCAGAATTAATGGCCTACAATTGACCTGATAGATTGGTAACAAGTGTTTCAGATTTTGTGATGAAAAACGGACACGGACGATACGTGCTGAACACGGACATACTCCGTGTGCGGTCCGTGCAGGCACGGACCCATAGACTAATGCGGGTCCATGCCTGCGTGCTGCCGGCCAAAAACGGACGTGTTGTCCATGTAGAAAATCGCACACACGTACTTACCACACGGACACACGTTCCGTGTGATTTTACGTGTGTGTGCCATCTACCATTGAATAACATGGGTCTCCGTGTCTCCGTGTCTCCAGTACGTGCAAATACGTACCGCACACGTACAAAAAAAATGGATGTGTGTTGCGGGTCTTAGGCAGACAGGTCTGAGTTGTGGGTTTCTTGTGTTGCGGCTAAGTTTATTCTATCCTATACAGGAGACATTAGGGGCTGTGCTGCTAGGGATACAATTCTGTACAGAAACAAGTAGGGTGTACGTGCTGCTGCATTGACATTGTTGGAATACTTATGTGTACAATACATGTGTATAACAAAACACATGTAATTGCAATAATTTTCTTGGAGAAATACTTTATTTACTGGAACAATTATACAGTCATATGAAAAGGTTTGGGCATCCCTATTAATGTTAACCTTTTTTCTTTATAACAATTTGGGTTTTTGCTACAGCTATTTCAGTTTCATATATCTAATAACTGATGGACTGAGTAATATTTCTGGATTGAAATGATGTTTATTGTACTAACAGAAAATGTGCAATCCACATTTAAACAAAATTTGACCGGTGCAAAAGTATGGGCACCTCAACATAAAAGTGACATTAATATTTTGTAGACCCTCCTTTTGCAAAAATAACAGCCTTTAGTCGCTTACTGTAGCTTTTAATGAGTTCCTGGATCCTGGATGAAGGTATATTTGACCATTCCTGTTTACAAAACAATTCCAGTTCAGTTAAGTTTGATGGTCGCCGAGCATAGACAGCATGCTTCAAATCATCCCACAGATTTTCAATGATATTCAGGTCTGGGGACTGGGATAGCCATTCCAGAACATAGTAATTGTTCCTCTGCATGAATGCCTGAGTAGATTTAGAGCGGTGTTTTGGATAATTGTCTTGCTGAAATATCTATCCCCTGCGTAACTTCAACTTCGTCAATGATTCTTGCACATTATTGTCAAGAATCTGCTGATACTGAGTTGAATCCATGCGACCCTCAACTTTAACAAGATTCCTGGTGCCGGCATTGGCCACACAGCCCCAAAGCATGATGGAACCTCCACCAAATTTTACTGTGGGTAGCAAGTGCTTTTCTTGGAATGCCGTGTTTTTTTGCCTCCATGCATAACGCCTTTTTGTATGACCAAACAACTCAATCTGTTTCATCAGTCCACAGGACCTTCTTCCAAAATGTAACTGGCTTGTCCAAATGTGCTTTTCCATATCGCAGGCGACTCTGTTTGTGGTGTGCTTGCAGAAACGGCTTCTTTCGCATCACTCTCCCATACAACTTCTCCTTCAAGATGAAGCTGCAGGTCTTTGGAGGTGGTCTGTGGATTGTTCTTGACTGTTCTCACCATTCTTCTCTCTCCCTTTCTGATATTTTTCTTGGCCTGCCACTTCTGGGCTTAACAAGAACTGTACCTGTGTTCTTCCATTTCCTTACTATGTTCCTCACAGTGGGAACTGACAGTTTAAATCTCTGAGACAACTTTTTGTATCCTTCCCCGGAACAACTATGTTGAATAATCTTTGTTTTCAGATCATTTGAGAGTTGTTTTGAGGAGCCCATGATGCCACTCTTCATAGGAGATTCAAATAGGAGAACAACTTGCAAGTGGCCACCTCAAATACCTTTTCTCATGATTGGATACACCTGCCTATGAAGTTCAAAGCTCAATGAGGTTACAAAACCAATTTAGTGCTTTAGTAAATCAGTAAAAAGTAGTTAGGAGTGTTCAAATCAAGAAATTGATAAGGGTGCCCATACTTTTGCACCAGTCAAATTTTGTTTAAATGCGGATTGCACATTTTCTGTTAGTACAATAAACCTCATTTCAATCCAGAAATATTACTCAGTCCATCAGTTATTGGATATATGAAACTGAAATAGCTGTTTCAAAAACCCAAACTGTTATAAAGAAAAAAGGTTAACATTAATAGGGGTGCCCAAACTTTTTCATATGACTGTATATACTCCTTCATACAATGGTATAAAAAAATGGCTCACTGGCTTTACATGTCTTCTAAGGTGTCTATATGGCTTATTAGAATTTGATATTGTCTTGATATTTAGACCCTAAGCTAGAGTTTTGTTCTTGAACTTGGATACATCCTAAAGCCTGCTTTACACGCTGCAATTTCGCATATGATATTGTATGCGATTTGCAACGCCCCCAATCGTATATGTGTGGCACGTTCAATTTGTTGAATGTGCCGCACAAACGATTAACCCCCGTCACACGTACTTACCTTCCATACGACCTCGATGTGGGCGGCGAACGTCAACTTCCTGGAGTGGAAGGGACGTTCGGCGTCACATCGACGTCACGCGGCAGCCGGCCAATAGAAGCGGAGGGGCGGAGCTGAGTGGGACGTAAACATCCCGCCCACCTCCTTCCTTCCGCACTGCTGGCCGGGAGCCGCAGGACGCAGGTAAGATCTGTTCATCGTTCCCGGGGTGTCACACACTGCAATGTGTGCTACCCCGGGTACGATGAACAATCTGACGTGCAATTCTAGAGAAAGGTACGATGTGTCTGCGATGAACGTTTTAACGTTCAATCGCAATCGCACGTACCTGTCACACACTGCAATGTAACTTACGATGCCGGATGTGCGTCACTTACAACGTGACCCCGCCGACACATTGTAAGATAGGCTTTCGAAAGGAATGAAATTCCCTTTTCTTAAAATATTGTGCCAGATTTTTACTGAGGAAATCATCCAGCCCTTTTTTAAAAACTGTTATAGTATCTGCCATTACTACCTCTTGTGGTAGGTAGTTTATATGCATTCCAGAGTCTTTTCATTATAAAAATAAGTTGTGGTTTGAGATAAAGATAAAGAACCCACAGATGTTCACATTCTCTGGGTCCAGCCAGACTTAAAAACAAAAAAGTTCAGTTCGGGACCCAAATTTGAGTCCGGACTTTGAACCCCATATAGGTCTAAAGAGACCCAAACCTTAGTGCTATAAAATGCTGTTAGTAAGGGCTAGAGGGCTGCAAAAGAAAACAAAATGGGGATTACAGCAGGACAATTTTGATACCCAGCACAGCCAAAGCAGACAGCTGGAGACTTCAGCAGAGAAGGAAATCCACAGCACTCACTTCTAGTGAATAAAATCTTTTTTTTATTGCAATATATGAAAATTCACCTCTCAATGGAGGCCAAGGTAGGCATGGGGGAGGGGAGGACAAAGTGCAGACAAATGCAGATTTGGTCAAACGATGGACCGTTTTGCGCAATTGCGCTTCTACAGGTCTGTGTGCTTTATCTTGGCTGCATATCAAAATACAAGGGATGCCATTCAGGTTTTTTAAAACTGTTTATATAAACAATTTAAGAAATGGCATTAGGTCCCCCTCAGTTTTGATAACCAGCCTAGATAAAGCAAACAGCTGGGGGCTTGTATTCTCAGGCTGGGGAGGTCCATGGTTATTGGACCCTCCTCAGCCTAAAAATAGCAGCCCGCGGCAACCCCAGAATTGGTGCATCCATAAGATGTGCCAATCCTGGTGCTTAACTGACTCATCCCAATTGCCCTGGAATGGTGGCAATTGGAGTAATGTATGGGGTTAATGACAGCTCTGATTTATAAAAAAAATCACAGTTGCCATGAAGCCCTGAATTAGTAATAAGTAGGTGACTATGAGAACCTGCCCCATTACTAATCCAGGGCTGCGTGACAGCTGTGATTTTTTTTTTTACAAATCACAGTGTAAGATATTAAATACTGTTTGTATAGGGTGCAGTGCAGGGGAACACATGCGATACAGGTTTGCAAAAGAGTTCTTGTTTTACTTCATACAAGTGTGCACAAAACAGAAGAAGAGTTAAACACAGTTCCAGGGTGCAGAGGCTGGAAACAAGGCAACAGGAATAAAAACTCAAGGTTATAGAAAAGTCTCTAGACATATTTCAGGGTCTCTTTCACATTCCTTGTAAGTGGCGGTGGCAAAGCAGAGTTCCTGTGAAGACATGGGTTCCAGGGATCCGAAGCAGAGGATGGCTGTAGGTAATAGTCCAACAGACTACAAGAGGCTAGTTTACAGACAGGCTGCAAACAGGATTCAGAATCAATGATTAAACAGCTGAGGCTACTTAAGAAGGCAAGTGGCAGAGAACAGGGCAGGAATGTAGAAGCTGAGGACTCCATACTAATTGAGGGCAAGGTGAATACAGCAAGACAGGAAACAAGATGGCTGGTGGAAAAAAACAGATTCAAACAAAAAATGACAGTAGACATGGCAAAAAGTTTGAGAAGCTCACACACAGCTGTCATAAACCTATTATAATACCTCAATTGCCACCACTCCAGGGCAATCGGGATGAGCCAAGTAAGAGCCAGGATTGGCTCATCTAATGGATGCGCCAATTCTGGGGCAGCTTCAGGCTGCTAATTTTAGGCTGGGGAGGGCCTAAAAAAATCAGCCACTTTGTTTTTACACTCCACTTCGGGGACCCAGACAGCTAGTGTGAGGGCAACAAATCACAGACACCAGTACAGAGGGTGGGGGCACAGTCTGATTGCAGATTTTGTTACTGAGGGTGGAAGGGAAAAGCAGTGAATTTTCATAAGGTTTAATGAGCGGACCTGGAAGCAGTGTGACAGCTGCGTGGAAACTCGGTAAGTATAATTGTCCTGCTTTAATCACTATTTTGCTTTCTTTTGCAGCCCCTTAATATTACCCTGAGATTTCTATGTTCGGGGTCCATGCATGGACACTAGGCGGCCAGTACAGACCCCAAACTTTATAGTTCGGATTTGCCCATCATTAGTCTGAGATTAATGTTATATTTTCATAAGTTTGTATAACCAATCAGAAGAACATTTTGACTGGATTCCCTCTATAAGCAGTAGATCATTAAAGCTTCATGGAATTGACATATATCATAAAAATTGTCTGTCTTTGGTTGTCAAAGTTCCAAGCATCAGCCTACAAGTCTGGGATCACCATGCAGAACGTCTAGACAGAGCAAGGTAAAGCACAAACAGTAATTGAACTTTGGAGAAGATGAAACACATTCTCTGGAGTAATGCGTCAACCTTCAGAATCTGGCAGTCTGCTAGATGAGTTTTGGGTTGGCAAATGCCAGGAGAATATTTCCAGCCTACACTACTTACTGGAATAAGAAAGGTGGTCTTACAATTCTTTTGTTTGTGGTTTTGTCTCCCACACATTTAGGACAGAGATACTTGATGCTACCCGAACTGGGTATTTTCAACTGTGATGCAATAGTTCTTGGAGAACTTTTCCGAATTCAGCAATCTTTAATATACTGGACAGATGAAAAAATCCTGTTCACATATTGCATTGATGAGATTATGAAATAGTTTTCTCATTATATCTTATTGCTTTTTACTAAAGTCTGTAGTTTAATGACTTTACATTAAATCAATTATAACTACGTAGTTTGTTTATACCATGATATAATTTAATATGTGTATACCCAGAATGTATTAATTTAGAATATTTTAAATGTTGTTTTCTTACAGAAAATGTAACATAAAAAGGTATGCGGTGTGGTGTACATTTTTGCAGTGGGTTTAATAAAGCCTAAGCATACATCCATTCTGTGGTTCCTACCAATTGTATACCCCATGAGCACACACCGGAGATCAAAATTAGAGAACAACACACAATTTTCTAAATTTAAGGTCATTATGTAGTCCTATGTGATTATGTCCTAATATAAGTAACCTAGCAGTATTTTAAGCTTATGTCATAAATTTAATTTATCCTAAAGCACATAATAAAAATGTAAATAAGATAAGTGTAAAAGAAGCCGGATAAAAATTCGAGAACACTTTCAGATACCTGCAAGTTATTGGTGTTAATCTGGCTCCTGGTGCTAATGTCCTTAATTATCTGACAAATCCTATTTAACTGCCAGCCTAACTTTTCAGTTTGCACTGACTTGCAAAAATGTTGTGCCGTTCCAAAGTGACTGAAACACTCTAGAACAGGTTGTCCAGATAAAGGCCAAAGGCATTACTCTATCAGTCATGGTTTGTGGAATGTTTTCTGCAGCAGGAGTTGGACCTCTCCTGCAAGTGTGTATCAGAATTTTCTTCAACAACACATGGTTCCTTTCTTCCGTTCATCACTCAATCAGCCAGCAATTTTCATGCAGGACAATTCCCCCTGTCACACAGCAAAACGGGTAAAGCAGTTCCTTGAAACAGAAAACATTGAAACAATGAAATGTCCAGCCCAGAGTCCTGATCTAAACTCAATAGAAAACCTCTGGCAAATCCTTGGTGACAAAGTTATGGCTAAGAAACCCACAATAGTCAAAGAACTGTGGAAGAGACTGGAAGAAGAGTGGACCCAAGTCACACCAGAGCAGTGTGAGAGACTATTGATGTCCTGTAGCCATAGATGTGCTGAAGTCATTCAAAGCAAAGGCCTGTACGTTTCCTACTGATTGGTGACTGTTATTATCTTCAGAAAATTTAGTTATAATCTTTCTCTGTGCTACATTGTTGTTTTTAAATTATGATCGTCACAGTTTGGGCAAAATAAAGGTTTGGTGTTGATAAACTTTGGTTCTTTTGTAAATCACTGTTCTAATGGCATGGTGTACCCCTTACAAAAACCCTTCAAATGTTGATAAATGTAGATTACATTATTTCTGGACAAAATCAACTGATCATTAGAGATGAGTGAGCAGTAAAATGCTCGGGTGCTTGATGCTCGGGTCAAGCATTTTGAAATGCTCGGGTGCTCGACCCGAGTACCGAGCGCAATTTTAGCCTATAGGAGACTCGAGTATTTTTCTGGCGGCACCCCCGGCGGTCTGGAAAAATCTCAAAAATGTCACAAATGTATAACAACAGTGATCAAATGACATGGGAGCAGCATGGAGAAGACCCCTGTAAGCATTTCTGATTCCCAGGTCACTGCTGTGAGCAATGTTGACTGAGTTTCAGGGAGGGGAAGAATCCTGTGTTCTTCCTCCCGTGTGACATGCACTTTCTCTTATTAGCGTATGTGCGGCAGCTTCTCTCTGCCTGTACATTCGCTGCTAAGTGAAACCAGAAGTGAACAGTAGAAAAATATATATATATATCATAGTCACCTATTGCAGACTCCCGGGACACGTACGATCGCTCCAGGACCTGCCGGTGATCAGCTGATGCGGTCACCTGACGGCATCAGCTGACAGTTTAAGTCCAGCAGTGAGGCTGGCTTTTTACCACCCAGCCAGTTTAAACAATCAGCTGATGCGGTCAGGTGACAACATCAGCTGATTACCGGCAGTTCCCGCAGCGATGTGTTATGTGATTCAGGTCCTTGAACCTGACACATCATCTGATCGCTTTGCCTTCCGGTAAACCGATCAGATGATAGTGGGTTCGGATTGAACATTGCGAGAGCCTCGACCCAGGACTACAGCGTAGGGGGGAGGTTCTTTAGTTCAATAAAGATGGAGTCACTAATTGTGTTGTGTTTTATTTCTACTAAAAATATTTTTCTCTGTATTGTGTTTTTTTTTATCTTTACTAGAAATTCATGGTGGCCATGCCTAATATTGGTGTGACACCATGAATTCTGGGCTTAGGGCCAGCTGATAATACACAGCTAGCCCTAACCCCATTATCACCCAGCGAGCCACCCGGCACCAGGGCCACTGGAAGAGTTGATACAGCACCAGAAGATGGCACTTCTATGAACGCGACATTTTCTGGAGTGGCTGCGGACTGCAATTCGCAGCAGGGGGAGCCCAGAAGGCTTGGGCCAACCTGCTTTGTTGATTCCAATCCCCAGCTGCCTAGCTGTACCTGGCTGGACACAAAAATTGGAAGAAGCTCACATCGTTCTTTTTTTAATTATTTCATGAAATTCCTGAAATAATTAAAATAAAAAGGGCTTCCCTATATTTTTGGCTCCAAGCTGGGTACAAATAGGCAGCTGGGGGTTGGGGGCAGCTCGTACCTGCCTGCTGTTCCTGGCTGGCATATAAAAATATGGCAAAGTCCATGCCGGTACTTGGAGGTCGCTGAGTATACCGAGCACTGAGATGCTCGGGCAAGCACCGAGTACCAGCGAGCAAGCTCGCTCATACCTAGTGATCATACATTGTTCTCTAATTTTGATCTCCGGTGTATATGCTAGATATGTGCACCTAGCACAGCTCCGTAATATTGTATCTGATGGAAATTGCCACCATTTGTTTCTGATGGATTCTACATAAAATAAGAACCATACAGACGTACAGTAGGATATTATGATAACTCAAAGATTATGTAGTATTATGTGGTCATGTATATATTACCTCTAAACCAAAAACTGACCTTCATGTGGATCATTCATAAAATGTCAAACTGCTTGGTGTTAAACCATGGAACATTGTATTTGTAAATGCCCCCTCCCCCGCAATGTTTCCCAGAAAAGATAATGCAGAACCACATGCTAAATTATAAAGCATCTCTCATGCCAAAAAAAACAATAGACTGCTGGAAAAGGTTGCGTCACATTAAATTGATGTCTTTAAAGTACATTGCTATTCCAGAACACTGTACAGTCTTTCACCCACACATTTTCACAGCTCATTCGCAGGCAACAAAAGACATGAAAAGAAGGGGAAAAAAAATTTACATCAATAGTTATTTTTTCTTTATAGATGTACGATTCGAGGCAAGTTGATTATCAGTCATATGTAATTAATGATCCGGAAGTGTCAAACACTGCTCGTTTTTCAGAAGCATGGCAATTCTTTCTCCCAAGATTAACAGTCGGAGAGTAATAGACTGGTAATTATGGATTCATTATTTATGTGGATTCATAGGAATCAGAGTCCATCATCTGCGAGTGCCTTACTATTGTGCAGTACAGAAGATTAACTGCCGTTTAGAAGATACTTGCTCCCTGAGCCGCTAAATGGGGAAGATATTGATGATTTCATATAAAAGAAACATCAAACAGATGTCCTAAACAAGCACTCAAGTACTTACTCTGTAAAAGATCTGATGTGTTAGGAGTGGAATAACTACCAATGTACAGCTAGAAAATGCTGAATAAGTATTTTTAAAAAATCTACAGCATTTTACTGATATTAGTCAAAGGGAATTTGTCACCCCCCAAAATGCTAACAAAACCACTTACACAGTTATGTAGGGAATTAGCCTCTATAAAAATCCTGTAATTAAACTGTCACTGGAGTCCGCTCCTGCAACTTCTGATTCAATCACCAGGTGCCACGTATTTCCACCATGGGGAATGGTGATGACAGGGGGGAGTCAGTGCCAGTGGCTCTGGTGGGCACAGGTTCTGCCAATCCACTAAGCTGGATTTCCCTGGGACCTGCAGTACCACTGGCTGACTGTGGTGGAGTGTGTCTTCCAGCTGAAGTTACCACCTTTCAGCTACAGCCAATGGAAAGACACCACACCCATCTTATTCCCCCTCCTGTCTGCTGGTCACTGCCAGATACAGTCTTTTAGTATTCTGCTTATCTCTGGTTCTCACCCTGCTCCTGAATTCTGATCCCCATGTCTTAACCTCCGCCTGTTCACTGACTACTCTCCTGCCTGCCGTGTTTTGTACCTCACTGCCATCTCCGGTTTGACCTTAGCCTGAATTCCTGACCACCCCCTTGTCTGACAATTTTGTCCCTTTTTGTACCTCCTGGTTTTACCCTGACTGACGACTACTCTTTCCTGGATTGCAGCCTTCCATAGGCAGCAATCTCCTGAACCTTGTAAAATTCCAGATCCCTGTACATGTGTTAAAGGGTTTCGGGTTTTTGGGATCCTGCTAAATGGACGGCTAGCCTCTAGTCTGTCCGTGGCAGCCATCCTGAGTCTGTGGCCCCAGGCAGACATCACAATAACTCTTACTGGTAAAGTTGTCATAAGAAACAAATTATTTTGAATATAAACAAGGGGGCTTTAGTGTATCCTTAGCGTGGCCACAGGGCTTTGTGCACTGTTACGTCTCCTCACATTGGATACTGAGCATTGTCATACCTTGATTAACAGTGTACTCTACAGTGGCACTGACATAGTGTTATTGCTGTCTGTCATTGCTGGTTCCTGTCTGTAATACAATACAGAGTAGTAGCCACAAACCAGATCAGCGATGAGAGGTAGCAATGACACTATGTGAGCACCTGCAGTGTCCTTTGGTTCCTCCTGACCCTATATTTTCTAATTACATAAGCCTATGCAAAAGTCAAATTCTCTGTCATGTATTAACTAATCAAAAGTAATGAACCAGCAGATATAGGAGGCATTATTGCTATCGAATCAACACACAATTGAACAATAGTCTGCTTGAACAAAAACTGACACTTTATGAGTTGAACTTTAAGATCTAAACTTTTTCTATGTACACAAAAGTCCGTTTTCTCTCAAACTTTGCTGACAAATTTGTCTAAGGCCCATTACATACGTCAGGGATTCTGGTATGTATGTTGCAGTTTTTATACGTACTAGAATCACGGACATGCACAGACCCATTAAAATCAATGGGTCTGCGCACATAACAGTGATTTCTAACTGATGTGTCTCTGTGGCCATATACGCATGTCCATGTGTTCCGCACGGAGACATGTACGTTTTTCTCCAGCATCACTGATGTCCCACGGACCACATAGTGGTGTGATCCATGTTATACATACCAGAAAAATCACGTACATTTAAAATAAAAAACTTTTTAAACTCACCTGTCTCCAGCACTGCTGTCTTCATCCGGTGCTGTCTTCAGCCGGTGCTGTCTTCAGCCGCTGCTGTCTTCAGCCGCTGCTATCTCCTACTTCCAGCCCGTCTAATTATGCTCATGCATAGGCACTGCACAGCCAGAAGTAGCTGCAGAGGGGAGACAGTGGCGGCCGTACACAGGATCGCAGGAGATATCATTACAATGGACAGCAGCAGCGTGGATAGGTGAGTATAAGTGCCTGATCTCCATGTACTATCACAGATAGCACACAGAGATCACACATGTGCCAAAATCATGGCACATGGAGGGACATATGCACATTATCACGTCAGTGAAAAACGTGTGTGTTTTTCACTGACGTGTGAAGGGGGCCTAAATCTGTGTTAGTGAGCATGTTCACCTGACTGCAGGTCGTCGTTATAACTGATTTGAGTGGGCATTTGCTCACATTCAATGGCTTCTGGCTCATTGGAGAGGTGTTCTCATCACGGATGAATACCAGTTTTCACTGTACGGGGCAAATGAGAGACTGCATGCATGGAATCGTGTGGGTGAGTGGCTTACTGATGTCAATGTTGGGAATCGAGTTGCCCATGGTGGCCATAGGGTTATAGTATGGGCAGGTGTATATCATAGACAACAAACAAAGGTGCATTTTATTGATGCAATTTTGAATGCAAAAGATACCGTGACGAGGTCCTGAGGCCCATTGTTATGTCATCCTGTCACAAGTGGTTACGGCCTGCTTTGACGTCGGGAGGATCTGGGATCAGAAGGTCACAGCGAATTGTTGATTGCAGATCCACTATAGTGCCCGCTCATTATTTACCCTGAGTTGTAGCATATTTAATTCCATTCTGCTCTGAAAGAGTTAAGATTCATTTCTATCCTGCAGTGTTTTAATATGTAGTTGTAACCTCAGCTACAGCCACTCCCTTCTGCTATTAATAGCAACTGCTCACTCCTCCTCATGCCGACTATAGCTCATACCTATGCTGTCCATGTTGAAGGAGCCCATGCATGCATAGCTGGGGTGTTATTTCTGTTATAGCGTCAAAGTTTGTAGCTGAAGAAACGATGTCGTGCCTTTTG
Organism: Anomaloglossus baeobatrachus; assembly: GCF_048569485.1. Lineage (NCBI taxonomy): Eukaryota > Metazoa > Chordata > Amphibia > Anura > Aromobatidae > Anomaloglossus > Anomaloglossus baeobatrachus. Next base: position 371,862,579 of record NC_134353.1, read on the forward strand.
TTGTGTCCCCACCCATTTGTCTTACTTTCCTCTTGTTATCTTATTGAGTGGCAAGACTCGCTTCTTGCTGGCTTTCACTAGTCAGGGTGAGTTCAGGGCCAGCGAGAGCCTAGGCACTAGCACATTGGGGGAATGACCTGTCTAGGAACATTAGGGAATGCAGGGATCAGCCTCTGGTGAGTGTTAGGAAATTACCATGCTCCCCTCTCTCTAGCGCCAGGGCCTTCCTTTGTATTACTATCTTGGTGTTCCCTCTTTGTTTTGCGCCACTCAGTGGGAGTACTCTCGTACCCGGCATGACGCCAGCAGACACATCATGACACATTCATCCACAACCATCACCTCATGTTGCAGCATGATAATGCACAACTTCAGGTTGCAAGGATCTGGACAATTCCTGGAAGCTGAAAACATCCCAATTCTTACCTGCCCGGCGGCCTCGCTCACTCATTGAGCATGTTTGGGATGTTCTGGATTGGCACATACATCAGCATGTTCAAGTTCCTGCCAGAATCCAGCAACTTCACACATCCATTAAAGAGGAGTGGACCAATATTCCATAGGCCACAATTAACAACCTGATCAACTGTATGTGACGGAGATGTGGTGCACTATGTGACGCAAATGATGGTCACACCAGACACTGACTGGTTTTCTGACCACCCTTCCCCCCCAGCACCCTCACAATACTGTAAAAATGCACATTTTATAGTGGCCTTTTATTGTGACCAGCCTAAGGCACACCTTTGCACTTTTCATACTGTCTAATTAGCATCTTGATATACCAAACTTGTGAGGTGGGTGGATTATCCTTGCAAAGGAGAAGTGCTCACTGACAGTGATGAGTGAACCTGTGGATAAGTGAACCAGCACGGACTAAAAAAAAGAAAAAAAAAAAACGGGTTCGGCAGCCAAACTCGACCCCGCACGCCGAGCCCCATATAAGTCTAAAGCCTGCTTTACACCATATGTCGCGGGCGGAGGAGGGGACGCTGTGCTCTCCCACTGCTCGGGTCCGGCTGCCGCTGCTGCTGCGGCCACTGCTGCTGCTCGGTGGTGGCTCGAGCGATGGGCCGGATCCCGGGGACTCGAGCGGCGCTCCTCGCCCGTGAGTGAAAAGGGGGGTGATTGGTTGTGGGGGTTTTGATTATGGATATTGTCCGTGACGCCACCCACGGTTGTGGTGATTTTGGTGACACCACCGCTGCTCTAGACGGGGATCCCAGGAGCGGTGACTGAGAGCAGCTTTGTTGTTAGTTCTCCCCTCCGTGGGTAGGGGGGTTGGTTGTCCCGGGGCCCGGTGATGGGGTAGGGATGAATGGCAGGCAGGTTACGGGGCCTGGGGAGGTGCAGGGTCGCGGGGGCAGCGCTGTGCCGCACGGCACGGTGGTACTCACTCAGCCCAATGATGAAGACACAGTTCTCGGTAAAACACACGGCTGGATGGACGGGTCCTACAGACGGCTGCGGTGTTGTTGCTCCCAGCAGGTTGGTGGCAACTGCCTTTCCCTGCACCTAAGATGTCTGTACGGTTCCAATGGGTTCCCACCGGTAACCTGCTCCCCGGCTTGGATATGGGCCGGAGTAGCCCCTTTTGCCCGCAGGCGCTGGCCCTAAGAAACGGTTGCCTTGGCGGTGGCGGTGTCTCTCTCACTCGGTTGGACTGTTGCCTTCTGTCGGGACTTGACTGTTTGGAAACCCAGGAGATCCCCTTCACTAACGGATTCGGCAAATTCACGGCGACTCCTAGCCTTGCCGGGGTCCGAAAAGCCCCTGCCAGATGGTGCTGGCTTCTCTTTGTGTACCGGTCCGGTACCGCCGGGCCACCGCCCGTCCACGGTCCTTACGGTAGACTCCAATCAGCCACTCCTGCAGACGGTCACCACCGTCTGCCAACCTTGCTGATCTGTCCGGGCCACACACCCGGAAAAACTTCAGGCTGCTCAACTACCGTACTACTTCCTTCTGCTCACTTTCACTTCTAAACTCCTTCTGCCTGGTTTTCCCGCCTCCAGGACTGTGAACTCCTCGGTGGGCGGGACCAACCGCCTGGCCCACCCCCTGGTGTGATCATCAGCCCCTGGAGGAAGGCAACAAGGGTTTTGTGTTCTGGCTTTGGTGTGCCTGCTGGGAGTGTGGGGTGTGTGGGTGTTGTGCTCTGTGGCCCCTGGCTTGTCCAGGGCGCCACACATACGATCCAGCATACGATATCGTATGCGATCGTACCCGCCCCCATCGTATGTGCGGCACGTTCAATTTGTTGAACGTGTCGCACAAACGAATAACCCCCCGTCACACATACTTACCCGTCCATACGACCTCGATGTGGGCAGCGAACATCCACTTCCTGGAGTGGGAGGGACATTCGGCGTCACAGCGACGTCATGCGGCAGCCGGCCAATAGAAGCGGAGGGGCGGAGATGAGCGGGACGTAAACATCCCGCCCACCTCCTTCCTTCCGCATTGCCGGCGGGAGCCGCAGGACGTAGGTAAGATCTGTTCATCGTTCCCGGGGTGTCACACACTGCGATGTGTGCTACCCCGGGTACGATGAACAACCTGACGTTCAATTTTTAGGAATTGAACGACGTGAATGCGATGAACGTTTTACCTTTCAATCGCAATCGCACGTAGCTGTTACATGCTACAATGTAACTTACGATGCCAGATGTGCGTCACTTACAACGTGACCCCGCCGGCACATCATAAGATATATTGTAGCGTGTAAAGCGCCCTTAAAGCGCCCTTAAGGGACCCATACCTAAAAGAAACAGAAAATAAGAAATAAAGCAGGAAACCTATACTTACTGACCTTCCCCACAGCTGTAACACTGCTTCCATGTCCGATCATTAGCTATCATGCATATTCACTGTTTCCCCAACCCATTGTCAGTCCCGGCATCTGCTATTATTTGCAGTCAGACCACGCACCCACCCTCTATCATAGCAGCCCACAGCCATCCTGGAATTGTCACATCCATTAAATGTAACAATTCCAGCACTTTACCCAGCTCATTCCAATTGCCCTGATGCGGTGGTAATTGGGTAATATAAGTATATACTAAAGTTGCAGCGTGCGGGCACATTAGAGAATATGACTGCCCACTGCGGCTTCAGGCAGACACTGACTGAGCTGCAGCTGTGATGTCACTGAGTTTACTTGTGGTCACAGCTGAAGGCTCCCATGCTACCCCACCAGTGACCACAGGTAAACTCACCTCAGGTGAACTCATTGAACTCATTGACCTCACCTCAGGTGAACTCATTGAGACAATGAGACCCAGAAAAGCACATTTTTGTGCCAAGAGATGCATATTTCATGTGTGTTTTTCTACCAGGAGATGCAAATTTGGTGCTGAAATGTCTGCACCAGATTTTTGCACAAAATTTGCATCTCCTGGCAGAAAAACGCACTAAAATGGTGTCAAAACAGTTTTTTTGTGCGGTTTTCTGCCAGGAGATGCAAATTTGGTGCAGAAATTTGGTGCAGCCATTTCGGCACGAAATTTGCATCTCCTGGTAGAAAACCACACCTAAACTGTGTTTCTTTGCCAAGAGATGCAGATTTGGTGCTGAAATTTATACACCAAATTCCTGCACCAAATCTGCATCTTCAGAAAAAAAAACCCACATCAAAATGCTGTCTTGTTCTCTAATGTGCTCGCGCGCTACGACTTCAGTATGTAGCAGAGTCGGGATCGTTGTGGGACCTCATGGTGTGGATTACCTTGGACCTGGGTGTTTTGGGGGTTAATACATTGGAGAAAGAGGGTGTTTTTTTGTTTAATTAAATAAAGGATTTTTCTCAGTGTTTTGTGTTTATTTCATTTGACTTACAGAGATAGTAATTGGAGAAGGTCTCATAATCCAGGGTTTCGTGGCAGCTGTGATTTTTGACAAATCACAGCTGTCATTAACCGCTTATATTAACCCAATTGCCACCACACCAGGGCAAGCTGGATAAAGCATTGGAATTAGCACATCTAATGGTTGTGATAATTCCGTGTCGGCTGCGAACTGCTATTTTTAGGCTGGGGTTGCCCAATAATCATGGGCCTTCCCAGGCTGAAAATAACTCCCCCTGATGTCCGCTTTATCTTGCTTGGGTATCAAAATTGGGGGGCACCTCACATTTTTTTTTTTTTTTAAATTATATAAATAATTTGAAATAGCCGCATGAGGTCAATGGTATCTTGATACACAGCCAAGATAACGAGCACAGCTGGGCGCTGCAGCCTATAGCCCTCTGCTTTATCTGCGCTGGATATCCCAACATAGAGGACCCTATGCCATTTTTTTTTAATTTCTTTATTTTTACACCTCTATAGGGATGCAGAGTGTCTGACTGCAACCAACCACAGACACTGGGACTGACGGTGGGTGGGGGAAGCAGTGAATATGCATGAGAGTTAATGATCAGACCCAGAACAGTGTTAGAGCTGCGTGGAAGATCAATAAGTATAACTGTCCTGCTTTATTCCTTATTTTCTTTCTTTTTCCTTTTTTTTAAATTCCTATCATTATCCAGGTGGCCGAACCCAAACAGTGACAGGGACTTTCCTGAGAAGTCCGTGTTCGAGGTCCGTGCACAGACACTAGGTGTCTGGTACGGACCCCGAACTTTACAGTTCGGGTTTGCTCATCCCTACTCACAAATTTGTGAAAAATGTTTCAGAGAAAAAGGCATTTTGTGTACAAAGAAAAATAGATCTTATATTTCAGCTCATGAAAAATAGGAGCAAACACAAACATGTTGCATTTATATTTTTGATCAGTAAAGTTGTTGTCTAAGATTACAAATGTTCTGGAATATTATCTATCTAGACACACAATTGAAAAACAGACTATAACTTTCTTATAAACAAAAATCTTCTGCACACTTCTAACAATTCATAAACGATTAAAAAGTCTCCAAGCCACCCCATAATTGCGTCCTTAAACTCACTTTTGTCCTCTTTGGCAATCTTTTTAGAACAAAATCCTAACGGTCTTGTTGAATTGGGGTCATGGTCTTTTTTTAAGTTGCCATTTGATTTGAGACAAGTGGATAGAGAGACCATCTTTGTAATCCTTGAGGTTAACAGTCTGTGCATAGAACATGAGAAAGGTATACAGGCTGTTATACAATTTTTACAATCATCCACTGCTGGTACAGGCATAATGTAATTGTGTGTTGATTTATAAACACTGGTTGTCACTGAACCTTTTTTACCTTTTCAATGATACTTTTAATCTCCAGATACAAAGAGCAGCAATGGAGTAAAATGTGGCCGCCCCTTACGCTATCTGTTGAATGGCATCCTTCAAGGAAACATTTGTCTAATGCCAGCTGATTGTCCCACACAGATTGGTCTGGAAAAGCTATATTGCCGATGTGTTTTGTGTGGCGCCCTGGACAAGCCAGGTCGTCACAGGTACCGCAACAAGACACCCCACACCCCGAGATAGGCACATCAGTCACACACAAATCCTTGTTGCCTCCCTCCAGGGGCTGATGTCCACACCAGGTGGGGTGGAGCCAGGCGGTTGTCCCCACCCACCGAGGAGTTCACAGTCCTGGAGGCGGGAAAGGAAGTCAGTTAAGCTCGGGCAGAGCTAGAGAACAGTTAGGGAGAGTGAAGGAGCAGGAGTGAAGTGGCAAGTGAGGAGCAAACTGACCGTGTCCGGGTACGTGGCCCGGGCACCGAGAGCAAGGTTGGCAGACGGTGGTGGCCGTCTGCAGGAGAGGCCGATCGACGCTGAACCGTAGGACCGGGGATGGGCGGTGGCTCGCCGGTACCGAACCGGGGAGCGAAGAGAAGCCAGCACAAACCGGCAGGGCCTGCAGACCCCGACCAGGCTTGGAGTCGCCGTTAAACAGGTCAAATCCGTTAGCGACCGGAACATCCGGGGTTTCCTAGCAGCAAAGACCCGACTGAAGGCAACCGTCCAAACCGAGAAAGGGAAATACAGCTACCGCCACAGTTAGAATTCCCAGGGTCAGAGCCTGCGGGCAAAAGGGGCTCCTCCGGCACATATCCAAGCCGGGGAGCGGGTTACCGGTGGGAAGCCATCGGGACCAAAGATACACAACAGGTGCAGGGAAAGGCAGCCACCACCAACCTTCCGGGGCAACCACAGCAGCCGGCTGCGGGACCCGTCCATTCAGCCATTTGTTTTACCGGAGACTCTATATCCATCATTGGCTGAGTGAGTACCACCGTGCCGTCCGGCACCGCGCTGCCCCCGCGACCCTGCCTCCCCCGTCACCTCACCGGGACCACCAAATCCCCCTACCCACGGAGGGGAAAGAAACATCTCGGCTGCTCCCTGTCATCGCTCCCGGGATCCCCGTCCAGAGCAGCGGTGGTGCCCCAACCTCACCACAAACCGTGGGTGGCGTCACGGACCAACTCCCCAAACCCAAAAATCACCCCTTTCACTCACGGGCGGGAAGCAACGCTCGAGTCCCCGGATCTGGCCCACCGCTCGAGCCACCGAGCAGCCAGCAGCAGGTGGCAGCAGCGCCGGACCCGAGCGTTAGCGAGAGCGCAGCGGCGGCGGCCTCCTCTTCGCCCACGACATTTGCATTATGGGGCCCTTGTTGAATGCCACAATTTTCTAATTTTAGTTTGACCTGAGTTCCACTTCACTATATATCGTGACCATAACAAAACCAAGTACCTAAATACCGAAGTTATCAGGGATGACATTTTAATTCCCTTCTCTGATTTACACATTAAGCACACAGATTGGAACAGCTTGCTACACTTGATAAGTTTTTATACGTTTTCAACCACTACATCTTTACATCTTTATGCTTTACAAATTTTACAGTTCTGACACATTAAGCATATTGTGACCGATGACACTATACGTACCAGAAGACTTGATGAGTTGGCAACCAAATTCCAACATACAGGTTCCCTACTGTCACGCTGTACAATGGCTATTAAGACGTATTACAGCATAATCCCCACTAGATGGCAGCAGAGTAGTGAAGGAGAGACAAAGAAACACTGTAACGGAAATGCACCTGAAGTACAGCAGAGTAACTTCAGCAGGCAGTTAACAGGCGAATCACCAGGGGGCAATAGAGTAGTCAAACAGTCAGGGTCTAGCCAGAAAAGTTTAGTCACGGCAAAGGGAGGATCAATATCAAGTCAGAAAACAGAACATCCTCGGAGGCTGGGAGATCGGGTTTGCAGAGGGAAACACAAACAACAGACAGGAGAGGGAAGTCAGGGACCAGGACAGGCAGATGAACGGGGGAGGGTACAAGTCAGGACACAGTAGCAGGGAGGTAGGACAGATCGCGAACACTCACCAGAGCCAGTATACGAGCTGCAAGGCAGAAATATCACTGGCACTGAGCCATATGTAGAAAGCCAATATTTAGCATCCTGGGATCCAGAACGAGGAAAGGGAAGTTAATCCCTGACATGACCAGGCCAGAGCTGGCTGTAACCAGCAGCAGGGAAAAGCCAGCCTGGATCATGACACCTACTAAAATACAAAATGTAGAGACATGACCCCGAAATCATGAGACATGGTACCCAATATGATTCTATGTATGTAAGTTACATAGAGCAATTTGGAGACATTGGGATATCTTACATAAGGGTTATTCGAATGTCCATCAATTCAAGGAGCCTTTTCTGCCCTGATTTTGATGTCCCAATAAGCAGAATCGCTAGGAAACTCCTTTACGACGACCCACAAAGGTACAAAGCCATGTCTGCACTGCCACCACTGTAATAAGGTTTTTCAGAAAGACAATAAGATATATTGTCCATACTGGCAAAGCTAACCCTAATGATAATTTTTTCACGTGAGAATCTTCTTCTGTCCTCTATCTCCACAAGTGTCCGATCACATATATGTGGAGGAGACCTCCCAGCATATACAAGATTCCCATCTCGAAATAGAAATCTACAAAACATGGTAGGAATCTTTTGTTACCACTTTCCTATAATATTGGGCCACGACATTTCTGAACTAAAATTTCAGGTTATGAAGCAAGTGCTACCTCCACACAGAGGAAATAGACATTACCGTATATTGTTTAAAAAAAATCCAAACCTAAACATGAAGCTTTGGATTCATGAACTTCAGTCTCTTGAACCCAGGGAAATTTCTATCTTTTGCTAAATTTCTGCTCTAAACTTCACACTTTTCTCTTAGATGACTGGTATTTTATTGCATTTTTATGATAGCTTTGTTATGATTCATTATGTTCCATTAGTAATGCTATATATTTCCTTTTCAGAAACACACTTAATATTGATAGAATGTAAAGTGAATTGCAGTCTTTAAATAATATTACCTCTTTTCTTCAGTATTCCAATTATAATGTGAATTACTTCTCTATGTCTCCTCCGACCTTACACTACTGACTTATCAAGGACATGTGACACATTTCCATGACAAATTAGAAATGAGCGTCCCAATCGGTGGACAATCGACTTGGAGTAAAATCTGACATTTGAAGGTTACATGCGAATTCAAACACTTTGCAATTCAATTTGTGAAAAATCGACAAAAAAAAGGCCAACCTGGCCCCATTTGCCATACTGATGAAGCATCAGAGACTGGGGTAATGATCTTTTGCATGACTGCGCAGGCTTCCCCATAATGCCCTGCAGGTATGACATCACGTGAAATATCCAGGTTTATCCAGTAAATTATCATACCTTGTACAGTGATGGGCAGCAGCTGAGTTACCGGTCTCACTGGAGTACTGCCCGATGTAGGTCTGGCATTGTGTATGGCAGAGTTGGATTCCATCTCCAAATTCACTGGCTAAATGGATTATACAAATTATATTGAAATGTAATGTTTCTCTCTATTTGTTTCTCATACATACTGTATATTTTCCAAGCAATTAAAATCTTTGCAACAAATTTAATCGAACATTAGGGGAAAATTTGGTGAACCCAGCAAATTTGAATTTCAAACAATCCGCTCATCTCTAAACATGATGCTTGTCTTTTGGCCTTCCTTCCTTCTCTGCCGGTTCAGAGTTTTTGTCAAATTACCTAACATGACCACAGTGACACCCACGGCGCAACCCGGAAGTAGTGCCGAGCATATAAAACCCGCACATTATTGTGCTACACCGCTACCTGTCGCCTCCTGCCACTGCCACCACTGACTCTTGGGACCCTGTCCCCGCTCCCCCTGGCACACAGGTACCAATTTCTAAGTCTCCCTCCTAACATCCTTACCTATATTTGTTACCTCATGCACTGATATTTACCATTGTATCTCTCTCTACAGGTCCCGCTTCTCTTCTCTCGCCTGTCTCTTTGACCTCCTATTGTACTGGTATGTGAACAATTATATATGTGATGTTACTTTGATCTGCATTATCACCTTGTTGCTCCTTAGTTAGCATTACAGATGACACCTCTTCCTGGTTTGGCATTCAATAAGTGTGATCGTACTACAACCTGTTGGACTGATCTCTATTATCTTACTGTGCTGATATATTGTCTCCTTTTTACGTACAGCAAAGTTACTGCAAAAATTGACGCCTCCAATAAGATTTGGTCTTTGACGTCCAATTCGTCCTTTTTCCCCCAACTCTATGAGACATACGTGTACATATGTAAATTGTTGTACATTTTTTCACAATTTGGTGTGTAAATACTCTTTATTTTTCTTTTGTCTAGGCAAAACCTTGACACAGGCCATGTCTGGCCGAAACATTCGCTTTGCTTAACTCTGGTTGAGGTGTAGTTTTCCTTTTGCAGATAATCTATTAATAAAATATGTTTGCATTATTCAAGTCTCGTGTCCCATTGAGTGCTGGAGATTTATTTACTGTGGTTTGATGAGACCAAGATAAACTTATTTGGTTCAGATTTTGTCAACTGTGTGTGGCGGCAACCAGGTGAGGAGCACAAAGACAAATGTGTCTCGCCAAGAGTTAAGCATGGTGGTGAGAGTGTCATGGTTTAGGGCGGTATGACTCCTGCTGGCTGTGGGGAGCTACCGTTCATTGAGGAAACCATGAATGCGAACATGTGACATACTGAAGAAGAGAATAATCCCCTCCCTTCGGAAACTGGGCTGCAGGGCAGTACTCCATACACATGATAACACCGCAAACACACCTCCAAGATGACCGGCTTGCTAAAGAAACTGAAGATAAAGGTGAGAGACCAAACTCTATTGAGGATCTGTGGTGCATCCTCAAACGAAAGGTGAAAGAGCGCAAGGTCTCTATCATCCACTAGTTCTGTGATGTCATCATGGAGGAGTAGAAGATTCTAGTGGCTCTGTTGAAGCTTTAGTGAACTCCATGCCCAAGGTGACCACACAAAATATTGCCACTTTGTGCACAATTGGGCCATTTTCACTTAGGGTTAATGGTGTACTTAATTTTGTTGCCCAAGGTTTAGACATTAATGGCTGTGAGTTGAGTTATTTAAAGGGCACACTAAATTTAAATTGATATACAAGCTGTACACTGACTACTTTATATTCTATCAAAGTGTCATATCTTAAGTGTTGTCCCATGAAAAGATATAATAAAAAAATTAGAAAAATGTGAGGATTGAATTCACTTTTATAATATAATGTATGTCCCAATCCTGGCATATATGTTGCGGGTGGGGGCCGCTGCCGCTTCTGGGGGTGCTCGGATCCGGGTTCGCTGCTGCGCTCGAGTGGTGACTGGACCCGGGCTCACACGGCCGTCCGTCCTCACAACCGTCGGAAGGGGTTATTTACAGGGGATTGATGTGTCGGTGACGCCACCCGTGGGTTGCGGTGAGGGATGGTGACACCGCTGCTGCCTAGTGATGGGGCGCCCAGGGCTGATGGAGCGGGGCAGCAAGATGGGATCCCCTCCATGGGTAAGGGAGGCGTAGTCCCGGGGCCCTAGTACACGGGAGTAATGGCTGCGGGAAGTGGCGTGCCAGGTTGGACCGGTGATCAATGGTGTACTCACAGTTCAAGAATCTCACACAAATCCAGTGGTAAACCAAGTTGCCAGTGACCGGTCACCTTTGGCGGGTGTCCCACACCCGGGTGTAGCAAACAGGGGTCCCTTCCTCCTGCACTCTGCGTCTGTGTCTTCTGTGGAATGAGTCCGCATGGAACGGAGAAGTCCACTCCCGGTACTGTGTATGTTTGGGAGCTGTGGCCCGCGAAATCTGACCCTTAAGATTTCTCTGAGTTCTGACGGACACCCTATCCCCCGTGTTGGGCTTCCATTTTACTCTCTGGGCTTCTGGAGAACAAGGCCTGAAACCTCGTCCTCTGCTGGTTAATTAACAAGGGGCATGCAACCTTCCTCGTCCTAGAGTCCAGGCACCCCGTCTGTGCACGGCCTCCGGACCGGATTCCCGCTGTCGGCACCGGCGGGCTACAACCCTGCCCATATCCACTTAAGGTCTCCCGCGACCGGATCTCCGTCGCCTGTGGCAATGTTTGCTGTCTGCCACCTAGTCAGGTAGTCCAGGGGCCCCTACCCCTGACTCCACTTCACTGTCAACTGTCAGCTTTCACTGTCGTGTTCCCACCCCTGACACCTCAGGACCCCTAGGTGGGTGTTCTCATCTGCCTGATCCCGCCACTGGTGTGTCCCTATTGTCATGAGGGGGTGGCTAGGCTTTAATGGCTGTGTGTTTCACCTGGGTGTGGGTTTTTGGTGGTATCAAGGAGGGTGGACTACTTCTGTGACTACCTGGTTTTGCCAGGGCGTCACACTCCCCCTTGGTTGAATACAGCCCACCCTCGGGCTGTCCGGCCACTGACGTTTATTTTTTTCTGCTTCTGCATATAGAAAAATGTAACAAGTATAAACATTGGAAACATTTGTAAAACTTTTCATCCCATAAGGGAGGCACATCTCTTAAACGTTGCAAGAAACAAGAAACACATTATCTCCTTCTTCCCTTTCACCCCCCCACCCAAAACACCTGAACCCACCCTCGATGCCACCGCTAGTCACAGGTGTCCCACCGTCCCGAGTTCCTGTGGGTGTCCAGAATGTCCGGGTAAAAGTCCCTTACCCACCAGTCAATCACCAAGAGTTCCACAGTCCGGAACCCTTGGCCTGGAGGTTAGGCATCGGTTTTATTGATGACTGGGCCTCGTCCAACTCCACCACAGGCCCTTCCTCCAACCAACCTCTCAGGAGGCATTACAGTCCTGGTGGTGGAGCAACAAGAAGGTAGATGGGGGTTATTTACAAGGCCCAAGAAAGTTTTTGGGTGGCTTCACCAGTCCTAAAACCTTGGTCCATTTTTAACTTTTAAAACAAGGGAAAACAGCAGATTAACTGAAGAAGGGTAGCCGGAATCTGCTACCTACTCCTTTACTTCAAACAAATGACGGTGGGAGGAGAGACATGGTGTTTCATTGACGATGACCTACTTCTTGATGTCCAGGGCAAACCACCCTCGCTCTCCACAATGCCGGGTGTAGCTCACCATATCCCCAGGTTCCAGATTACGGTCTGGGTGGCCAGTTGGCAAGTGAGGGGCCACATCTCTCCGGGATACAAAAATTTGGACTCCAATCCCGGCTCGTAGATAAAATCCCATCCTTTCTGGGGGTCAAAGTATCGGACCTGTCCTCCATATGTCGGGCCCCGGACCCGGAAGGTAGCCTGCCGCAGGTGATCCTTCTCTTTATAAGTGCGGGCAATCACATCCGCTTTATGCTTCTCTCTGGCAGCAATCTCTCTGCGTAGCTGCTGTTGCTGCCGCTCCAAGTACGGGGCACGGGTTCCGTGCTCCGTCTCCTGCTCGGGAGCCAGACCCACTTGGATGCCCTCGGCACCATCAACGACCGGCCTTTCACATTGCCATGGGTCCCAGCGATCAGTGGCCTGCTCCGCCTCTCTGCAGGTACATTCCGGCTGCTCCACAGCCGGGACGGGGTATTTGGGAGCGGCTGGCGCCGCAGCGGGAAACCACTTCCGGTCGGATGCTGCCCTCGTTGCGGCCGGGCGGACTGCCGAGCCGACGTCATCACCATTGCGGCCAGGCGGACTGCCGGAGCCGACTTCATCACTGGTGCGGCCGGGCAGACTGCTGGAGCCAACATCATCGAGGTTGCGGCCTGGCTCGGGGCCGGACGGGATGTCATCAGGGTTGCGGCCTGGCTCAGGGCCGGGATGGATGCCGAGTCGGTGGTACAAACGAGGCCCGAGGTCCCTGGGGTTGGGTCTTCCTCCACAGACAAGATGGGTTCCGCTGCCGCAAGTTGGGGTAGCGGAGCGATCGGGCCACTCGCCGCGGACACGGGTGATGAGGGAGGCGACGTGGCGTACAGGGACAGGCTGGACCTATCAGCCGGGATGGCCGGTTCCTGGTGAACATAGGGGCATGGGTCACTGCTTACCCACTCCTCCAAGGCCATCTCCATCTCGCGCGCCCGGACAGCTGCAGTCAGGCCCTTCATCTCGGTCATCCACCTCGTCAAGATAAAGTGGGCTGGGACCTGGATCTTTCGGCACATTTTCTCCGTCTTCTCCTCAATCCAGTCAGCGGTCCTGGGAACAGGACCCTCTACACGCTGGTTGCCGGAACGCTGAGACATCTTGCCGCGTTGGTGTCCAGAAATGGATTTTTCCAGAGTCCTGGTGTCCTTGCCCTTTATCCTCTCAGGTCACATTCCGCTCCTTCCTGCCCTCCCCCTTGGTTTTCGACAGTAGTCTCGCGGGACCCACTGTCCTTTGCAACTTCCTGCTTTGGGAGTCACTAGGTTCCGCCCGCGTTCTTAGGGGGTGGGGCTTCAACTTTGCGCCTTTTTCGGGGAAGAAGATGACGATGTTGTTGTTTTTGGTGCCAATTATGGCGGGCAAGATGGTGTCAGTCCAAAATTTTCACGGTCTACAGTTCAAAAGAAGGCGCACGTCATCCAGGTTTGCAGATGGGGTAGGAATCCTGTTTGTGACATCAGGTTCAGGTTGCTGCGGGCAGGAACTGCTGCCACTTCTGGGGCCGCTCGGATCCGGGTTCGCTGCTGCGGCTCGAGTGGTGACCGGACCCGGGTTCGCACGACCATCCGTCCTCACAACAGCAAGATGGGATCCCCTCCACGGGTAGGGGAGGCGTAGTCCCGGGGCCCTGGTACATGGGAGTAATGGCTGCGGGAGGGGGCGTGCCGGGTTGGACCGGGGATCAATGGTGTACTCACAGTTCAAGAATCTCACACAAGTCCAGTGATAAACCAAGTTGCCAGTGACTGGTCAGCTTTGGCGGGTGTATTCGGGTCCCACACCCAGGTGTAGCAAACAGGGGTCCCTTCCTCCTGCACTCTGTGTCTGTGTCTTCTGTGGGACGACTCCACATGGAATGGGGAAGTCCACTCCCGGTACTGTTTATGTTTGGGAGCTGTGGCCCGCGAAATCTGACCCTTGGGATTTCTGTGGGTTCTGACGGACACCCTATCCGTTTCACTCTCTGGGCTTCTGGAGAACAAGGCCTGAAACCTCGTCCTCTGCTATTCTATTGTTATTGTTTTTATCTATGTGTAAAGCCAATAAAACATTGAATTAGAAAAATGTCAAGCATATATTTGGGTTATTTACTAATAATTCAAACCCTACATTGGCATACATTGTCAAGTTTGTGCACCCCAAATTGCCTGCTGTGTTCTTCATATACGTACTAAAGTCATTGTGAATGGTGAATCCTTTGTTTTCAAGTTGTGCATAGAGGTGTCAGTGTAATCCTGTGTAAGAAAATTGCTGTGAATTCTTCCAGAATGGACAGTCTAAAAAAGCCTCAGTGGCCAGTGTGAACATTGCAAAATTACTGATTTTATTTATTTGTTTCAAAGATCGTGAAATAAAAAATATACATTTAAGAAAATGTACTTAACACAAAAACCTGATTTAAACTATAGGTCATTTTATTTTATGATGGTAACATACCTTTAAAGATATAGTTGGTCAATTATCCACAGCCTACAAATCTATTAATTCTTTGTTTTTCCACGTTAACACCCTCAAAAGTTAATCTTAAGACAATGTACTGTACAATTCAATATTTAACATTTTATTATGGACTGTGCATGCACTCAGTTTCTTTGAAGGGTTTGGAATTTTTTTCCTTCATCTCTCCTCTGGGATCTGAAAAAAAGGGAACAAAAGGTAAGATAAATGCATTTAACACTTGTCTGAGCCTTCCACATTGAAAGTTGTGTTAAAAGTTTGTGCAGATGACACTTTAAAGGATATAGGAAATTCCCTGCTGTTATTATTTTAGCAATTGTCCTACTTTATTATTAATGGATGCCACACCAGGGGGATTTCAAAATCATCTGATGCCTCAATGAGGACATTTTGCATTCCAAATATTTAAAGAGAAGAAATCTAACATTGATTGAAAATTATGAGCGGGATTAACCTTCACTATCTGTATGCCATCTATACCTGAGCTGATTATTCTCACATTTTCCATCCATCAAGTATAGGGATCTGACTAGGAGGGTGTGATGACATTTAGCCTTAAGGATCTAGCCTCCTTTCATTAACATGAAAATGAGTCCAAGTGACTCTTCAAATCTTTTTCACCTCGTGGGAGATGATGTGACCTTTCCTTTATCACTGATCCATGAATAAATTTGTATACTGCTCGACTTCAGACCTTCAATTTAGTCTAGAGAAGCTGTCTTCTAAGAGCAAGAATGGATGTGAACTGAAAAGGCAAAGGTTTATGCTAATCCAATAGACCTGCTAACCCCTACTACATTTTCTTCATTTTTTTTTTTCAGTAAAGTGATGTCTCTCTTCATATTTTAGTGACTCTCTAGTTTCATATAATTTGACACCATTAATATTAACAGTTTGGAATACAAATGGGTTAATAGTGTGTTTCTCTGAGCGGAGACCTTGGGCACCAGCTGCATCACCACTCGTAAATGTTCATATTCAAGCCTATTTACCGTATATGCCGGCGTATAAGACGACTGGGCGTATAAGACGACCCCCAACTTCTGCCCTAAAAATATAGAATTTGGGCTATACTCACTGTATAAGACTACCCCGCTCCCAAATGAAAAAAAGTCTGCTTTGATTGCAACATGTTAATTTTAATTCCGCGAGAGCCGTACAATATGTTTTTAAAGGGCCATTGACAGATCAATCGCTCCAATGTTCACTTAGTACAGCAAGGAATGCTCCTCCCTGCTGTATAAAGCCACAACTGGACTGAAACAATGGTACTACACTCTGCTACAAACAGACACACACAACTCTGCTACAAACAGACAAACACACACAACTCTGCTACAAACAGACAAACACACACAACTCTGCTACAAACAGACAAACACACACAACTCTGCTACATACAGACAAACACACACAACTCTGCTACATACAGACAAACACATACAACTCTGCTACATACAGACAAACGCATACAACTCTGCTACATACAGACAAACACATACAACTCTGCTACATACAGACAAACACACACAACTCTGCTACATACAGACAAACACACACAACTCTGCTACATACAGACAAACACATACAACTCTGCTACATACAGACAAACACATACAACTCTGCTACATACAGACAAACACATACAACTCTGCTACATACAGACAAATACACACAACTCTGCTGCTCTGTGGGGCCTGCACCCGCGGCTCGGCGGGTACAGCACCCGCGGCATCGGCGGGGGGGGGGATTGGCAGGGCATACATCTGGGGGGTTAGAAGCAGCTCACCGGGGCCCATAATGGGGAGGCGGGGAGGGCATTTACCTGATTAGGTCACGGTGGAGAGGGGGCCCACACAACGCCGGACAGAAGCTCGCCTCCTTTATCTGTGGGACTGAGAAGGCGGTAGCTCCGCCCACAGATGAAATTCAAAACAGGATGTCTGTGCGCCTTAAAGTGACGGCGCCGCAGATTGCTGCCGAGGACTGCGGTCCCCGGAACTCGGCCGGGGGCAGCAGAACTATAAAGGCGAGTGGGCCCCGGCCAAGGGACAGGAGAACTGACGAGGCCGAGTGGGCCCCCCCGGCTCTCCACGGCCCCGGCATTTGCCCATAGACAGGTAGGAGCCCTGTCTGCGAGCCAGATACGGCCATCAAAAGAGCCATATCTGGCTCGCGAGCCATAGGTTCCCGACCCCTGCTGTATGATATATACCGTATTTTTCGCTTTATAAGACGCACCTGATTATAAGACGCACCCCCAAATTTGGTGAAGGAAAAGAGAATTTTTTTTTTTTAATGTTAAATGGGGTCCATCTTATAATGCCAGTGTTCCTCTAACAAATCATATAGGGTATATGTCCCTCATAGCCCCCATCCTAAAATTAGCCCCCTTAATCTGGATATGGCCCCCTTATATTGAATATAGCCCCCTTGTGATGGCACACGTTCCCCTGTGCTGCCTATGGTCCCCTATGGATTGCACACGTTCCCGTGTTAGATAACGCCCCCATGCTGCTGCCCATGGCCCCTATAGATCGCACAAGTCCCCCTGTGTTAGATATCACCCCCATAGTGCTGCCCATGGCCCCTATAGATCGCACAAGTCCCCCTGTGTTAGATATCGCCCCCATAGTGCTGCCCATGGCTCCTATATAGATCGCACAAGTCCCCCTGTGTTATATATCGCCCCCATAGTGCTGCCCATGGTCCCTATAGATCGCACAAGTCCCCCTGTGTTAGATATCGCCCCCATAGTGCTGCCCATGGCTCCTATATAGATCGCACAAGTCCCCCTGTGTTATATATCGCCCCCATAGTGCTGCCCATGGTCCCTATAGATCGCACAAGTCCCCCTGTGTTAGATATCTCCCCCATAGTGCTGCCCATGGTCCCTATAGATCGCACAAGTCCCCCTGTGTTAGATATCTCCCCCATAGTGCTGCCCATGGTCCCTATAGTTCGCACAAGTCCCCCTGTGTTAGATATCGCCCCCCATAGTGCTGCCCATGGCCCCTATATAGATCGCACAAGTCCCCCTGTGTCAGATATCGCCCCCATAGTGCTGCCCATGGCCCCTATAGATCGCACAAGTCCCCCTGTGTCAGATATGGCCCCTAGGCTGCTGCCCAAAGTAAAATAAAACCCTCTTTCCTTATCTCCTCCAGCGCTGAGCTCCCTCCTGTCTGGCTCCGTGCTTCTGTTCTTCCACTTCCTGGTTCTCAGTGCGGTCATGTGATCGGCACAGCAGGCTGAGCTCTCTGCCTGATCACAGTGGAAGCAGGGACACGGGGAGAAACGCTGCAGGGGTAAGTAAAGCTTTTTTATTTTAGAATGAGCAGCAGCCTGGGGGCCAAATCTAACACAGGGGTGGGCATGTGCGATCACACTGGGACGCAGGCTCATATAATATGCACCGCTGCCCCAGCCCCTCACTGCGTGCGATTTCAGCACCATTGGAGATGGACAGCGGCTGTGCATATTATATGAGCGGGTGCAGGAGATCAAAGGCTGCAGCCCGCAGCGTTCCCCTGTGCTCCAGAGCTGCTGCCCCCACCTCCCCTGGACGCTGCAGTGTACATATATATATACACACACACCCCCCCCGTATATCCGGCGTATAAGACGACCCCCCACTGTAGCCATTATTTTAAGGGGGTAAAAAGTCGTCTTATACGCCAGTATATACGGTATGCAATACATTAATTTAGGCTGCTGTATTGATGCATTCATAGTTATATTCCCCGATATGTCTATCACCAAATTGAGGGCTCTTGTTAGAGATGAGCGAGTACCGTAATATTCATAATCGCTACACTCATATCGAGTACTTTGTAATACTCGCGTAGTCGTTCCGAATAGTGAGTACAATGCAAGTCAATGGGAAATGCAAGTAATTTTCTGCTGGACCAACAAAGAGGTGTGGGGCCTGAGGAAAAGGCTGAAATGAACGAAAAAGTGATGATACTGAATGGGGAGAGCCTGGAGAATATTCCAGCCAGCATTTCTGATTCACATGTGGTTTCTGGAAATAAGGATGTCACAGTATTATGCCACTTTTACAAATGCACAAGAACACCTACTAAACCTAACCTAAATTGCTTTTTACATACCAAAAAGGTTAAGAAATTTGTTCCTGCATTATCACTTTTATATAAGGCTAAATAAACCAGAGAATAAAAAAATATCCCTTTTAGCATTTGCTCACGCATAGGGTTTTGGCTTTTTTTTTACTTTTCCAATTGGGAGCGCCCTGATACATTTTGTAGGTCGCTCTTTCATGCATAATTTCTAGTTAGCCATTCCCTAGCACTTTACAAGGCCAGCTAGAACGTCCCCGTTGGTATGTTGATCTTTAACTTGAGGGGCCTCAAGTGGTCCTGTAACATACATTACGTTTTGGAGGGACTGCTGTTACTTATACATTTGGGCAGTCCCTTCCTCATTGAGACTCAGATAGTGGAATACATATTCCATAGCAGTTTATAATGTACCCATTGTGGCGGTCGCCTTTACACTCCTCCTCCACCATGTCATTCTGCGGCCCTAAATCCAAGTTTTCAGAGGGCCATTAGTTGTTCATCAACAATCATTGTAAATTGCTATTGAATATGTATGCCCTATCTCAGTCACAATGTGGGACTACTGCCCTGGTTTGTCTAGTGCATAATGTGCCTAGTGTTTACAAAAATTAGCCCTATGGCCTGAGTCATGGTTGACACAGGGAATCATCATCACAAGGGCCTCCAATGACAAATAGTAGTTAGGCTGGAGTAGGAGTACTGTCCTGGTTTGTCCACCACCGCAGTATGTGCCTAATGTTTGCAAAAATTAGCCTTATGACCTGAGACATGGTTTACGCAGGGAGTCACCATCACAAGTGCCTCCAATGACAAATACTTGTTAGGCTGGAGTAGGAGTACTGTCCTGGCTTGTCCACCACTGCACAATGTGCCTAGTGATGACAAAAATTAGCCCTATGGCCTGTGTCATGGTTGACGTAGGGATTCACCATCACAAGGGCCTCCATTGACAAATAGTAGTTAGGCTGGAGTAGGAGTATTGTCCTGGTTTGTCAACCACTGCACAATGTGCCTGGTGTTTACAAAAAATTAGCCCTATGGCCTGAGTCATGGTTGATGCAGGAAGGAAATGGCTTTATATGGGAAGGAGTGGACTTTAACAGCAGTAGTGGAAATCAACATTTTGGGGGAATTTAGTTTGGCTTTCTATCATCTGGAGGGATTAGAAACTGTGGAGAAATCCAGTCCTTGTTGAATTTAATCATAATAATCTTTATTTCTAATAATAATAATCTTTATTTCTATAGCACCAACATATTCCGCAGCGCTTTACAATTCAGGAGGCTCATATACATATACATATCATATACATAAACATATACAAACAAGTAACAATTATAGAAGATACAATATTTAAAGGGAAAAAAGGCAACCCTGCTCGTGAGAACTTACAATCTACAATGAGATGGGAGGAGGGGCAAGGTACAAGTGCTTATTTACAAGAACAATCCAGCCATCTCAAGGAAATGGGGGATAGATAATGGCTTCCTGGACCAATAGGCCAGAGCCGTGAGATGCATTTGGGTGCCATGGAGTTTGAAGTGGGGTTATGTTCTGAGAAGTTGTAGACGGATTAGGTGAAATTAGTTTGGCTAGGGAGTGTGATAGGCCGCCCTAAAAAGATGCGTAATCAGAGTAAGTCTGTCTGCATTTTCTGTGGAGAGGCATGTGCGCCTATCAGTGATGATTGCCCCAGCAAAACTGAAAACACACTCTGACATCACACTAGCAGCCGGGCAGGCCAGCACCTCCAAGGCATACAAGGAGAGATCAGGCCAAGTGTTCAGTTTGGACACCCAATAATTAAAGGGAACTGAAGCATCAGAAAGGATGCAGGTATGGTCACTTAAATACCCATTGACCATGTTGAGCAACTTCTCCCTCCTTGGCATTGTTACAGGCACAGATAGCGTTTTCTGATGTCTTAATTTATTGAAAATGTCCCAGTTTGCGCACATTTTCCCCCCACCTCTGTTGGACCTGGTGTTGGTGTCTCTCCCCATTAATATTTGGTGTTGAAAAGAGCCAGTAACTCTTCCGCCAGCATTGTCTGAGAGTGATGTTTCAGAAACTGATCTACAACAACCCTCTTGAAGGATTACATTTTGCAACCCTTTGGTGACTCCAAAAGGAGAGAAGGAAATTTCTCCTTGTACCGTGGGTCCAAAAAGATGGCCAACTAGTACAGGTTGCTGGATAAAATATGTATCATGCGAGGGTCTTGCCGCAGACACTTACACATGATCTGTGCCATGTCGACCAAGCTGCAAACAGGCAAAGGTTCTGTGTTCCCACCAGGAAGAAAAATACCCATTCTCTCCTCATGCTGACTCGCCTCCTCCTCCCCCACCTCCTTCTCTCCAGCCCATCCATGCTGGACAGACATGAAGCTGGGGTTGAGAGTCCCCTGTGTAGCATTGGGAGTCACCTCGCTAGCACAGAAAAACAAATCCTCACCCTCCTCATGATCCTTATCACCCAAGGTTGCCTCAGAATATTGGCTGGGTTGGGTAGTATCATCACCCATTGGGAAATCTGGGTCCATAGCCACATTGCTAAGCACTCAAAGCTTCCTCTTTGAGATTATGTAGTGATGGTTAAGCTGATAATATTCTGATCAAAGCTCACGAGCTTGGTGCAGTGCTCAGTACTCAGTAGTTTTCAAGAACCTCACAAATGTCAGCGATCCACACCCACTTTACAGTTATGTGTGGTGGCTGAATCTCAGACTGACGGACATGTTGAAGGTGGTATTCAGCTACTGCCCTCTGCTGCTCACTAATCCTCGCCAACATATGATATGTAGAGTTCCACCGTATGGGCAGGTTGCACATGAGTTGGTGACCTGGCAAATTCAAGTGCTTTTGCATCGCTGTAAGACCAGCAAAAGCGGTAGAGGAATGGCGGAAATAGGCGCTAACATGACACACCTTCTCAAGTAGGTATGGAAAGTCAGGGTATGTTTTCAGAAATTTCTAAACAACTAGATGCAGCATGTGAGCCATGCATGGCACATGTACCATCCTTAAAGCCGCTACCAGGTTACTCCAATTATCGCAAACGACCAGACCGAGTTGGAGGTGCAGCGGGGAGAGTCACTGATTGGTCTGCTCTTTTGTACTTTGCCATAGCTCTGCTGCAGTGTGTGTTTTGTGACCCTAACAGATCAGCTTCAGCAGAGCATGTTGGCGCCATGCCGATGTGCTGCTGCACAGCTCCCAGCTTGGCAGTGATGGGGAGGGTAATTCAGCAAAGGATGAAGAGCAGGAGGAGTAGGAGGGAAGACAGGAAGTGTCATATGATAAGGCAGAAACGCTGGTAGAAGTTGGGCCCACTACTCTTGCCGTGGGTAGGATATGTGATGTTACAGTTTGTGACTTTGTCCCAGCATCCACCAGGTTCAACCAATGTGACATGACAGATATGTATTGTGCCTGTCCACAACAACTTGTCCATGTGTCTGTTTGTAGGTGGACTTTCCTGGTTATGGTATTGGTCAGAGCACGTTTGAGATTCTTTAACACGTGCTTGCGTAATGCGGGGACGGCACAACAGATTGTGGCTGGGAACACAGTATCATGGGGAAGCCGCAGCCAAGAGATCATGGAAACACTGTTTTCACAAATTTCCTAAATGGCCACATCTCCATGGCTAGCAATGTGGCAATGTGTGAGTTTAGGTTTTATACCTGTGGGTGAGTGGCTGGGTATTTACGCTTCCTTTCCAAGATCTCAGGCACGGACACCTGGGTGCTTTGCTGGGACAAGGAAATGTATGTAGTTGATGTTTGCTGCATCTGTGCAATTGCACCTTGTGGGCAGGATGTATGAGTGCCTGCTTTCTGGACAGCAGATCGTGAGGGACGCAGCACAGACGATATGGCAGTGGTTTGACCCGCAGAAACAAATTTGGTACCCTGTTCTGCACACCTATTGGGGTGTTTGGCTGCCATGTGGTTCCGCATACTGGTGGTGTTCAGATTGCCTTTTCAATGGCATCGGCTCAACTTGGTTTGGCAGATGCTAAAGATTGCAATGTTTTTCTCTGAAGGACTTTCAGAAAAAAGAAACTTCCAGACAGCGGCTGAGCGTCCCCTTGCCCCACTTGGGCCACAGTAGGGGTGCTCTTGGGAACAGTTGACCCAGTTCTCATTTTGGTCAAACCACTACCCCTTGGTGCCTGTGTTGGAGCTGCAGATCCATCTTCCTCTGTGTTGCTGTGCTGACTATGCATGTTAACGGTTCAGGTCGGATCAGTGGACTCATCGACCACCTTATCTTCCATTTCATCTTCCTTCCCACTTGTGATTGTAGGCTGACCTGATGGCAACTGTGTGTCATCATCATCAGCCTCCACCTCTGGAGACAGAAAATCAGGTTCCTCAAAGTGGCTTTCTTCTGGCCATAGGTCTTCAGATACTTGCGCATCAACGCACAACACCTCCTTTCATCCCGATTCAATGCTGCACAATGAGAGGCCAAAGCCAACCAAAGGATATGTACAAAACAGAGTGGCCAAGCTTGGGGTCAAATGTGTCCTGTGACTGATGATGGAGGGACGAAGTTGAACCAGGTTGAAAATTGGATGGGCCAGCCTCCTGTGTATCCACAGTAGACTATGTAGTCTTGGAAGATTTGTTGCTGCTTGACAAATGTGAAGAGGCTTTGTTGCCTGCCATCTAAGACAAAATCTGCTCTCGCTCTTTGGCTTCCACACACATTTACATTCCAGACTGGTAAATTTGCAAGGAACATAGTGGATGCATCAAGCTTCTTCTGACCTGACACAGACTCAGTGCCTTGTCACCCACCACTTACAACACAACACCCCCGTCCACGTTCCTGTCCCTTAACAACTGGATTTTTTTGTCATTTTGGGTTTTGGTGACATATTTGCAGATGTTGATGGCTCAAGCCAAGCGAACTTTGACTCTAAAAATATTGTGGGAAAAAGTTCAAGTGATTACTTGTACCAGTCAGCACAAAATGGTCGTCCTGCTTTGTATTTGCAAAGGCTACTAGCAATGTATTAATGTGGCTGTTGTAGACGGAAGGCACAAGTCAGGCTGTGAACCCCTAAATATTGTGGAAACAGGAACAGTGTGTTTAGTGTATCAGGCAGCAGTAAATGCTAGAGTACTGCTTTGTAACTATTTGCAAGGGCCACTAGCAATGTACACTGTGTGCAGAATTATTGGGCAAATGAGTATTTTATTCACATGACACTTTTTATACATGTCCTACTCCAAGCTGTATAGGCTTGAGAGCCAACTACCAATTAAGTAAATTAGGTGATGTGCATCTCTGTAGTGAGGAGGGGTGTGGTGTAATGACATCAACACCCTATATAAGGTGTGCTTAATTATTAGGCAACTTCCTTTCCTTTGGCAAAATGGGTCAGAAGAGAGATTTAACGGGCTCTGAAAAGTCCAAAATTGTGAGATGCAGAGGGATGCAGCAGTCTTGAAATTGCCATACTTTTGAAGCATGATCACCGAACAATCAAGCGTTTCATGGCAAATAGCCAACAGGGTCACAAGAAGCATGTTGGGCAAAAAAGGCGCAAAAGTACTGCCCATGAAATGAGGAAAATCAAGCGTGAAGCTGCGAAGATGCCATTTGCCACCAGTTTGGCCATATTTCAGAGCTGCAACGGTACTGGAGTATCAAAAAGCACAAGGTGTGCCATACTCAGGGACATGGCCAAGGTAAGAAAGGCTGAAATACGACCACCTTTGAACAAGAAACATAAGATAAAACGTCAAGACTGGGCCAAGAATTATCTTAAGACTGAGTCTTCAAAGGTTTTATGGACTGATGAAATGAGAGTGACTCCTGATGGGCCAGATGGATGGGTCAGAGGCTGGATCAGTAAAGGGCAGAGAGCTACACTCCGACTTAGATGCCAGCAAGGTGGAGGTGGGATACTGGTATGGGCTGGTATCATCAAAGATTAACTTGTGGGACCTTTTCGGGTTGAGGATGGAGTGAAGCTCAACTCCCAGACCTACTGCCAGTTTCTGGAAGACAACTTCTTCAAGCAGTAGTACGGGAAGAAGTCGGTATCGTTCAAGAAAAACATGATTTTCATGCAGGACAATGCTCCATCACATGTATCCAACTACTTCACAGCGTGGCTGGCCAATAAAGGTCTAAAAGATGAAAAAATAATGACATGGCCCCCTTGTTCACCTGATCTGAACCCCATAGAGAACATGTGGTCCCTCATAAAATGCAAGATCTAGAGGGAGGGAAAACAGTACACCTCTGGGAGTGTCTGGGAGGCTGTGGTGGCTGCTGCACGCAATGTTGATTCTAAACAGACCAAGCAACTGACAGAATGTATGGATAATAGGCTGTTGAGTGTCATCATAAAGAAAGGTGGCTATATTGGTCACTAATTTTTTGGGGTTTTGTTTTTGCATGTCAGAAATGTTTATTTCTAAATTTTGTGCAGTTATATTGGTTTACCTGTTGAAAATAAACAAGTGAGATGGAAATATATTTGGTTTTTATTAAGTTGCCTAATAATTCTATACAGTAATAGTTACCTGCAAAAACAGATATCCTCCTAAGATAGCAAACCTAAAAAAAAACACTCCAACTTCCAAAAATATTAAGCTTTGATATTTATGAGTCTTTTGGGTTGATTGAGAACATAGTTGTTGATCAACATTAAAAAATATCCTCTAAAATTCAACTTGCCTAATAACTCTGCACATGATGTATTAATGTGCCTGATGTGGATGCATGGTACAAGTCAGGCTGTGAACCCCTAAATATTGTGGAAACAGGAATGGTGCGTTTAGTATTAGGCAGCAGTAAATGCTAGAGTACTGCTTTGTAACTATTTGCAAAGGCCACTAGCAACGAATTAATGTGGCTGAAGTGGATGGATGGTACAAGTAAGGCTGTGAACCCCTAAATAATGTGGAAACAGGAACAGTGCATTTAGTGTATCAGGCAGCACAAAATGGAAGCGCTCTGCTTTGTATTTGCAAAGGCCACTAGCAATGTATTAATGTGGCTGATGTCGACGGGCGGCACAAGTCAGGCTGTGAACCCCTAAATATTGTGGAAACAGGAATGGTGCGTTTAGTATTAGGCAGCAGTAAATGCTAGAGTACTGCTTTGTAAATATTTGCAAAGGCCACTAGCAATGTAGTAATGTGGCTGAAGTGGATGGATGGTACAAGTAAGGCTGTGAACCCCTAAATAATGTGGAAACAGGAACAGTGCGTTTAGTGTATCAGGCAGCACAAAATGGAAGCGCTCTGCTTTGTATTTGCAAAGGCCACTAGCAATGTATTAATGTGGCTGATGTCGACGGGCGGCACAAGTCAGGCTGTGAACCCCTAAATATTGTGGAAACAGGAACGGTGCATTTAGTCTATCAGGCAGCAGTAAATCCTTTAGTACTGCTTTGTATTTATTTTCAAAGGCCATTAGCAATGTATCAATGTGGCTGATGTAGACACCAGAAGCTAGGTAGTGAATCCCTAAATATTGTGGAAACAGGACCAGTGTGTTTAGTGTATCAGGCAGCGGTAAATGCTAGAGTACTGCTTTGTAACTATTTGTAAATGCCACTAGCAACGTATCAATGTGGCTGATGTGGATGCCTTAAGCCAGGCTGTGAACCTTAAATATTGTGGAAACAGGTCCCAATTTTCGTAATTTTTAAACTTTGAATTTTTATGCCTTTAAAACAGAGTTATGTCACACAAAATAATTAACCCCTTCACGACCGAAGATGTAACGGTACGTCTTAAATCATGAAGGGGTGATCACCACCGGTTGCTCTGGTGAGTCAGTGGTGATCCCCACACATGTCTACTGATTTGAACAGCAAACATGTGTGCTTCACAGGCACAGGTGGATCCATGATCCATGATCCACCCGCAGATGTTAACCCCTTAAATTGTGTTGTCAAAATGTAATTTAAATGTCCGTTGCAGGGAAATCGCCTTTCCCCACCACCATCGGAGGCCCCTGTCGCTATCATGATATAGTTCCTGTTACAACCAGCAGAGCAGTAGCTGGAACAAAAACGTAGCATTTCTCCTGATCAGAGCGATGCTGCTTTGATCTTGAGAAATAATTGAGCGATCAGACTGCTGATTGTTATAGTCCTCTAGGGGGAGTAGTAAAATTTAAAAAAAGTAAAAAAAAAGGTTATAAAAAATTAAAAAAAACCTAAAAGTTCAAATCAGCCACATTGAAACAAAGGGTTAAAATTTTTTAAAAATGTACACATTTTTGGTATTGCCACGTTTAGAAATGCCCGATCTATGAAAATATAAAATCAATTAATCTGATCGGTAAATGGCATAGTGACAAAAAAATTCCAACCGCCAAATTTAGGTTTTTTGGTTGTTGCAAATTTTGCGCAAAATGCAATAACAGGCCATCAAAAAGTAGCCTCTGTGCAAAAAGTGGTACCATTAAAAAGGTCAGCTCAAGACGCATAAGTTGTCACTGAGCCCCATATCCCCAAAAATGAGAACATTACAGGTCGTGGAAAATTGCGCAAAAAGTGCACCACTTTTTTCGGACAAACTTCGGAATTTTTTTAACCCCTTAGATAAAAATAAACCTTCACCTGTCTGGCATCTAAGAACCTGTAGCAACCTGAGGCATCACAATGACACATCAGTTTTACCATATAGTGAACATGGTGAATAAAATACCCCAAAAACAATAGTGCAAATGCACTATTTTTGCAATTTTTTCGCATTTGGAATTTTTTTGCCTTTTTCCAGTACACTATATGGTAAAACATATGGTTTCATTTAAAACTATATCTCGTCTCGCAAAAAACAAGCCCTCACATGGCAAAATTTACAGAAAAATAAAAAAACTACAGCTCTTGGAAGAATGGGAACAAAAGGAAAAAAAAAACGAAAAACTGAAAATTGCTCGGGGGTGAAGGGGTTAAATAACATTTCCCACATGTCTACTTTACATCACCACCATTTTTAAAACATGATTTATTTAATTTTTAGACGTTAGAAGGGTTAAAAGTTGATTAGCAATTTTTCCAACAAAATTTACAAAACCAATTATTTTAGGAACCACACCACATTTGAAGTGACTTTGAGGGGCTTAGGTGACAGAAAATACCCAAAGTGACTCCATTTTAAAAACCACATCCCTAAAAACTGCTCAAAAAAACCTTCAACAAGTTTATTAACCCTTTAGGTGCTTCACAGTAATTAAAACAATGTGGAAGAAAAAAATACAAATTTTTCTTTTTTCAAGAAAAATGTTACTTTAGCACCAAATTTTGCATTTTCACAAGGCTAACAGAAGAAATTGACTATAGAATTTGTTGTGCAATTTTTACTGAGTTCACATTTGATACCCCAAATGTGGTGGAAAACTACTTTTGAGCGCATGGCTCGGAAGTGAAGCAGCGCCATTTGACTTTTGTAACGCAAAATCGTCTGGAATTGATGGTAGATGCCATGTCAAGTTTGCAGAACCCTTGATGTTCCTTAAACAGTTGAAACCTTCTACAAGAAATGCCATTTTGGAAACTAGACTCCTCCTCAAGGAATTTAACTTGATGTGTGTTGAGCACCTTGAACCCCCAGGTGCTTCACAGAATTTTACAACGGGGAACCATGAAAATAAAAAAAGTTGTTGTTTGAGCAAATTGTGTTTTGTATGAATTAGCCCTACACTGATCGGGATAATAGATAGAGGTGTCTGAGAACTCCAATTGCGCACGCACCACCACTGGGTGGTATTATTTGAAGCCCACACTACTGACCGAGCATCTTTCCGTCGCACCGCCCTGCTCCACACAGCCCCCACCGCAGCAAGCACAGCCCCCACCAAAGCCAGTACAGCGCCCCACAGCCAGCACAACGCTACATTTGGATTTTAAGATGCACCCCTCATTTTCCTCCCAAATTTGCATGTAATATAGAGGCTGTATAAACAAGAGGGGCTGCAGGCTGTATCCACAATAGAGGCTGCAGGCTGTATACACAATATGGGCTACATACACAATAGAGGCTACATACACAATAGAGGCTGCAGGCTGTATACACAATAGAGGCTGCATACACAAAAGAGGCTGTGAGCTTTATATACAATAGAGGATGCGAGCTGTGTACACAATAGGGGATGCGGGCTGTATGCACAATAGAGGCTGTTGGGTGTAAATAGTGTAGACACAGCACTATACGGTACATACATCCCCACTATACACATACTGTATAGTATGTAAAGACATACTGTGATACAGCATAATATAGTGTAGACCTGTATATACAGTATGGTGCTTTGTATGAGCCAGGAATCGGAAAACAGACACACAGATTATACTCGCCAACCAAGGGTGCTGAAGACAGAAGATTCAGATGGCTGCAGGCCTGGCACGCTGATTGGAGGATCCTCTTCTCCTCGAGGCGACTTCCCTCTTGCGGTGAGTTCCTGTTTGTACTGTGCATGGGAGCCTATTTAGCGCATGCATAGTACAAATCTCACGAGGAACAGAGGGCAGCATCTGACGTTACTGAAGATGTCAGACTCGGTCAGCCCCCCTGCTTTGGAGGCTGCGGCAATGACTGACTGGAGTAGGGCCCAGTGAAGAGGTGGGGGGTGGAACCCAATGAAGAGGTGAAGGTAAGTCACAAAGCTTAATTAAGCGTAAAGTAATTACCCTGGGCCCGGGCTATCCTTTTCACCTGGCCTCATACAGCAGTAACTCTTGTAGTGCCTTGATGGTGGCCCTGCTATTGATTGCTGCATTTAAGGGGGTTAAACTGCCCAGAGCAGTGCGGGCAGTCATACGTCTATTCTGAAAAGATAACCTCTGGATATGACGCTGAGCACATGCACTCAACTTGACTAGTTGAACCGCTGTATGGTCTTGGCCACTGTGCTGCAGCTCAGTGTCAGGATGTTGGCAATCGGTCTACAGCCTAGGCTAGCTTTATTTAGAGCAACAATTCTTTTTTTCAGATCCTCAGAGACTTTTTTGCCATGAGGTGCCATGTTGAACTTCCAGTGACCAGAATAAGTGTGAGCGATAACACCAAATTTACCACACCTGCTCCCCATTCACACCTGAGACCTTGCAGCACTAATGAGTTACATGACACAGGTGTGAAAATGGCTAATTGAGCACATTTTGGCTATTTTCACTTAGGGGTGTACTCACTTTTGTTGCCAGCGGTTTAGACATTAATGGCTGTGTGTTGAGTTATTTAGCGGGCACATCAAATTTAGTCTATTATACAAGCTGTACACAGACTAATGTACATTGTATCAATGTGTCATATCCTCAGTGTTGTCCCATGAAAAGATATAAGAAAATATTTACAAAAATGTGAGCAGCATACACACTTTCGTGATATACTGAAAGTAAAGCCTCATTTAGACATCCATTTTTCACATGTTCGGTGTTTTTAAGCGATATGTGCCGCCCCAGCAGCGGATCGAACCGCTCGGATCCGTGGGCAGTGTCCATTCGTGGCTCGATGGTCTCCAAACACGGGGGCTTAGGGGCCACATTCTAAAGTAAAAGGGGATATTTACAGGCGGATTATAGTTTGTGACGCCACCCGTGGTGTGCGGTAATTGGGGGTACCACCACTGCCGTTGGGGGTACCTGGGGTGATGGAATGGGGCAGCCAGGTGTCGTTACCCTCCACTGGTAGGTGTATGCCCCGGGGCTCTGGAAGATTATACTGGGTGCCGTGACGGGGAGATCACTCATGTACTCACTCAGCCAGTAAGCAGACGCTGACAACCGGGTAAACCAAGTCTCTAGGTGCCGCTGCCTCTCAAGGGGAGCTCGTCCGGGTCCCGTCCCCTGCAGTGCTGCCTGATGATCCGTGACCTGCCTCCTGGCACAAAGTTTAGATTCACTGTAGTGGCCCGGTAGTCTGGGACTTGCCGGGCCCCACTCCCCACTGTGGCTAAGTGTGGGAGCCTGCTCTCAGAGCTCACGCTTGGGATTTTAGTGAGCTGCTTAAATGGAAGGCCCTATCCCCCTCGTTGCGCTAGTGCCCAGATTCTAGAGCTGGTGGGAACAGTCCATAAAGGCTCCGCTCTCTGCAGGTCAATTGCCGGGTTGCCTGAAGCTTCTCCCCGACCTACGGTCCGTGTACCCCGCTGTGCCTTCGGTCCCGGACCGGTGATAGGACCAGGCTGCCGACCGTCCACTTTAACAGGTCCAGGCACCTTGCCTCAATCCCCTGTGACCGGGGGTCCGACTCTTCTAGGTCCAGACCACCGCCTGCAACCTAGACAGCTACTCTGGGGAGTCACCGCTCCCTGCTTCCTCCACTTCACTCCACTCACTGACTTCACTCTACTTCACTGACACTCCACTGACTTTCCCTTCCTGACCCCTAGGTGAGCGACCCTATTCCGCTTAAGCCGCCCACTGGTGTGTCTAGTGGGTGTGGCGCAGGGTGTTCCTAGGATTTGATTTGCTGTTGGAGGCAGCACTGTAAGATGGGGACCCAGAACCATGAGGGATTTGAATACTGCACTAAAGGGAAAGAGCGTGCAGTACCCTGTGACGACCTGATAGTCCAGGGGCGTCACAGATAGAACACATACTGTTCTCCATGTTTCTTTGCAAGCAAAGTGTCGACAAAAAAACAGAAACAGAGACATGTCATTTTCTGATCCCATCTGTGTTTCATCCGTGGACCTCATTCAGAGATATTTTTTTTGCACACAAGGAAAACAATTGCCACGCTTAGGGTACAAATAAACACATGGACCAAAAATGGATCAACAATGAATTTTGAAGTAAAATAAAACCTCACAGGTCTCAATGTGCCCTAATTCTAAAGTTTTTGCTTACTTTTTGGAGCTGTAGGCTAAAAATGACTCCATATCACTGTAAATTGCTGTAGAATAGACTTGTAGCTAATTATCTTCATAAACGGCTTTTAAGAAAATAAAAAATAAAAGTCAAAGAGACTTGTCAGTTTTCTGACAAGAGTTTTATTAGTATGACCTGACTGTCATGGGAAATTCTAAGTAAATAATTATTCTAATGGGTCACATAATCTTTAAGATATTTTCTTCTTTTATGATCTCTGTTTTGCCAGACACAGGGAGAGGTAACAGACAGACTAATCCCCCTTTGAACATGAAAGTATTGTTATTTAAGAAACATTCTGCAAGAATTTTACTTAAGATGATGGCATTTCAGTTTTCTTTATATAGCTGCAGCTTTTTATCTGAGACTGCAATTGCCATAGTTTTCAAGTAACCTTTGCAGGAAATGTCTGGATTAATGGCAATGCATAATCTTTTTATGAATCTTTAAAGTAAGATCTTATAATAGAGTAGAGACAAACCTCAAAGCAGCTGTATAATAATAAACATTACTGTGAATCTTCAAATGCTATAATCACTGTGTTTTCCTGTAAACACAACCTTCTTCGTGATGCATGGACTCACTTTCATTGCTCCTACTGTTTATATTAAAAAACAAAGATTTGTTTGAACGGAATTCACAAAAATAAGATGTCAATTATTTATGATACTGTAAAGAAACCAAGCAATCCCATAGTCAAATGATAATGTACTTAAGATAAAGTGATTTTTCATGTATATTTGAGTTCAGAGAAAGACAGTGGAAAAAGGTCAGATCTTGATTTTTTTATGCCCAACTTAGTGTTAAAATATTCACTCCCTACGCAATAGGAATGGAACCAGACGTACCACCCTAAATGTTACTTTTAGTATGATAATACCTGCAACGCTAAACCAATAACACACTGTAATTACCAATATTTTAAAGTCCACAATCAGGACATTTAAGCTCTGACCCTGGGACAACACAGGAAAGCTACAAAAACAACCAAACATTTTTGGCCATAGCTGGCATGAGACAAGCCTCTTTTGTGGGTCAGTATTGTTGAAACAAAACAAAACTGTTCGCAATTGTGGAATAAGCAAAATAGCATATGTTTATGAATAGGAATTATTCCAATGCTGTGGTCAGTCATTTAGACTTTTTATGAATCACCTGTACATCTAACTGCAAAATAATAGCTTGCCAATTCCATGCTCCCTTTTCTGCTTCCTAAATACATTTGCAGCTTTTTAGTCTTTCCATAGTAATTGGGTGGAATTTATTAAGACCTTGTTACAAAGTTGCTGCTAACTGTATCCTAGCTTCTTCAGGGGATGAGTTCCAGCAGGTGACAATAATAATGTCCCAACTGAAAGAGGTCCTTTATACCTCAATGTTTTCTTTATCCTTACAAACCCCAGCATGGCTGTCTGTCAACACTTTCTTTGATGTTAATTTAGGACAAACCTGACAGGACACAGGTCACTGAGGCAAAGATCAGGAACCTGACACAGGGGTGCCGCACCACTGAGAACTATAGTACTGAGTTCTGGCAATGGTCCACTGAAGTTCAGTTTAATGCTGAGGATTTCAGGTGCTAATTCCGTAAAGGCCTTTAGAAGTTTCTTAAGGACACTCTAGCTCATCATGCTCCTCCATGTTCTTTGGAGGAGGCCAAAGCCCAGTTCATACGGATTGATCGGAGAATCCGTGAGAGGCAGGGTGCTTGTTATATTCCTCGGAGGCATGTCTATTTACCTGAAGTGGAAACGATTGAAGTTGGAGCTGCCAGAAAGGAGACCTCGCCACAATCTGTCCCTACTGTGGTCTGGCTGGACATTTTCTTAAGAACAGTCCAACTCACTCTCAAGCCAGCAATCTGACAGGAAAATGCCTAAGGCTATGTGCGCACAGTGCGTTTTTCGCAGCGTTTTTGCGCGTTTTTCGGGTGCGTTTTTGGCCTCAAAACTGCAGGACTTTGCTTCCCCAGCAAAGTCTATGAGTTTTCATTTTTGCTGTCCGCACACATCTGTTTTTTTTACCTGCGTTTTTGAGTTAAAAAAAAAAAATGGACATGTCAGTTCTTTCCTGCGTTTTTCTGCGTTTTCCCCCCATGCAATGCATTGGAAAAACGCAGCAAAACGCAGAGATCAAAAACGCAGCAAAACGCAGCCAAAAACGCACCAAATCGCGGCAAAAACGCATGCTTTTTTATGCGTTTTTTCGACGCAGGTGCGTTTTTGTGCGTTTTTAGCGGCCAAAAACGCACAAAAATGCAGCGTCAAAAAGACGCAGTGTGCGAACCTACCCTTAGTCTAAATGATTGTCAGGGAGGTCACCCAGACTTCCAGTTACCCCTTTTTTCCTCTCATAAAGTACTGTTTAAAGTGGGTCTACTTTTCAAGAACCAGGTGTTACCAGCATTGGCTTTCAGTAACCGCAGGTCTGCAGCTAACTGTATTGATGCGGAACTGGTTCGGAAATTAGGATTACAAAATACCCATTCAAATTTTCACCATGGACAAGAAACCGTTACTTCAGTCTCTTGCAAAGTTGGTAACAGTGGAATATACGCTCCAAGTGGGAGCAATTCAGTTTGAATCCATCTCCTGTTTTGTTTTGGATAATTTACCTGCTCGGGTGGTAGCGGGGCTTTCATGGCTGCGTATTCACAATCCTGTTATCAATTGGTGTTAGAAGGAGGCTTAGAAGTGGATCCTCAACTGTCATAAAAAATGTATGGATTCTGTGCAAATATGCTCCGCTTGTTTGGAGGGTCTGGCTAAGTACCTGAAAGACTTTGGCAATGTGTTCTCAGAAAAAGAGTTGGAGATACTACCTCCCTCTCATCTATATGATTGTGCAATTAATATTGTCACTAATACCAAATTACCTAACGCTCATCTTAACAATTTGTCTGGGCCTGAACGTGCTGCCATGAAAAAATATCTGAACGAATGTTTACAGATAGGTCATATCCGTCCTTTCTGTTCCCATGTAGCTGCTGGATTTTTATTAATGTCTGAGGGTCTATATGACAATCTTGTCATGCCATTTGGGTTAACCAATGTACCCGCAGTATTTCAAAACTGTATTAATACTATTTTTTCTGATTACATTGGAAGATTTATTGTGGTTTACTTTGATATTTTCATTTTTCTGCCTGATTTGCTTTCTCCCATGAACATGTTCATTTTCTATTAAGAAAGGTAAGAGAGAATTCTATACTAAAAAAGGGAAATGTATGTTTTCTGTTCAAGAAATTTTGTTCTTGTGGTTCATTGTATTGGCTGAAGAGTTAAGATGGATCCTGGATCACGTCGCTCATGTGACTCCATGGTATCACACCCACAGGGGCGTGATACCACAGAAAGTATGCAGGGGCAAAGCGCCGCCCCTCTGACCAGAAGCTCTCTAATTTACATAGGAAATATGAAGGTAATACAACTTTTTTATTACTTTTATATTATACAATTTTATAACACAGGGATGGGTAGGGAGGTGTAATTAGGGCACACATGCGTCTGCTGATAGGTCAGAACGCATATTCTAGGTGACAGGTTCCCTTTAATTTATATTGAATCAGTTAACTTTTAAACCTAAGACAGACCAGATGGTCCTTATGTTTCTCTAGATTCAATTTCTATATCACGTCCAGGCAAGGGTCCAAGAATGTGAGGGATGACGCATTATCAGGCAGTCTTAATTCTGTCACTCCTCCAGACCTTCATCATCCATCCTCAGGTCATTGTGGTTGTTATGGTGTCCTCGGAGTTAGGCAGAGATTCATAAAGCCCAGTCTTTGGCTCCTTCTGCTACTCCTGGGTCCAAATTATTTGTACCAGTGAAAATAAGATTATGTCTGTTACAAGAGTTTCATGATTCCGTCTTAAGTGGTCACCCTGGACTTACAGCTACGTAGAAAGCCATCACTAGACTCTTTTGGGGGCTGTCCATGTATTATGATACATTCCCAATTCCAGAATGCCTGTGGACTTGTCTGTCCATAGGTTTGACCACGGATTTGCCTCTGTCTTGTGGAAAAAACTGTTATTTGGGTGGTGGTTGACCAATTCAGCAAACAGGCTCATTTTGTTCATTTGAGTTACCTAATGCAGAGACACTCTCCAGGTTGTTTATTAATCATGTTGTGACATTGTATGGAATACCTCTTAACATTTTGTGTGATAGAGGAGTACAATTTCACTCTAAACTCTGGAGAGCCTTTTGTAGTAAACTGGGGATTGACTTGTCATTTTCCTCTGCCTACCACCCTGAATCCAACAGTTAAACAGAACGGACAAACCAATCTTTGGAACAAATATTAAAGTGTTGTGTGGCGGTTCAACAGGAGGCATTATCCTCATTTCTACCCCTTGCTGAGTTTGCCTTTAACGGTTGGGTCAATCAGTCCACTGGAACCTTACCTTTTTTTTTTAATTATTGTTTTCATCCCCATTTTTCTGAGTGTCCTGTGGTGGTGATCAATATACATAAACTTGGGGTTGTCTAGAGGGAAGTTCAAAAAAATATTGGGGAAGCTCAGACTTGCCAAAAATGGAAGGCCGATATAAAAAATACCATCATCGAAGATGGGTCCTAAGTAGCAATGAGAGAGCGTGCTCGCCACTGCTGGATAATGAATCAAGCATCAAGGTGCTGAGCTATTAAGTCAAGCATCGTGGGTCCTCGAGCATCATGCTCTAGTCCCTGCCCTGCATGCTTTGTGGCTTTTAGACAACCAATCAATATGAGAAAATTGCCTGCCGTACACAGTAATGCTATAGCCATGTTGGCTACTGGAATTACTGTTGTTGGTCTGCCGCGTTGCGTCATCATGTCTTAGGGGTACTTTGCACGTTGCGACATCACTACTGCGATATCGTCGGGGTCAAATCGAAAGTGAAAGCACATCCGGCGCCGGTAACGACGTCGCAACGTGTAAAGCCTAGATGCACCAATAAACGATCGCAAAAGCGTCGTAAATCGGCGATCTGTGTAGCGTCGGACATTTTCATAATGTCGCACCAATAGGAGATACGATGTTGTTCCTCGTTCCTGCGGCAGCACACATCGCTGTGTGTGAAGCCGCAGGAGCGAGGAACATCTCCTTACCTGCCTCCACCGGCTATGCAGAAGGAAGAAGGTGGGCGGGATGTTTATGTCCCGCTCATCTCCACCCCTCTGCTTGTATTGGCCGCCTGCCGTGTGACGTCGCTGTGACGCCACACGACCCGCCCCCTTAAGAAGGAGGCGGGTCACCAGCTAGAGCGACGTCGCAGGGCAGGAAAGTGCGTGTGAAGCTGCCGTAGCGATAATATTCGCTACGGCAGCTATCACAAGATATCGCATGTGCGACGGGGGCGGGTACTATCGCGCTCGGCATCGCTAGCATCGGCTAGCGATGTCGCAGCGTGGAAAGTACCCCTTAGATAAGACCTGGTGACATGATGGTCGGCACACTGTGCTCTGGAATCAGTTCAGGAAGAGTTGATATAGGAGGGAGAGTTTAGATTAGAGCAGGCATATGGGCAGTGTTTAATTGGTATTGCAGTAATTGTATACCACTGCTGTGATCTAAAAACAAAAGTCCTTTTCAGGGCTACATAATTTCTTTTCCCTTTTAATAACTGAAAGTTGGCAGGCATATTTAGTATCCACCTAATTTAATATGTGCAAAGCGTGTGTTAAGGAACGAGGAAGCAGATGTGCTGCTACAGGTGCTTGCAGAGGTCAAGGCTGTGGGCCTGGTGAAGCTGCGCCTGCTGCAGAAGCATAACCAACATGCTCATCCAAGAAACCTAGCTTCCTGTTCCACTTTACAGGGGAGCTCTTCAAGCCAGAAGAGTGAGAACAGATAGTCGGTTGGATAGCAGATAATGCTTCTGTGAAGCCCCATTACCTTCCGGTAGCCTCAGGGTCTTCAGGGACTTCACGTGAAGGGAATCTTCTGGTGGCAGGTTAGTCAGGTTAACTTCAATGGGAATCGTAACGCCACTCTCGGTAATTGCGGTCAGGGGGTGACTGCCACTGCAGTTTAGGGAGCGACTGGGGCTGATGGTAAATGCAGTTAGATGGTGTGGCCTCCCGAAAGTGAGGCTAGCCCCAGGGCTCAGTGTAAGTGTGTAGTACCACAGGTAGCAGTAGAACTCACACACAGTCCAGCAATGTCTTTCAGGGTTTTTACTCACTTTTCTGGTGGCAACATAATTCAACCCGGGCGATGCTATGATAAACCAGGAGGAACCAGGTATCCCTTCTGCTGATGTAGGGGTGAGTGCTGACTCGCCTTCCTAGCCCTTCTTGTTTTGAGGTGACCCCGACTTGGAGTACTGTGGGAATCACCCAGGGAAGTCGCTGCTGCCGTTCTCCCCTTTCTGACCCATTTGCTGACAGCGTGGACCAAGGATAAGATGGCTCCAGGCTCAATCCTCCTTTTGGGCCGCCTCCTTGCTGTTGATGCTGCGGGTCCTGTGTGCGCGGTTCACCTCCAAATTGCCTGCCTTTCCATGGGCAGAAGGTGCTCCTAGCAACCGTCATCCCTTTAAGGCTTTCCTTTTAGTCTTTACTTCCTGGCACTTAGATCCCCTATCTATGTGAAGCCAACTGACACAGCCTATTTACACCACATGTATGGTTTTATGCATTTTTTTTTATTAAGGATTACCCACACACATGTGCTACCCGCATCAAACTTCCTTCTTCCCACCAGCTATATAGCACTTTGGCAGGATAACATTTCGCCCTCCCCGTGCAGTCAGATTGTCCTACCAGATGAAGGCCGACATGCCGAAACATTGTAATGTAACTAGGTGGACCCTCTGCAATTGTACGGCACCTCTTTTTCACTCTTAATAAAAAGAAAAAGATCAAGATTTCATTTTTGTCTCTGATTTTCATTTTGGGAAATACTACAGTGTGCCGGAGCTATCTCTTCTCTCTTGGCAATTTGTTTCTCCTAAGCACCTGTGTATAGGTGACGCTAGGTTCTCCTTTTTTCTATCCGAACCGGATGCCCGCTGTCGGTACCGGCGGGCTACAACCCTGCCCCAGTCCACTTCAGGTCTCCCGCGACCGGATCTCCGTCGCCTATGGCCCTACACTGCCGTCTGTCACCTAGTTGGTTCTCCCGTGGTCCAAGGGCTCCGACCCTTGACCACTCTGCCACTTCAACTCCTCACTTCTCCACTCTAACTAAACTGACACTTTCCCACCCCTGACACCTCAAGACCCCTATTTGGGCGTTCCCATCCGCCTGGTCCCGCCCACTGGTGTGTCCCTGTTGCTATGGGAGGGGGTGACTAGGCTTTGTGGCTGGTGTTCCTGTGTGGGGAATGTGGTGTTGAATCCCAAGGAGGAGGCGATTCCTGTACCCTTGGTGGGGGGTACAGTCCTCTGTGACTACCTCATTTTGCCAGGGCATCACATTTCCATTCACTGACAGCAAACTGACATATTGGTGAATGTTTCCATTCACTGACAGCAAGCAGAGATGATGGGGAATGTTTCCGCTCACTGACAGTAAGCAGGCATATTGGGGAATGTTTCCATTCAATGACAGCAAGCAGAGATGGTGGGGAATGTTTCCATTCACTGACAGCAAGCAGACGTGTTGGAGATGTTTCCATTCACTGACAGCAAGCTGACATATTGGGGAATGTA
The DNA here is from genome assembly GCF_048569485.1 of Anomaloglossus baeobatrachus. Lineage (NCBI taxonomy): Eukaryota > Metazoa > Chordata > Amphibia > Anura > Aromobatidae > Anomaloglossus > Anomaloglossus baeobatrachus. Next base: position 371,902,053 of record NC_134353.1, read on the forward strand.
ACCACACTATACCTTTTTATATACATAACGGCCAGAAAACTAGTATAATATAAACAACAGGAAACCATAGTATACGGCCAAAATCAATCATTTTATTAACAGACTATTTTATTTATTGACATAACATTTAACACATAAAATGCCAACAGGTATTGGGAGGACAGAGAGTATAAAACACTATAGTTGTAGATCAAAGCAGTATCCAGGGATTAATAAATATAAAGTGAGACAATGCTTGCAGGCATCCAAGGAAAATTCTTTATATATTCAACCCGAATTGCAGCCTATAACAATATAAAGTGCAAAAGTGCACGTTCTAGCATTAAACAGACAGCAGGGGGAGCCCAAACAATTGATTCATATGGAAATCCAAAGTCAATAGATAATATAGTTAAGCAAAGCAATCAAAGAGGATTCAGGCAACTGCAGTATGCAAAATATGCTAAAAAGGCTAATAGCCGGCGGCAAAACAAGTCACAGCAGGAAAAATCTACATATAGCTAAGTAAATAGGCTTACAAGTAGCACATAATACCTCTGTCCACACACCCACGCCTCCAACGCACGTTTCGTGACAACTTCTTCAGGGAGCGTGAAGTTGTCACGAAACGTGCGTTGGAGGCGTGGGTGTGTGGACAGAGGTATTATGTGCTACTTGTAAGCCTATTTACTTAGCTAAATGTAGATTTTTCCTGCTGTGACTTGTTTTGCCGCCGGCTATTAGCCTTTTTAGCATATTTTGCATACTGCAGTTGCCTGAATCCTCTTTGATTGCTTTGCTTAACTATATTATCTATGGACTTTGGATTTCCATATGAATCAATTGTTTGGGCTCCCCCTGCTGTCTGTTTAATGCTAGAACGTGCACTTTTGCACTTTATATTGTTATAGGCTGCAATTCGGGTTGAATATATAAAGAATTTTCCTTGGATGCCTGCAAGCATTGTCTCACTTTATATTTATTAATCCCTGGATACTGCTTTGATCTACAACTATAGTGTTTTATACTCTCTGTCCTCCCAATACCTGTTGGCATTTTATGTGTTAAATGTTATGTCAATAAATAAAATAGTCTGTTAATAAAATGATTGATTTTGGCCGTATACTATGGTTTCCTGTTGTTTATATTGGGGAATGTTTCAATTCACTGACATCAAGCAGAGATGATGGGGAATGTTTACGCTCACTGACAGCAAGCAGACGTGTTGGGGAATGTTTCCATTCAATGACACAAGCAGAGATGGTGGGGGATGTTTCCATTCACTGACAGAAAACAGACGTGTTGGGGAATGTTTCCATTCAATGACAGCAAGCAGAGATTATGGGAAATGTTTCCACTCACTGACAGCAAGCAGAGATGGTGGGGAATGTTTCCATTCACTGACAGCAAGCTGACATATTGGGGAATGATTCCATTCACTGACAGCAAGCAGAGATGATGGGGAATGTTTCCACTCACTGACAGTAAGCAGACATGTTGGGAAATGTTTCCATTCAATAACAGCAAGCAGAGATGGTGGGGAATGTTTCCATTCACTAACAGCAAGCAGACATGTTGGAGAATGTTTCCATTGAATGACAGCAAGCAGACGTGTTGGGGAATGTTTCCATTCAATGACTGCAAGCAGAAATGATGGGGAATGTTTCCACTCACTGACAGCAAGCAGACGTGTTGGGGAATTTTTCCATTCAATGACAGCAAGCAGAGATGATGGGGAATGTTTCTTTTTATTGACAGCATGCAGAGATGGTAGGGAATGTTTTCATTCACTGACAGCAAGCAGTCGTGTTGGGGAATGTTTCCATTCAATGACAGCAAGCAGAGATGATGGGGAATGTTTCTATTTATTGACAGCAAGCTGAGATGGAATGTTTCCATTCACTGACAGCAAGCAGACGTGTTGGAAAATGTTTCCATTCAATGACAGCAAGCAGAGATGATGGGGAATATTTCTATTTATTGACAGCAAGCAGTGCATAGAGCATGGCTGGCTGCGAGACAGAGCAGCGCGATCAGAATGAACTCAGATGGACTTCACCTGACTTCATTAGCATCGAATGGTAACCTGAGTGATGTCACCGCTGATCGCGCGGCTCACTTCAGTTGCTGCGTGGAGCTCACAGGAGCGGCAGTGTTCTATGGCCACTCCCGTCAGCTTAATGTAGCTGAGTGGGATGCGTCATGGGACCTCATGAGGATTACGCCAGACCTGGAGGGGATTTGAGGATTAATAAAGTGGTGAAAGAGGGTGTTTTTTTTTTTCTTTTATTCAAAATAAAGGATTTTTTCAGGTGTATGTGTTTAATTATTTTCACTTATAGGTTAATCATTGGGGGTTTCTCATAGACGCCTGCCATGATTAACCTAGGACTTAGTGGCAGCTATGGGCTGCCATTAACTCCTTATTACCCCGATTGCCACCGCACCAGGGCAATTCGGGATGAGCCGGGTAGAGTTCCGGGACTGTGACATCTAATGGATGCGGCAATTCCGGGCAGCTCCTGGCTGATATTTTTAGGCTGGGGGGCTCCCCATAGCATTGGGCTCCCCAGTCTGAGAAAACCAGCCTTCAGTTTTTTAAAATTATTTATTCATTTATTTGACTGCAAGATATAGACCCGCTCACCGGCAGCTGTGATTGGTTGCAGTGAGACATCTGTCACTCAGCGTGGGGGCGCGTCTGACTGCAACCAATCATAGGTGCCAGTGGGCGGGGGAAGCAGGGAATACGGCCGGCATTTTCAAAAGCAGAAGCCGCCGGAGCAGTGTGACAGCCGTGCAGCACCGCGCAGGTGATCGGTCAGTGATTGGTGAGTATGAGAGAGGGGGGGAGAGGGTGAGCCCGACAGACAGAAAGAGAGACCGAAAGACCTGCGTTCTGTTTGTCAAAAAAGCGATTTATGGAGCTGCTAGCAGCTACTGGACACTGTGTTCAGCCCTTACAAGGACTATTTATTAGTTAGATCTACGAACGCTGTCCTGCACACAATACAGTCTATGTACACCGCCAGCTCTTCATAGCCCTTATGACGCTGTGCGGCCAAGCCAATCACAGTAACACCACAACAAAGATGTCTGCGGCGTTACTGTTAGAGCAAGAAACATCAGATGTGTTCATTGGCTGGAAAACAGGTGCCAGGAAGTCAGAAATGAAAATGAAAGTATCGGAGCGGATGTTGTTTTATCCGTCGGATACCGAATGGTGCGAATAGCCTGTTATCCGTCGGATACCGAATAGTGGAGAATACATTCGCTCATCCCTAATACTAACTGATAGCTGCATCCGCCTGTCAACTGAAAATGCTGACAGGCTGACTCATGCAATGAACAAGGCAGCATTGACCTAGACTTCTCAACCCCACCAGATGACAGCATTCCCATTCACCCCTTCCCACCTATTCAAGGTATACGGTTCATGGTTTCTGATTATTATTGTCCTTCTCCTCCTCCACCATATCAACAGGGTCATCATGCAACCCTCGCCCCAAATCATTTGAGGGTCATCAGGCAGCCCTAGCTGGTGTATGTGAGACTAAAGCCAGCTTTACACGCTGCAATGTATCTTACAATGTGTCGGTGGGGTCACGTCGTAAGTGACGCACATCCGGCATCGTAAGGTACATTGCAGTGTGTGACAGGTACGTGCGATTGCGATTGAACGGTAAAACGTTCATCGCATGCACATCGTTCATTTCTATAGAATTGAATGTCAGATTGTTCATCGTACCCGGGGTAGCACACATCGCAGTGTGTGACACCCCAGGAACGATGAACAGATCTTACCTGCGTCCTGCGGCTCCCGGCCAGTAATGCAGAAGGAAAGAGGTGGGCGGGATGTTTACGTCCCACTCAGCTCTGCCCCTACGCTTCTATTGGCCGGCTGCCGCGTGACGTCGATGTGACGCCGAACGTCCCTCCCACTCTAGGAAGTGGACGTTCGCCGCTCACAGCGAGGTCGTATGGACGGGTAAGTACGTGTGACGGGGGTTAATCGTTTGTGCAGCACGTTCAACAAATTGAACGTGCCACACATACGATGGGGGCGTTGCAGAAATTGCAACGTGTAAAGCTGGTTTTAGCAAAGAGGGGGACCCAGGAATGAGGTAATTACTTAGCTTTTTTGAGCATTGCACAAGTATGGCTGCAGGCTGCGGCCTGCAGAAAAGAGGGACAGCTGCATCTGACATCATCAATGACGTCAGACGTTGCTGGCCTGCTCTCTGTTCATTATTGAGAAGTTTGCACTGTGCATACGCTAAACAGGCTGCCAAATGCAAAACAAACAGGAACTTACTGGAAGAAGAATGACGTCACAGCCAGAAGATCTTTTAATCACCGCCAAGAGCACCAGGACTCCATTTGAACTTTCTGTCTTCAGCGTCAGAGCCGCTTGCGGATGGTGAATTTAATTTGTGTGTGTCTGTCTTCAAGCTCCTGTTTCTGGCTCATGCACAGCTCCATACTGAATATACAGGTCCACACTATATTCTGTATTACAGTACATCTATGTATACTATATGTGTGTAGTGTAGATGTGTGTGTACAGTATATACAGCCCTCAGCCTCTATATTATATAGAGAAACCTATAAATGGCCAGTGTACAATGGTTAACTCCTTAAATAGAAAGCTACAAGAGCTTAAATAGTCATTAGCCAGAAAATTGAATAAGATATATGTTAATTACAAAAAAGTTAAAAATAGACACCAAAAATCAGGATATAAACTAGGAAAAAATCCCTACTTAATAAGTCCACTATAAAGACACCTGAGCATCACAAAAGTGATAAATAGACAATAACCAATATTTTTATTTATTTATTTTTTTTTTTTTTAAATATACAAAATTTCCAAAAACAACCACCAGAGGACACTATTGAACAAAGAGAGGCACAAAGTATAATCCATTAGGTGAAAAGCAGGAGTCCTCAACTTGTGCCTTGGGAGCCACATATGGCTAATGGGCCCATGATGTATACTTTGTGCATTAGCATAAGGTCTAGAAAAATAGACTTTTAGAGCAGGTCTCCAGAAAAGAAGAGCATATTTGAATGTGTCTATGATGGCAGAGGATGGTTGTGTGGATAAATTTGGTAAGCTGGAGATAGGATAATACTAATAATTAGATGGGTGTTGAAGCAGCAAGCAAAAGAGTGTTGGGGTGCTTCATTTGAGAATTCCAAATGGGGTAAATTGAGAACCCATGGATGAAAGTATGAGATCTATGAGGTAGGGTGGCACAAGGTGCTTTCTATGGGGAAGCATTGGCTGCCAATATGCCAGAACTTGGGGCGCTGGGTGACATTTCGATGTGACATTCCCTCTTCATTATGTAGTAATGTCCCCCATACTGGGCTCATTACAGTCATATTTATTCCACATCCAGGGTCCCATCCTGGTAAATATATCCCCCATCCTGGATCTCATCCAGATAAAAATGTTCCCCATCCTGATATATATGTCCCCATCCTGGGCCCCTTCCTGATAATTATGTCCACCATCCTTGTATATATGTGTGGCGCCCGTGAGGCTTCAGTTGCCACAGAGGTACTGCTCCTCATCCAGAGGTGTAGTATTCCATCCTGGGTATGGAGGAGGTTATCCACCGGTTCACACAAAACACAATACTCTCACTCAGGAACACCTCATCAGACATGCCAAGGGCGTGCTGTACCCGAAGCCAGGCGGGGGATGAAATCTTAGGAGTGGGAACACGCAGTAGTGGAGTGTCAGTAGGAGTACAGAGTCGAGAAGGAGCAGTGGAGGAGTGAAGACCTGTGGCCTGGAGCTGGTGCAGCTCAGCCCAGGCACAAGACAGGAGGCGTCCCGGGGACCACGGGAAGTGCGCCATACTCCCATGGCCCTTATTTATTTTTTTTAACACTAGTAATAGATTGCCGGGTCCCGTAGCCATGCTTCTTTGCGACTACGTGCTACTGACGCCGACACATACCCCTTCCTCAAACATCACATGCTTGGTTACCTTCACGCGTAGGATTTCTTTGGACTGTATTGGAAAAGTCCTATCCCATCGGTGTGCTAGTACCCTGAAATTTGGAGCGGGTTGGGGATGAATCTTGAAGTCTTCACCCCCGTCGGGCAAATTACCGAACGCGTGAAGCTACTTTCCAGCCTAGGGTCCACGGATCCCGTAGTGCTCTGGCCCCTGCCCAGTGATAGCTCAGGGCCGCCGGTCACCCTCCTCGGCAGTCCGTACCCCTTGACACTATCCCCCTGCGACCGGGGTTCCAGCTCCTACCAGGCCCAGACCAACGTCTGCCACCTAGTAACTGCTCCAGGCCGGTGACCTCTCCCTCTCAGAGACTCACCTCCTCACACTTCTCTCCTTTCCACTGCTCAACTTCAGCTCAACTGTCACTTTCCTCACTTTCCCCTCACCAACGGCCCTATTCCCTTCAGGCCCCCCAATGGTGTGTCTGGTGGGTAAAGTGTAAAGTGTTCCTAGGATTTTGATTGGCTCAGCTGTTAGCAACACCAAAGGACCAGGACCCATAACCAAGGAGGGTGGATACCGTGCAGAAGGGCAGATTGCACAATACCCTGTGACGACCTGATAGGCCAGGGCGTCACACATGCAAAAGCTAAGAGCTTGAAATTCACCATATCTAAACTGTTGGCCATGGAAATGCTGCTTTTCCGCCTGATGGATGCAGACGGCTTACAAAAGGGTGGCCATTGCAGTTCCCCAGTACCAGTTGCCCAGTCGCCATTACTTTTCTAATAAAGCTGTGCATGCCCTTCACCAGCATGTTGCAGACAACATCACCTTGAAAAACTCTCACAGGGTGCATTTCACCACTGACACCTGAACAAGCAAGCATGGCCAGGGGAGTTACATCTGGCACTGGGTACTCTGGTCACTGCAGGGACAGGCAGGGAAGGGGGCCACTCCACAATTCCTGGACTCCCCAAGGCTTGCGGGACAAACCTCTGTATCTACCACTTCCTCCATTGCTTCTGCCTCCTAGGCCTCCCCCTGTGTCCTCCACCTCTCTCTTCATGTAATACGCATTCCAACAGTGCAGAGTGAATCCCCCGCACCTCTATACAGCACAGCCATGGCTCACAGGCGCGGTTGCTGTGTGCTCACTTCTGCCGTTTGCACCTCGACTTGCATCGCTACAGAGGTCTTTCAGTGTACCCGGTTAACTGTTTGATATGTGATGCGCCGACACGGTTGAATTACACACTGCACATGTTGAAGTGACTCTGGCTGTAGCAACAAGCCCTGTTACAGTATGTCATTACACATAGCCTGGGCCAACGCAGTCCAGTTGTGGGGCAAATCACACTTATGGAGTGGGCACATAAAGTACCTCTGCACCTTTCTGCACAATTTTGAAATGGCTAATAAGATGGTTACCGCCAACAATACAGGCATCAGCATCACTATTCCAGTACTCTACATACTTGAGCACACTTTGAACTTTGCACTCAGTAGCCTGTGAGGTCCCTTCCAACGCTACCATGCTATGATTCTATGACTTTTCCAAGGAATAATGGTTGAAAATCCTTCAAACAAGAATTAAAACACTCTTGGCTGCTACAAAAAGCATTTACAAGCTGTGATACTTGCCAAAGGGGATGCTACTAGGCACTAACATTGCACGGTGCCAAAACGTTTGCATGGGCCCATGTATTTTTTTGCTCATTTTAACATGTAAAAGTTGAACACTTTTTTTTTGCCTAAGATACAAAGGGATTGTGTCATAATTAACTTTATGCCTTTTAGAGATCATTTCATCTTCAACTTATTTAACTGTTCACAATAACAGTAATTTTAACCAGGGGTGACCAAACTTTTATATGTCACTGTAAGTCCATATTTATCCTGACTAACTGCACCTAATTCTTCTTTCTTTTTCCACCCATCTATCTTATATCTTTGCTCCTCATACGGTCCTTTGAGGCACGGACTTGTCATATATACATTTATCCTAACTACCTGCACTTTTATCACATGGTCTTCTGAGGCCATCCTGTGGACTTGAACAGACATTGCAATTTGTGTCATTTGTATTAGTGGTCATTTGATCTGTTACTAATATGAATTCCTCTTTATTATGTGAGTAATCCTTCTGCTCAGGGTTTTCTCTTAGTGATGATCCTCTTTTATCCAAAATTTAGGGTTTTTTTTCAATTTCTAACAAAAATGTATAAATTGGTTGGCTGTCTACTCTTTACTCATATAGATGTTTGATTTTTCAAAGTAAGCCTTCCATTCAGTGTCTGTTTATTGATATTCTTCATGTGTAAACAGGATTCCAAGAACAATAGCAGCCTATGTGCATTGAGAAAACTATTACAGATAAATGTTTACCGATCAGTGTTCAATGCCGTCTTTCAGTCCGTGTAAACCAGCGGTGGGGAACCTTTTTACTGCCAGGGGCCATTTGGATTTTTCTACCAACGTTTAGGGGCCGCAAAATATTATCAACTTAAAGATTACCCAGCTATATTTGGTCAAACAATTAATTAACACACCCCTACTGTGGTGGCTGAAGCTGCTTCTCTTTGCTGCAGCTGTGATATTACGTGGTATTGATCATGTTGCTTCTCACAACTGCTTTTCCAGGTTTGTCTTGGTCAGGAAAGGCTGGGTGCATGGACATCATAGGAGACGCTGGGGCATACACATCACAGGAGACGCTGGGGCACATAATTTACAAGAGATGCTGGGGCATACACATCACAGGAGACACTGGGGCCACACACATCACAGGAGATGCTGGGGCGCATAAATTACAGGAGACGCTGTGGGTACGCACATCACAGGACGGGTTGGGGGCATATACAACACAGGAGAGGCTAGGGGCATATACAACACAGGAGAGGCTGGTGGCATATACATTGCAGGAGAGGCTTGGGCATATACATCACAGGAGAGGCATATACTGTACAGAAGAGGCTAGGGCGTATACATCAAATGAGGAGCTGGGGCACAGACAACACTGGAGGGCAACGGACAGCACTGGCAAGCACAGTCAGTACTGGCGGTGACAAACGCAGCACAGACAGCATAGACAGGACTGGGGACAAGGACAGCAATGGTGAGGGCATGGACAGCACTAGGGGGACACGGACAGGACTGGGGTAGCATAGACACAGACACGGACAACAGTAGTGAGAACATCTCCCTGGGGGTTGGCACACATCACTGGGGGATGGCACTCATCACTGGGGGCATGTGTGCCACCTCTGCAGCGGATCGAACCGCTCGGGTCCGGGGGTAGTAATTGCTCGTGGCTCGAGGGTTTCCGGACCCGGGGGCTTAGGGGCCACACTCAAATGGAAAGGGAGTATTTACAGGGGATTTGGTATAGTTTGTGATGCCACCCGTGGTGTATGGTAATTGGGAGTACCGCCGCTGCCGTTGGGAGTACCCAGGGTGATGCAGTGGGGCAGCTAGGTGACGTTGCCCTCCACGGGTAGGGGTAGGCCCCGGGACTCTGGTGGGTGTGATGCGGGGACGCAGTGCAGGGGTCAGTCGGGTACTCACTCAGCAATGAAGCAGACACTGACAACAGGGTAAACCAAGTCTATGAACGCCGCTGCCTTTCGAGGGGAGCTCGTCTGAGTCCCGTCCCCAACAATGCTGCCGGTGGTCTGTGACCTGCCTCCTGGCACTAAGTTTTAGATTGTCCGTTGTGGCCCGGTAGCTTGGAGCTATCCGGGCCCCGCTTCCCACTGTGGCTAAGTGAAAGAGCCTGCTCTCAGGAGCTCACGCTTGGGATTTCAGTGGGCTGCTTGCTGGGAAAGCCCTATCCCCTTTGTTGTACTAGTGCCCCCGATCTCTGAGCTGATGGGAACAGTCCATAAAGGCCCTGACCTCTGCAGGTTAATTGCCGAGTTGCCTGAAGCTTCTCCCCGACCTAGGGTTCGTGTACCCCTTCGTGCCTTCGGTCCCGGACCGGTGATAGGACCAGGCTGCTGACCGTCCTACTTGACGGGTCCCAGGCACCTAGCCTCAATCCCCTGCGACCAGGCGTCCGTCTCCGTCTCCTCCTCTCCACCGTCTGCAACCTAGTTTACTTCTCCCCTGGGAGCTCCAACTCCCAGCTTCCTCAGAGCTCCTCACAGCTCGAGGACTACCACTGAACTGACTTGACACCTCCCACCTCCCTGTCTGACCCCTAGGTGGGCGGCCCTATTCCTGCTTAAGCAGCCCACTGGTGTGCCTGACAGGTGTGGTGCAAGGTGTATCTAGGATTTGTGAATGCTGGTGGAGGCAGCACTGTAGGATAGAGACCCAGAACCATGGAATACTGCACGGGGAGGGCAATTTGTGCAGTACCCTGTGATGACCTGAATAGTCCAGGGGCGTTACACATGGACAGCAGTAGAGGGCACTGACAGGACTGGGGGACATGGACAGCACTGGCGGCAGTATAGACAGCTATTGGTGGTGCAGACAGCACTAGGGGGGGCACAGACAGGACTGGGAGTTACAGAGAACTTGAGGAGCATAGACATCACCAGGGGTGAATGGGCAGCACTAGCGGGTCGTGGATCATCTATATCATAAATTCAGACAAAATAGTAGCCAAATATTTTCTTTTATCATTTCTATTTGTAAAATGGCAGCCATAGTGTGTTATATTTCAAACAAGGAAGAGAACATGTACAGTTAGGTCCAGAAATATTTGGACAGTGACACAATTTTCGCGAGTTGGGCTCTGCATGCCACCACATTGGATTTGAAATGAAACCTCTACAACAGAATTCAAGTGCAGTTTGTAACGTTTAATTTGAAGGTTTGAACAAAAATATCTGATAGAAATTGTAGGAATTGTACACATTTCTTTACAAACACTGCACATTTTAGAAGGTCAAAAGTAATTGGACAAATAAACCAAACCCAAAAAAAAAAATTTTATTTTCAATATTTTGTTGCGAATCCTTTGGAGGCAATCACTGCCTTAAGTCTGGAACCCATGGACATCAACAAACGCTGGGTTTCCTCCTTCTTAATGCTTTTCCAGGCCTTTACAGCCGCAGCCTTCAGGTCTTGCTTGTTTGTGGGTCTTTCCGTCTTAAGTCTGGATTTGAGCAAGTGAAATGCATGCTCAATTGGGTTAAGATCTGGTGATTGACTTGGCCATTGCAGAATGTTCCACTTTTTTGCACTCATGAACTCCTGGGTAGCTTTGGCTGTATGCTTGGGGTCATTGTCCATCTGTACTATGAAGCGCCGTCCAATCAACTTTGCGGCATTTGGCTGTATCTGGGCTGAAAGTATATCCCGGTACACTTCAGAATTCATCCGGCTACTCTTGTCTGCTGTTATGTCATCAATAAACACAAGTGACCCAGTGCCATTGAAAGCCATGCATGCCCATGCCATCACGTTGCCTCCACCATGTTTTACAGAGGATGTGGTGTGCCTTGGATCATGTGCCGTTCCCTTTCATCTCCAAACTTTTTTTCTTCCCATCATTCTGGTACAGGTTGATCTTGGTCTCATCTGTCCATAGAATACTTTTCCAGAACTGAGCTGGCTTCATGAGGTGTTTTTCAGCAAATTTAACTCTGGCCTGTCTATTTTTGGAATTGATGAATGGTTTGCATCTAGATGTGAACCCTTTGTATTTACTTTCATGGAGTCTTCTCTTTACTGTTGACTTAGAGACAGATACACCTACTTCACTGAAAGTGTTCTGGACTTCAGTTGATGTTGTGAATGGGTTCTTCTTCACCAAAGAAAGTATGCGGCGATCATCCACCACTGTTGTCATCCGTGGACGCCCAGGCCTTTTTGAGTTCCCAAGCTCACCAGTCAATTCCTTTTTTCTCAGAATGTACCCGACTGTTGATTTTGCTACTCCAAGCATGTCTGCTATCTCTCTGATGGATTTTTTCTTTTTTTTCAGCCTCAGGATGTTCTGCTTCACCTCAATTGAGAGTTCCTTAGACCGCATGTTGTCTGGTCACAGCAACAGCTTCCAAATGCAAAACCACACACCTGTAATCAACCCCAGACCTTTTAACTACTTCATTGATTACAGGTTAACGAGGGAGACGCCTTCAGAGTTAATTGCAGCCCTTAGAGTCCCTTGTCCAATTACTTTTGGTCCCTTGAAAAAGAGGAGGCTATGCATTACAGAGCTATGATTCCTAAACCCTTTCTCCGATTTGGATGTGAAAACTCTCATATTGCAGCTGGGAGTGTGCACTTTCACCCCATATTATATATATAATTGTATTTCTGAACATGTTTTTGTAAACAGCTAAAATAACAAAACTTGTGTCACTGTCCAAATATTTCTGGACCTAACTGTATGTGTAAACTTTAGGCTCAAAATGGAACACGAAGTAAAGACGACCCAATGATAACAACAATAGATTTTTTTGTGACAAATAGGACCTGTACTGGTGGTCTAAAATAATCCAGCAACTGTGGAGCAAAAGCGGGCTTTACACGCTACAATATCATTAATTAATTATCGTCGGGGTCACAGTGTTTGTGATGCACATCCGGCGTCATTAACGATATTGCAGTGTGTGACACTTATGAGCGACCTTAAACGATCGCAAAAGCGGTCAAAATCGTTTGCCGCGGAGAGGTCGTCCTGAAACAAAAAATCGTTTTCTGCTTATTAACGATGTTGTTCATCGTTCCTGCGGCACAACACATCACTGTGTGTGACACCGCAGGAGCGACGAACATCTCCTTACCTGCATCCACCGGCAATGCAGAAGGAAGGAGGTGGGCGGGATGTTATATCCCGCTCATCTTCGCCCCTCCGCTTCTATTGGATGCCTGCCATGTGACGCCGCACGAACCACCCCCTTAGAAAGGAGGCGGTTTGCCGATTTGCCCGTGTCGCACAACCGACGGGGGCGGGTGTTATACCTCGTGGCTCTCCTGTGGTAAGGAATGAGACAGTCTCCTTGCCTGCCACGAGCGCTCCTGCTCAGCAGTGCCGAAGGTCTGCCAGACTGCAGGAGAAACCTCCTCAGAGAGGCAGCACAAGGGTGACACCTAGTGGTACTCCTGTTGCAAGAAATGAGGCGGTCTCCCATTCCTTGCCTGCCACAGCTCCTCCTGCTCAGCAGCCTCGAAGGTCTGTGAGGTTGCGCAATGTGCAGAGGCTTGCTGCTCAGGGAAGCAGTGAGACTCCCGTTATCTCTACACATTGTGAGACCGAGGATCCCGCCTCTATTTCCCAGAGGCAGGAGGGTGAGCATGTGCTATGCTTGGTGGATCCTGATTCGCCCACTGACGTCACACGGCTTGATGACAAGGCTGGTGACGTGGTGAATCCTGACTGGCCAGGCTGGGATGTCGTGGATCCTGATTGGGTCAAGTCCGTCATCTCCGCCTCGCGCCCGCCCTTGGCTGGAGCTACACCTCCTTAAAAGCTCCTCCTGCCATCATGGCGGCGCGCGACCGTCCTTCTATGTTTGGATGTCTGGCAGCGTGCTGCCACGCCACTGCTCAGGCATTATCTTCTTCTGTGGGCTTGGCCCTTGCTGCTTAGGCAGCACCTGGTTTGCAGGCCATGTCCCTGCCTTGCTGCTCCGGCAGTAGCTCCTTCTACAGGCCGTGTTCCTGTCCCAGGTGAGCTCCTCGAGTCTCCACCGGACTCACCTGGTTATTGAAAGCACACGTGCGTGGGCACCTCTGTGCTACCCTCGTGCCATATTCTCGTGACTTCCACTGGCACACGTGCGTGGGCACCTCTGTGCTTCCCCGTGCAACAGGTACACCGAGCCATGTGATCCCTGCCATACAACCCTCACGGGTTAGGGCAGATCGGTGTACATAGATCGTCTGTGACATTCCAGACGATCGCTAGCAGCAACCCGCTCACTCTTCACCCACCATAGCAGCGGTCCCTTACACCGCACAGTGGACCTTGACCGGCGGAAGCTGTCCATTCCCCATCTTGGCACGCTTCCCCGGTTCCCCCTCGTAACAGGCGGGTACGATCGCTTGCGATCTCGCTAGTGAGATCGCAGCGTGTAAAGCCCGCTTAAGGCTGCTACAGGAGACAGGAAGTGTCCAGCTGTGACCCAGGGCTGCTGGGAAGTAGATAGTGTGTGTCTTCCCTGCATGTGAAGAAACAGTACCAGAAAAAAGACTGGCATGTGTCCTGAACGATGTCAAGCTGCAGAGGCTAGCCAGCCAGGGAAGTGAATGTCAGGAGGGGAGAATAGTTCAAGAGCAACTCCTGATGTGTAGCAGTAAAGGGAGTGGAGAGAACTGACCAAGTACAGGACTCACCCCCCTTAACCCCCCACATGCAACAAATAGATGGGAAAAAGAGAATGGAAGAGGAGATGGGTGATTGGAAAGTATTAGGGCGGCGTCACACGCAACGATATATTGGGTGATATGTCGTCGGGGTCACGGATTTGTGGCGCCCTGGACAAGCCAGGGGCCACAGGTAACAACACACACACACACCCCCACCCCCAGCAGTTCACAGCAGACATCCCCAGTGAGACCTGATTTCCTCCCTCGGGTTCAGACAGACACACCAGGTGGGCGGAGTCAGGCAGATGGAGACGCCCACCCAGGAGTCTAGCTGGTCTAAGGCTATGTGCGCACTAGAAAAGTGATTTTTCTCAAGAAAATTTCTTGAGAAAAATCCGCAGCGTGCGCACAGCTATTTTTTTTTTCACATAGGATTTGCTGGGAAATGTCTGCACAAAGATTGCAGACATTTCTCAAGAAATTTCTGCGGCAAATCCGCGGGTAAATCCGCGGGTGAAACGCACTAGTGCGCACAGGGCCTGAGGCAGGAAACAAGGCAGACAAGTCCAGGCAGAGGAAGAGAGAAGAGGTCTGCAGAGAGGCAGACGCGGAATGTGTTGGAGCCTAGGTCCCTCGTGTAGCCAGTGAGGCAGACGGTAGTGGCCGTCTGCAGGAGCCGGGAAGACAGTCTTGGTGGAACCGTAGGTAGCCGGGACAGGGTGGTGGCCCGTCCGGTACCGAACCGGGGAGCCAGCTGGAAACCGGAGCGCAGGAGGAGCGTACACGAAGGGGCAGGAAAGGACTTACACTACCAAACTGGGTCAGGGGAAAAACACCGCAGCCGCCTGTGGGACCCCCCATCCAGCTGTTTGTTTGACCAGAGACTCTGTGCATTCATCATTGGCTGATTGAGTACCACCGTGCTGTGCGGCACCACGCTGCCCCCGCTACCCTGCACCTCACCAGGCCCCGTAACCCGCCTGCCATCCCTGACCCTCACCGGGCCCCGGGACAACCAACCCCCCTACCCACGGAGGGGAGAAAACAACATCCAAGCAGCTCCCTGTCACCGCTTCTGGGATCCCCGTCCAGAGCAGCGGTGGTGTCACAACCTCACCACAACCGTGGGTGGCGTCATAGACAGTATCCCTAAACCCAAAACCATTTCCCCTTTTCACTCACGGGCGAGGAACGCCGCTCGAGTCCCCGGGATCTGGCCCACCGCTCGAGCCACCACCGAGCAGCAGCAGCTGGACCCGAGCAGTGGGTGAGCGCAGCGTCCCCTCCTCCGCCCGCGACAGATTCCGTGACGCACATCCGACATCGTTAGAGATATCGCAGCGTGTGACAGCTAGGAACGACTGTGAACGAGCAAAAATACTCACCTTATCGTTGCTCGTTGACACGTCGTTCATTTCTATAATGTCGTTCCTCCTTCTGTGCGCCGGTTGTTCGTCGTTCCCGTGGCAGCACACATCCCTACATGTGACACCCCGAGAACGACGAACAACAACTTACCTGTGTCCCGCCGGCAATAAGGAAGGAAGAAGGTGGGCGGGATGTTACGTCCCGCTCATCTCCGCCCCTCCGCTTCTATTGGACGGCCACTGTGTGACGTCGCTGTGACTCCGAACGTCCCTCCCCCTTCAGGAAGAGGATGTTCGCTGCCCACAGCGACGTCATGAGGGAGGTAAGTACGTGTGATGGGGGTAAATAACTTTGTGCGCCACGGGCAACAAATTGCCTGTGACGCACAAACAACGGGGGCGGGTGCAATCGCTCATGCGATCGCACGATATATCGTCCCGTGTAACGCCGCCCTTAGGCTATGTTCACACAGTATAATACCACACAATAGGTCAAATCCATCTATGGACACTCCAATAATCAGACTAAATCCCAACAGGAAGAAATATGAATTTTTTCATCCCAAAAAGGAGTATGTAATGTCTCAATAATTCAAAAATAATTTTATTGACATTCAAATATTAGAACAACACCACACAATAAAAATAGTAAATTGCAGTCAAAAAAGTGTGTGTATCAGGGTGTAGCGGTATCAATATTGCACATAATATCCAATAAAGTGTCCCGTGCTGAATCTGAATTAATCAGAAGAAATCGTTTCAGATTCTTAGATTGTCAGAATACATTTGTGAAGCAGACTTCAGCACAATAATCGCTATATAATATCATTGCACGTATTTGCATAGCTCCAAGATATTCAATGTTGTGCTGAAATATGCCTATAGGCCCTCCTCCCATGCTAAATCAAAATCACTCCATTCGATGTGGCCGCGTATGTGCGTCATTCAATGACAATAGTGCAGTAATACTGCGTGTCATATGAAATAAATTATGCAGCAAACAAGGGGTGCAGTGAGCCGAATCAGCATGAGAAGGCGTATCAATTACCTCCAATCAAATACCAAATTTGTAAGAAATATATATAAAGCCCATAGAGATCTGTGCTATATCCATGCGTATATAATCAAGATTACAATACATATCACCCCAAATTCTTGGCTAACCAGGATAATTAGTGCATATAAGTAAATTTGATATGTAAAACAGAGCACAAATATCCCTATATTAGAGCTTTGTTGCCAACAGTAACCCCGGAGGTATTGATACTGTGCTGAAATATGCCTATCATAGCCTTCCTCCCATGCTGAATCGCAGTCGCTCCATCCAAGATTGCTGATTGTATGCAAGGACACCCGTGCTCGGCCTCAGCGTGCCAGTATTACTAATTACAGCAAACAATGGATGGAGGGAGTCAGATCAGCCTAGAAGGTATTTGAATTGAATCAATCGGACACATAGGATTGTGTGCAAGGTTTCAAATGCTAAATCACAATGCCGCACTCAAGCCGCCACGTAGATGACAGCTGTAATCACTGATGGGAACCGGCACAATGCAGGACCTCCAATACAACATGCTGGCATAACATCATGCAAATAAAGCAAAGTTACCTTAATGCGTGCGCCGCTAACACCCGATCCCCGACACGTGTTTCGCTCCCGGCTTCTACAGGGGGCATGTCGGGTCACGGTAGCCGCAGGGATTATATACGCTGAACCCACCTATCCGGGATCCTTTGGGCGCTTGCGTGAATCCGTCACCTCCTATCATGAAGGGAACTTCCTGCCAGGCGATAGTGGAACGCACTCTGCGTGTCAAGCACCGGATATGTGCAGCGACGCAGGAGCGTCCCCCATTCATACGCCTATTATTCAGTCCGAGGAGGATTTTGGACTTCTGCAAGCGCTCCATCCCAGAATTATTGATTATATCTATACAAGTAAATCATGTCAAGCAAAAAGGAACATCATATATACATGCAAAACATAATCATTACCAAAACGCTATCGCATTCTTATACAGTTATTAGGCAAATATTTGTAATATATGCTCCTCCTCTTCAAGCCCGACATTTCATTCCTACTCCAGAAAGAAAAAGAGAGAAGATGATTCCATCTTGGATGTATTCAATAACTTCTCAATTTCATCATTTCATCATGGGACCAACATCTCTATGGTGGGTATAAATTGGTATGCAAATATGCAATTTATCTACGAAAAAATTAAAATACAAACAAATAAATAATCACTATAAACACATCCTACATACATACCGTCACTAACGAAAAACCCAACATGTAAATAATATACAATGAATTTAAAAAAGAATAAAAACACGGATTGACCAGGAGACAAAGAAAGGTCCACCAAGCATGTACGAGGGATCTACAGGAATGCCCCGAATCCCAGGGTCTCATTGAGACCCTGTGGATTCAGCGTGCCCAACCTGAAGATCCACCGACTCTCCACCCTCTCCAGAATTTTGCTCAAATCACCCTCCCTTATACCCAATTCCACTTGATCGATTGCCTTTACTTTAAGTACATGAGGGTTGCTATTATGCATTTCCTTAAAGTGACGTGGGAGCGTCTTGAGTTGAGTGTTATCTTCCACCGTTCTTGCTTTTGCAATGTCCCTACAATGTTCACATATGCGAACCTTGAATTCACGGGTCGTGAGACCCACGTACAACTTTTTACATGGGCATTCGCCTACATAGATGACCCCCTTTGAGGAACAAGTTAGACGTTTCCGTATATCGAATTGTTTGGTGCCATCAAAATTGGAGAAAGTTCTTGACTTGACACAATTGGCACAGGCCTTACAAAGGCCACATGGGAAGAAGCCCTGATCCGATGTCGGTATCTCCTTTTTGTTTATTTTCTCCCGATCAAAATGGCTATATACCAATATGTCTCTAAGGCTTTTTGATCTACGTGCTGTGATAAGGGGTCTAGGAGGGAGAAACTTCCTTATAATAGGGTCCGATTGTAAAATCCCCCAATGCTTAATCATTATTTCCCTCATCTCCATCCATTTGTTATGATACGGCTACCGTGACCCGACATGCCCCCTGTAGAAGCCGGGAGCGAAACACGTGTCGGGGATCGGGTGTTAGCGGCGCACACATTAAGGTAACTTTGCTTTATTTGCATGATGTTATGCCAGCATGTTGTATTGGAGGTCCTGCATTGTGCCGGTTCCCATCAGTGATTACAGCTGTCATCTAGGTGGCGGCTTGAGTGCGGCATTGTGATTTAGCATTTGAAACCTTGCACACAATCCTATGTGTCCGATTGATTCAATTCAAATACCTTCTAGGCTGATCTGACTCCCTCCATCCATTGTTTGCTGTAATTAGTAATACTGGCACGCTGAGGCCGAGCACGGGTGTCCTTGCATACAATCAGCAATCTTGGATGGAGCGACTGCGATTCAGCATGGGAGGAAGGCTATGATAGGCATATTTCAGCACAGTATCAATACCTCCGGGGTTACTGTTGGCAACAAAGCTCTAATATAGGGATATTTGTGCTCTGTTTTACATATCAAATTTACTTATATGCACTAATTATCCTGGTTAGCCAAGAATTTGGGGTGATATGTATTGTAATCTTGATTATATACGCATGGATATAGCACAGATCTCTATGGGCTTTATATATATTTCTTACAAATTTGGTATTTGATTGGAGGTAATTGATACGCCTTCTCATGCTGATTCGGCTCACTGCACCCCTTGTTTGCTGCATAATTTATTTCATATGACACGCAGTATTACTGCACTATTGTCATTGAATGACGCACATACGCGGCCACATCGAATGGAGTGATTTTGATTTAGCATGGGAGGAGGGCCTATAGGCATATTTCAGCACAACATTGAATATCTTGGAGCTATGCAAATACGTGCAATGATATTATATAGCGATTATTGTGCTGAAGTCTGCTTCACAAATGTATTCTGACAATCTAAGAATCTGAAACGATTTCTTCTGATTAATTCAGATTCAGCACGGGACACTTTATTGGATATTATGTGCAATATTGATACCGCTACACCCTGATACACACACTTTTTTGACTGCAATTTACTATTTTTATTGTGTGGTGTTGTTCTAATATTTGAATGTCAATAAAATTATTTTTGAATTATTGAGACATTACATACTCCTTTTTGGGATGAAAAAATTCATATTTCTTCCTGTTGGGATTTATGTTCACACAGTGCATCTTTTCTAACCACAAAGATGCAGCATTTTTGGCCCCAAAAAATACACAAAAAACGCACCCGCGGCAAAAACACAGCGATCGGGTCCCTGTCATCGCAATACAGAGACCCGATAGCCAGGGAGAGGTAAGCGATTACTCTTCCTGCTTCTTTAATGCTGCAATCACGATTGATCGCAGAATTCAGGGGGCGAAACTGCTGGGAGCGGTGCAGGCACCGCTCCTGGCAGTGACAGCCTGGTCCCAGCTGTAACATATGCTGGAAACCTGGCGACAATCATGGGGTTACAGCGCAGGAACCCCCGCAATCGGCATGAAAAAATGCTTGAACACCCCCCCCACAAAAACATGATAAAAAACTAGCGTTTTTCGCCTGCATTTTTCCTGCCAACACATGCGATTTTGTGTACAGAAAATCTGCACATAAATCTCCTACGTGGGCACATACCCTAACTATTCAGTTTTGGCGACCTGGATAATTTAAAAAAAAAAATGGAAAAGAAAGAAAATAGGGACTAAAGCAGGAGCGTTCTTGTTATCGAGTCTCCCACGTTGCTGTAACACTACTACTGGGACCGCTCATTACCCTCATACATATTCAATGCTTCACCACCCACAAGTAGTCCTGGTGTCTGTGATTGGTTGCAGTTAGACAGCGCCCCAGTAGTGGTGTAAAAATAAATTGAAAAATTGGCATAGGGTTCCCCCATATTATGATACCCAGCACAAATAAAGCCTACGGCTACAGGTTGCAGCCCCCGTCGTGTGCTCATGTCACGGGCGGTGCCGCAGACCATGGCAGGGGGAGCTACTCGAGACGCTCGGATCCGGGATTGTAGCTGTGGCTCGAGTGGCAGCCGGATCCGGGGCTCGTGCAGTAGCCCGTCGCCCACAACTCAATAATGGTGTTATTTACAGGGGAGAGTTTGTCAGTGACGCCACCCTTGGGTTGCAGTGATAGTTGGTGACACCGCCGCTGCCTTGGTATGGGGCACCCAGGGCTGATGGAGATGGGCAGCAGGATGGTATCCCCTCCATGGGTAGGGGAGGTGTTGTCCCGGGGCCCAGGTGTGGGTGAAGTGCAATGCTGGGGCACAGTCTGCAGGCTGGACCGGATGATACCGGTGTACTCACAGTTTTTGAATAAGTCACACAGAGTCCAAGTAGTAAACCAAGTGCCGGATAC
Source organism: Anomaloglossus baeobatrachus (assembly GCF_048569485.1). NCBI lineage: Eukaryota > Metazoa > Chordata > Amphibia > Anura > Aromobatidae > Anomaloglossus > Anomaloglossus baeobatrachus. The sequence continues at coordinate 371,923,054 of NC_134353.1, forward strand.
CGGTAGCCTCCGAAGGGGTGTGCTCGGGTCCCGCGCACCGGTGAACAGAACAGGGGCCCTTCCTCCTGCACTCTAATTTGGTGTCTCATGTGTTGACTCGTCCGCATGGAACGGGAAAAATCCACTCCCGGTGTCTTTGCTGTGGGAGCTGTGGCCCGCGAGATCTGACCCTTGGGATTTTTGCAGACACTTGCAGACGCCCTATCCCCCACGTTGGGCTTCCGTCTCTCTCTATCTGGGCTACTCGTGGGACAAGATGTGGAATCTTGTCCCCTGCTAGTTAATCGGAAAGGTGCTTGCAGCTGTTCTCGCCCTGGGGTCCAGGTACCCCGCCTGTGCACGGCCTCCGTACCGGATTACCGCTGTCGGCACCGGTGGGCTACAACCCTGCCCCGGTCCACTTAAGGTCTCCTGCGACCGGATCTCCATCGCCTGTGGCCCTGGTCTGCCGTCTGCCACCTAGTCAGCTCAGGTAGTCCGGGAGCTACAACCCCCGACTACCACTTCACTCCTCTCACTTCCACTCTCTAGGCTTAACTGTGTTCTTCCCTCCCCGAAGACCTCAGGAACCCTAGGTGGGCGTCACCATCTGCCTGGCCCCGCCCACTGGTGTGCCCCTACTGTCCTGGGGGGGTGACTAGGCTTTGTGGCTGGTATATGTACCTGTGTGTTGGGTTGTGTTGGTAGGACAAGGAGGAGAGAGTCCTGCATCAGGAAGATGGATGCAGTCTCCTGTGACAACCTGATTTTGTCAGGGCGTCATACTCAGCTTGGCTGTGTATCCAAACATGAGTGACTCCATGAAGCTTTTTTTATTTAAATAGATTATTTTTAAAAATGGTGTGCGGTCTCAAACATACCCAGCCATAATAAAGCCAACAGCTGGGGGTTGGCATTCTCAGGTTGGAGAGAACAATGGTTATTGGGCTCCATCTAGCCTAAAATTAGCAGCCTGCAGCTGCCCCGAATTGTTGCTTCCATTAGATGCGACAATCCCGGAACTTTACCCTGCTCATTCCAATTACCCTAGTACGGTGACAATCGGGGTAATTTAATGGGTAAATGACTGCACACAGCTGCCACTAAGCCCTAAATTAGTAATGGGAGGCATCCTATTACTTAATCCGTAAGTGAAAAGAAATAAACACAAACACCGAAAAATCCTTTATTTGAAATGAAATACAAAAATCCCCCTCTTTCACCTTTTTATTAACCCCCAAAACACCTAGGTCCAATGATCCACACAAGGTCCCATGATGATCCTGACTCTGCTACATTCTGCAGCAACAGCGCCAGGCACAGAACATGACCGCCTACTGTGGCTGCAAGCAGAGTCTTACTTAGCCGCAGCTGTGAGCGGTGATGTCACTGAATTAATGTGCTGTCACAGCTGGAAGTTTCCACGGTGCCCTGCCTGTGAGCGCAGGTAAACTGACCTCAGTTGACCTCAGTTGACCTCAGTCGACCTCATTTCGGCACTCATATATAAAAGATATTTGTCAGAAAAGAAAAGAAGAGAACTTTTCTTTATTTAAATTGATCTCTAATAGTGGTGTGTACTCAGTGGCATGCATTTAAGAAAATTAATTTAATCTGATGTTTTGGCTCCAACATGAGCCTTTATCAAGGGGTAGTCTATTGGAGTGCATATTTTACACATAGAAACATATAATCTCTGGTTATAATATGTGATTCCACTTGATAAGTGAATACATCGTACCCAATGTATTTTGGTACAGTGGATGGTGGTGTCCCAGGTATATTTGTAGTCAGTATCAGGTGACCTATTTTCAGCTGCGTAGTGAGAGATTGGCAGAACACCTATTGTAATATAGTATGGCAGAGACACATCATAGGGAAGGTAAAATCTCTCGTGTGAAACAGTATGAGTTACCTGTCATTGGTGATTCAGTGTACTATTGGCATAATGAGGCAAAGAAGGCTCCACAATGGTTAACCCTAGAACGCATACCTAGCCTGCTAGGTCATTTCTTTTCTATGGTAGATTGAATTGCTTGCGCGTTCTAGGGTTAACTGAAAGAAGTAAAAAAGAAACAGTCAGGCCCCTTTCAGACGTCCGTCTTTCAGGTACGTGTGACATCCATTTTTAACACGGATACCACACGTACCCATGTTATTCTATAGTGTTACTCACACATTCGTGCTTTCACATGGACATGTGGCCCTGCACGTACACATTGAGACATGTCCGTTTTTTCTCCGGCAGCATTGGTGTCACATGGATCGTACACTGATGTGATCTGTGTGATATCAGCGTGACACGTACCGGAGAAAACACGTGCCTTTGAAATAAAATGAAATTCTATACTCGCCTGTCTCCAGTGCTGCAGTCTTGGGTGTTGCTGTCTTGCTTCCGACCCCCGCTTATTCTGCTCATTGCATATGCACTACACCACAGATCTGGAAGCAGCAGCTTTGCTGGGGACATCAGGAGGTCATCGGAGTATCCAATGAACTTGGATGACCTACTGACGACATCCCCATGACACCCATGATACAAAGGGTGACGCGACATTGACTTCACGGGTTCATCAGAGTTCATTGGATACAGTGACGTAACTGCCGCAATAAGTGCGGGTGTCGCAGGGGTATCGTCAGGAGGTCATCCGAGTTCGCTGGATACTTCGATGATCTCCTGACGACACACACACTGCTGAGGGCTGACCTTATGAAGTCCAGGGAAGCATACACAGCAGTGATGATCTCCTGATGAGGCCACACACACTGCTGAGGGCGTTCCTGCAGTGAGCTTGGCTTACGTTATGAGGTCCAGGTAATCGCAGGGAAGCATACACAGCAGTGTGTGCCCAAAGGGGATGCTCTCACAATCAATGAGGCACGTTTAGTTCTTCATTGAATGTGCCAGCAGTATGGGATCGATATGTGCCCCCCTAATTGGATTACGGGTAACTAGGATTAGGGCTTTGACACTGAAAATTGGAAAAAAGGGTGTCTCTTTTCTTTATTTATTGAATAATTTTCTCTATTTATGTCTTATCAGGATTACTTTTGGGGAATGTTGTGGTACCTCACCATGGATTACGACGGACCTTTTGTTTTTTTTTAAATAAATAAATAAATAAATTGGTGAACGAGGGCTTGAGTTGAGGGATAATAACATGTGTCTGTAGGGATCAACAAGTGTGTGGGGGCTAATTAATAGGGAGATGTGTTAGTAGGAACAGTTACAGATGTATGTCTGGGAGATCTAAGTATGATGTTAGACTGTGATGTGGTAGGTGGGCTGATTGGGACATAAGAGTGTTGAGGATGTAGGTTAAAGGAAAAGTACATACCCATAGTAAGAGAAGTGTAAGAGACAGAGGTATAGATGTTGGGAGGAGGGACTAAGTATAGGAATAATAAAGAGATAGTGTATATGTCAAGTAGGTCTCATATCAGCGTGGTGGAATGCAATACCATTATTACCAAAGAAGGTCAGCTTGGAGTAGGACAACATATATAAAAAGAATCATGTGATCAAAACAAAATACTCATTTGCCTAATAATTCTGCACACAGTGTAGTGTAAAAATTTCAGCACTAAATCTGCATTTCTTGGCCAAAAAAAAGCACAAAAACAGTTTTGACACAGTTTAGGTGCAGTTTTTTGCCAGGAGGTGCAAATTTGGTGCTGAAATATCTACACCAGTTTTCAGCAGCAAATTTGCACGTCCTGGCAGAAAAACGCACCAAAATGGTGTAAAAACATTTTTCTGCATTTTTTTGCCAAGAGACGCAGATTTAGTGCTGAAACTTCTACTGCACCTCCTGGCAAAAAAACTCATCAAAACCGCATCATAATGGTTGCGGTTTTGATGCAATTTGTTTGCCAGGCGATGGCAGATTAGCTGCAGGAATGTGGTGTAGTAATTTCAGCATCAAATCTGCATCTCTTGCCAAAAAACGTGGTTTTCTGCCAGGAGATTCAGGTATGTGAACCTGAGGTGAGGTCATTGAGTTTAATGAGGTCACCTGAGGTCAGGTTAGCCTCTGGTCACAGGTGGAGTACCGTGGGAACCTCAAGCTGTGACCACAACTAAACTGAGTGACATCACCGCTCATCGCTGCAGCTCAGTCAAGTCTCTGCCTGAAGCCACAGTGTGCAGTCATGTTCTCTGCCCGCACGCTGTGCTTTCAGTATGTAGCTTCTCCTTCACCTCCCAAATACAATCTCTTGCCCGCTCCTGCCACTTGCACCTCAAGAACATCTCTAGAATGCGCCCCTTTCTCACAATGGAAACAACAAAAACCCTCACTGTGGCATTGATCCACTCTCGCCTTGACTACTGTAACTCTCTATTAATTGGTCTCCCCCAAACTAGACTCTCTCCTCTACAGTCCTTCCTTAATGCAGCAGCCAGGGTCACCTACCTGGCTAACCGCTACTCGGATGCCTCTGCTCTGTGCCAGTTATTGCACTGGCTGCCCATATAACACAGGATCCAATTCAAACTGATTGTTCAAACCCACAAAGCTTTCCACAGTGCGGAACCCCCCCTACATCTCCACCCTCCTCTCTGTCTATCACCCCAACCATTTCTCTACGCTCTGCAGATGACTTTTGACTGACATCCACACTAACACGAAACTACCACTCCCGGATCCAAGACTTCTTCCGAGCTGCACCAAACCTCTGCAACGCTCTACCCCAAGAAGCTAGGACGAATCACAACTTACTCAGCTTCAGACGCTCCCTAAAAATGCATCTTTTTAGGGCGGCCTATCACACTCCCTAGCCGAACTAAATTCACATAATCCCTCCACAACTTCTCGGAACATAACCCCACGTCAAGCTCCATGGCACCCAAATGCATCTCAAGGTTCTGGCCAACTGGTCCAGGAAGCCATTATCTATCCCTAATTTCCTTGAGATGGCTGGATTGTCATTCTAAATAAGCACTTGTACCTTCCCCGCCATCTCATTGTAGATTGTAAGCTCTCATGACCAGGGTTGTCTTTTTTCCCTCTAAATATTGTATTTTCTATAACTGTTATTTGTTTGTATATGATCCTCCTGAATTGTAAAGCGCTGCGGAATATGTTGGCGCTATAGAAATAAATATTATTATTTTAGCAGAGCTGGAATTGTCATGTGACCTTGTGTGGATTACGTCGGAACTGTGTGTTCTGGGGCTTAATAAAGGAGTGAAAGAGGGTTTTTTTGAATTTTATTTCACATAAAGGATTTTTTCTGTTTTCTGTTTTACTTCTTTTACTTATAGATTAGTAATGAGGGGGTCTCAGAGATGCTTCCCATTACTAATCTAGGGCTTAGTGGCATCTATGAGCCATCAGTAACTCCTTATTACCCTAATTGCCACAACACCAGGGCAATTAGGTTGAGCCGGGTAAAATTCTGGGATTGACGCATCTAATGGAAGAGACAATTCTGGGCGGCTGCAGGCTGTTAATGTTAGGCTGGGAGTCAATAACCATAGATCTCCCCAGCCTAAGAATACCAGCCCCCAACTGTCAGCTTTATCATGGCTGGGTATCAAAAGAGGGGGGGACCACACACCGTTTTTTTAAATCCTTTATTTAAATAATTTAAAAAGAAGCCACATCCCTCTTATTTTAATACACAGCCAAGATAAGTGCACGGCTGGGGGCTGCAGCCTGTAATCGTATGCTTTATCTGTGCTGGGTATCACAATATGGGGGACTCTATGCCAATTTTCAATTTATTTTTACACCTATATATACACAGAAAGTGTGTGCGATTGCAAGCAGTGAAACGTGCAGTCACATAGGGTAGGGGTGTGGTCTGACTGCAACCAATCACAGACACCGGGACTGCCGTTGGGCAGAGGAAGCAATGTATATGCATGAGGTTAATGACTAGCCCCGGAAGTAGTGTTACAGCCGCGCGGGAGACTGGTAAATATAACACGCCTGCTCTATTCCTCCTATGCTTTCTACCACTATTTTAAAGCTCCGACTTTTGGTCCCTATACATTTATATGGGGACCAGTGTCCGGCCAGATATCCAGGATCAATTGCAGGCTGGAGCTGTGTTTTGTTTTGTTTTTTTAAACCCGGTTGGACCCGTTGATTCCAGGTATATGCGGGTCCACTCATCACTACTTTACATTGTAAAGTGAACCTGTCAGGTCCAATATGCACCCAGAACCACGAGCAGTTCTGGGTGTATATTACTAATCCCTGCCTAACCGTCCCTGTATACACTAGCATAGATAAAACATCTTTATAAATACTTTTTCTAAAGATTTCCTTATCGTATGCTAATGAGCGCGGGGACTAGTCCCAAGGGAATTGCTTCCCTTGCTAGTCGGCTCCATTAGCATGTTAGTACGCCCCTGTGAGCGTGCTATCATAATAATGAATGCGCAGCGTCAGAGGTTGATTTCACTCACCTCTCATCTGCCATCGCCGCCCGCCGCTGCATTTCAACTCAGTGCGCATGACCCCGGAGTTTCGGTCAAAACTCCAAATCTCCAGCGACGGGCAGTGGAGAGGTGAGTGAGATCATCCATCCTCTAACGCTGCACATTCATTAGCATGTTAGCACTCCCACAGGGGCATGCTAACATACTAATGAAGCCGACCAGCAAGGGAAGCAATGACCTTGGGACTAGTCCCCTTGCTCATTAGCATACGATAAAACATCTTTAAAAATACTTTTTCTACAGATCTCTTTTCCTATGCTAGTGTATACGGGACGATTAGGCAGGGATTAGAAATATACACCCAGAACTGCTCGTGGTTCTGGGTGCATATTGGACCTGACAGGTTCACTTTAAAGTGCATGATTTGGGTCCCCATAGACTTATATGGGGATTGGCAGATATCTGGAATTAATGGTCACGAATTGTTGTTTTTTTTTTTAAATAATAATAATAAAAAAATAAAATCCGTTTAGACCTGCTGATTGTGGATATTAGCGGATTCGCCCAGCACTAGTTACGGGGACATACTAAAAAGAATGATGAAAAGGAATAAATAAAAAGAATGAGGGTAATAACTTATTAGGTGTATATTATGTAGATGTATAAAAGGTTTCTTAGGCAAGTTAGACATGGAATGATCATAAAATATATGTAGATAATAGGAAAATGAATGTATATGGCATATAACCAGGTGTATATTATGTTACCTGAGCATGATAGGTGTGGAATGATCTCGAAATATATGTAAATAATAGGAAAATGAACGCATATGGCATATAACCAGGTGTATATTATGTTACCTGAGCATTATAGGTGTGGAATGATCATGAAATATCTGTAGATTACAGGAGAATGAATGCATATGGCATATAACCAGGTGTATATTATGTTACCTGAGCATTATAGGTGTGGAATGATCATGAAATATCTGTAGATAATAGGAAAATGAACGCATATGGCATATAACCAGGTGTATATTATGTTACCTGAGCATTATAGGTGTGGAATGATCATGAAATATCTGTAGATTACAGGAGAATGAATGCATATGGCATATAACCAGGTGTATATTATGTTACCTGAGCATTATAGGTGTGGAATGATTATGAAATATCTGTAGATAATAGGAAAATGAATGCATATGGCATATAACCAGGTGTATATTATGTTACCTGAGCATTATAGGAGTGGAATGATCATGAAATATCTGTAGATTACAGGAGAATGAATGCATATGACTTATAACCAGGTGTATATTATGTTACCTGAGCATTATAGGTGTGGAATGATTATGAAATATCTGTAGATAATAGGAAAATGAACGCATATGTCATATAACCAGGTGTATATTACGTTACCTGAGCATCATAGGTGTGGAATGATCTCGAAATATATGTAAATAATAGGAAAATGAACGCATATGTCATATAACCAGGTGTATATTATGTTACCTGAGCATTATAGGTGTGGAATGATCATGAAATATCTGTAGATAATAGGAAAATGAATGCATATGGCATATAACCAGGTGTATATTATGTTACCTGAGCATTATAGGTGTGGAATGATCTCGAAATATATGTAAATAATAGGAAAATGAACGCATATGTCATATAACCAGGTGTATATTATGTTACCTGAGCATTATAGGTGTGGAATGATCTCGAAATATATGTAAATAATAGGAAAATGAACGCATATGGCATATAACCAGGTGTATATTATGTTACCTGAGCATTATAGGTGTGGAATGATCATGAAATATCTGTAGATTACAGGAGAATGAATGCATATGGCATATAACCAGGTGTATATTATGTTACCTGAGCATTATAGGTGTGGAATGATTATGAAATATCTGTAGATAATAGGAAAATGAACGCATATGGCATATAACCAGGTGTATATTATGTTACCTGAGCATTATAGGTGTGGAATGATCATGAAATATCTGTAGATTACAGGAGAATGAATGCATATGACTTATAACCAGGTGTATATTATGTTACCTGAGCATTATAGGTGTGGAATGATTATGAAATATCTGTAGATAATAGGAAAATGAACGCATATGTCATATAACCAGGTGTATATTATGTTACCTGAGCATTATAGGTGTGGAATGATCATGAAATATCTGTAGACAATAGGAAAATGAACGCATATGCCATATAACCAGGTGTATATTATGTTACCTGAGCATTATAGGCGTGGAATGATCATGAAATATCTGTAGATAATAGGAGAATGAATGGATATGGCATATAACCAGGTGTATATTACGTTACCTGAGCATTATAGGTGTGGAATGATCATGAAATATATGTAGATTACAGGAGAATGAATGCATATGACTTATAACCATTTGTATATTATGTTACCTGAGCATTATAGGTGTGGAATGATTATGAAATATCTGTAGATAATAGGAAAATGAACGCATATGGCATATAACCAGGTGTATATTATGTTACCTGAGCATTATAGGTGTGGAATGATCATGAAATATCTGTAGATTACAGGAGAATGAATGCATATGACTTATAACCAGGTGTATATTATGTTACCTGAGCATTCTAGGTGTGGAATGATCATAAAATATATGTAGATAATAGGAGAATGAATGCATATGGCATATAACCAGGTGTATATTATGTTACCTGAGCATTATAGGTGTGGAATGATTATGAAGTATATGTAGATAATAGGAAAATGAACGCATATGGCATATAACCAGGTGTATATTATGTTACCTGAGCATTCTAGGTGTGGAATGATCATAAAATATATGTAGATAATAGGAGAATGAATGCATATGGCATATAACCAGGTGTATATTATGTTACCTGAGCATTATAGGTGTGGAATGATCATGAAATATCTGTAGATAATAGGAGAATGAACGCATATGCCATATAACCAGGTGTATATTATGTTACCTGAGCATTATAGGTGTGGAATGATCATGAAATGTCTGTAGATAATAGGAAAATGAATGCATATGGCATATAACCAGGTGTATATTATGTTACCTGAGCATTATAGGTGTGGAATGATTATGAAATATCTGTAGATAATAGGAAAATGAACGCATATGGCATATAACCAGGTGTATATTATGTTACCTGAGCATTATAGGTGTGGAATGATTATGAAATATATGTAGATAATAGGAGAATGAATGCATATGACTTATAACCAGGTGTATATTATGTTACCAGAGCATTATAGGTGTGGAATGATTATGAAGTATATGTAGATAATAGGAAAATGAACGCATATGGCATATAACCAGGTGTATATTATGTTACCTGAGCATTATAGGTATGGAATGATCATGAAATATCTGTAGATAATAGGAGAATGAACGCATATGCCATATAACCAGGTGTATATTATGTTACCTAAGCATTATAGGTGTGGAATGATCATGAAATATCTGTAGATAATAGGAGAATGAATGGATATGGCATATAACCAGGTGTATATTACGTTACCTGAGCATTATAGGTGTGGAATGATCATGAAATATATGTAGATTACAGGAGAATGAATGCATATGACTTATAACCATTTGTATATTATGTTACCTGAGCATTATAGGTGTGGAATGATTATGAAATATCTGTAGATAATAGGAAAATGAACGCATATGGCATATAACCAGGTGTATATTATGTTACCTGAGCATTCTAGGTGTGGAATGATCATAAAATATATGCAGATAATAGGAGAATGAATGCATATGGCATATAACCAGGTGTATATTATGTTACCTGAGCATTATAGGTGTGGAATGATCATGAACTATCTGTAGATAATAGGAGAATGAACGCATATGCCATATAACCAGGTGTATATTATGTTACCTGAGCATTATAGGTGTGGAATGATCATGAAATGTCTGTAGATAATAGGAAAATGAATGCATATGGCATATAACCAGGTGTATATTATGTTACCTGAGCATGATAGGTGTGGAATGATGTCGAAATATATGTAAATAATAGGAAAATGAACGCATATGGCATATAACCAGGTGTATATTATGTTACCTGAGCATTATAGGTGTGGAATGATCATGAAATATCTGTAGATTACAGGAGAATAAACGCATATGGCATATAACCAGGTGTATATTATGTTACCTAAGCATTATAGGTGTGGAATGATCATGAAATATCTGTAGATAATAGGAGATTGAATGCATATGGCATATAACCAGGTGTATATTATGTTACCTGAGCATTATAGGTGTGGAATGATCATCAAATATCTGTAGATAATAGGAGAATGAATGGATATGGCATATAACCAGGTGTATATTATGTTACCTGAGCATTATAGGTGTGGAATGATCATGAAATATCTGTAGATAATAGGAGAATGAACCGGCTACGGAGGAGAGGGGGAGAGAAATCCCACCTTCTCCTCCTCCGTGCTGTTAGGGCCAGGTGGACGGGCAGACCCAGGAGGTGGATCCACTGGGCTGAACACCTCAGCGAGGGCAAGGTGCCCGGTAGCCGGAGCACTACGGGTAGCAGGACAGTCCGTTCAGAGGAGTGGAGTGTAGAAGTCCCTGGGACCACGGAGTCTCGGAAGGTAGTCCGGGTGACGGAGCTCAGGTTCGGAGGCCGAGATGACGTCAGGCAGAGTCCGGAACCAACGGAGCGAGAAGATGGGTCACCACAGGGATCGGAGATGGTATGAACTGACGGGATGGCAGACCGTCATCGTTCGGGGTTCGGGTATCGTCAGGACCGGTTGGCGAGGCAGGAGCGGCTCTACGAGAGAGATAGGTAAGTATACCACAAGACACAAGGAGACCTGACTCCTAGCTTAGCAAAACACGAAGAACAGGCCCCGCCCACTTGGAAAGGATCCCCCTATATACCCTGTACCTGATTCTTCAATATCCTGTTGGAGGACACTGGCCCTTTAAGAGAGGGTCAATGACCGCGCGCGCGCCCTAATGCGCATGCGCGAGGTTCGGGTGCCAGAAGCCAGAGCAGGGAGCGGTGAACAGGAGGCAGGAGTGCCGGGCTTGAGCAAAGTTGCCGACGGGCGCCGGGAGCGGGGACCGGGCTGCCTGGGGACCGCAGGTGATGGGGCATGGAGGCTGTGGAGCGGGGGACGCCTGGCAGAGGAGCCGGGGAGCGTGGTAGGGGAGCCGGGGAGCGTGGCAGGGGAGCCGGGGAGCGCGGCAGGGGAGCCGGGGAGCGTGACAGGGGAGCCGGGGAGCGTGACACGTGCCAGCCCGCCCCTCCTGAGAGCCTGCCCGCCCCCTGCAGCTGTGGTCTGCTGGCACAGTCGGACCTCAGATGCAGGCACACTAGCATGATACTCGGCTCCTGCTGTGCTGCCAGTGCGAGCCGAGTGTCATGCGAGCATCCCAGTAGTGCCCAGTGTGGCTCCAGCCTCTCTCTCTCACACTCACTGACTCATTCACTCACTCTCACCCACTCACCGATCACCGGCGCTGCGCTGCACGGCTGTCACATTGCTGGCGGCTTCTCCTGATTTGAAAATGCCGGCCGCCCATTATTCAATCTCGTATTCCCTGCTTTCCCCGCCCACCGGCGCCTATTATTGGTTGCAGTCAGACACGCCCCCACGCTGAGTGACAGCTGTCTCACTGCAACCAAATCACAGCCGCCGGTGGGTCTATATCTTGCAGTAAAATAAATAAATAATTAAAAAAAAACTGCATGCGGTCCCGCCCAATTTTAATACCAGCCAGATAAAGCCATACGGCTGAAGGCTGGTATTCTCAGGATGGGGAGCTCCACGTTATGGGGAGCCCCCCACCCTAACAATATCCGCCAACAGCCGCCCAGAATTGCCGCATACATTATATGCGACAGTTCTGGGACTGTACCCGGCTCTTCCCGATTTGCCCTGGTGCGTTGGCAAATCGGGGTAATAAGGAGTTATTGGCAGCCCATAGCTGCCAATAAGTCCTAGATTAATCATGTCAGGCGTCTATGAGACACCTTCCATGATTAATCTGTAAATTACAGTAAATAAACACATGCCCGAAAAAATCCTTTATTAGAAATAAAAAACACAAACATTCCCTCATTACCAATTTATTAACCCCGACAAACCCTCCATGTCCGGCGTAATCCACGGACTCCAGCGTCGCTTCCAGCATGCAGGTGACAGGAGCTGCAGAAGACACCGCCGCTCCGGTCACCTCCAAGCAGCAACTGAGGTGAGTAGCGCGATCTGCTGAGGTGTCACTGAGGTTACCCGCTGTCACCGCTGGATCCAGTGACAGCGGGTAACCTCAGTGACAGCTCAGCAGATCGCGCTACTCACCTCAGTTGCTGCTTGGAGGTGACCGGAGCGGCGGTGTCTTCTGCAGCTCCTGTCACCTGCATGCTGGAAGCGACGCTGGAGTCCGTGGATTACGCCGGACATGGAGGGTTTGTCGGGGTTAATAAATTGGTAATGAGGGAATGTGTTTGTGTTTTTTATTTCTAATAAAGGATTTTTTCGGGCGTGTGTGTTTATTTACTGTAACTTACAGATTAATCATGGAGGGTGTCTCATAGACGCCTGACATGATTAATCTAGGACTTATTGGCAGCTATGGGCTGCCAATAACTCCTTATTACCCCGATTTGCCAACGCACCAGGGCAAATCGGGAAGAGCCGGGTACAGTCCCAGAACTGTCGCATATAATGTATGCGGCAATTCTGGGCGGCTGTTGGCTGATATTGTTAGGGTGGGGGGTTCCCCATAACGTGGAGCTCCCCATCCTGAGAATACCAGCCTTCAGCCGTATGGCTTTATCTGGCTGGTATTAAAATTGGGGGGGACCGCACGCCATTTTTTTTAATTATTTATTTATTTATTTCACTGCACAGTATAGACCCGCCCATCGGCTGCTGTGATTGGGTGCAGTGTGACACCTGTCACTCAGAGTGGGGGCGTGTCTCACTGTAACCAATCATAGGCGCTGGTGGGCGGGGAAAGCAGGGAATACGAAATTGTTTAATGGGCGGCCGGCTTTTTCAAAACAGTAAAAGCCGCCGGAGCAGTGAGAATGCCGTGCAGCGCCGGGGATCGGGGATTGGTGAGTATATGAGAGAGGGCTGCTAACTTCAGTTACTCAGGAGATTAGCGGTCACCGGTGAGTCTTCACTGGTGACCGCTAATCAGGGCGCGACACAGACAGAGCCGCAGCATGACAATGAAGTCGGGTGAAGTTCACCCGAGTTCATTCTGACAGTGCGGCTCTGTCTGTGTCTGCTGTCATCTGCCATTCAGCTCTGCTACATGGCTGTCTGTGTCTGCTGTCAGCGGCCATGTAGCAGCGCTGAATGGCAGATGACATAGTAAAAAATACGCATTACACACGCATTACACACGCTAGTAAAATCTCAGAAATAGCATCGCACTTGCGTTGCACTCGCACCTAACGTGAACTAAAATCAGCCGAGTTTTTTTCAGCCCAGTCGGACCGATTTTACTCGCATAGATGTGTTTCCACCCTAAGGCTGGTTTCACATCACAATTTTTTCCTGTCTGTGGGGATGCTATTTTTTGCAGGGCCCCATGGACAGGAAAGGACACCATCAGATGTGACCTCCAGATGCCATTTCTGTATCCGTGTTCGTGATTTTCTCGGATCGGGACACAGAAAGGCCAAGCCTACAAAGCGCAGGCAAGCGGGGCACTTTCACTCCTGCAATGTACATACATACACTATATACATACATTATATACATACATTGCAGGAGTGAAGCAAGTGATAAAAATAAAAAAAAGAAATCCTCACCTCTTCGGCGTGTGTCCCGCGATGCGCTACATCTATTCCGAGCTTAAGGACCTGGCGGGGCTACCCAATCAGCTGATCGGTCACATGAACGCATTTTGTAATCATTCCACACCTATAATAGTATCATAGTATCATAGATTTAAGGTTGAAGGGGGACTCTAAGGGCGGCTTTGCACGTTGCGATATCGCAGGTGCGATGTCAGTGGGGTCAAATCGAAAGTGACGCACATCCGGCGTCACTTTCGACATCGTAGTGTGTAAATGCTAGATGATACGATGAACGAGCGCAAAAGCGTCGTTATCGTATCATTGGTGCAGGGTCCGACATTTCCATAATGCCGGTGCCGCGACAGGTACCATGTAGTTCCTCGTTCCTGTGGCAGCACACATCGCTGTGTATGAAGCCGCAGGAGCGAGGAACATCTCCATACCTGCCGCCGGCGGCTATGCGGAAGGAAGGAGGTGGTTGGGATGTTTACATCCTGCTCATCTCCGCCCCTCTGCCGCTATTGGCCGCCTGCCGTGTGACGTCGCTATGACGCCGCACGACCCGCCCCCTTAGGAAGGAGGCGGGTCGCCGGCCAGAGCGACGGTCGCAGGGCAGGTGAGTGCATGTGAAGCTGGCGTAGCGATAATGTTCGCTACACCAGCTATCACAAGATACCGCACCTGCGATGGGGGCGGGGACTATCGCGTGCGACATCGCAGCATCGGCTTGCGATGTCGCAACGTGGAAAGCCCGCCTAAGGCGGGCTTTGCATGCGACATCGGTAACAATGTGTTATATCTAGTGATAGCTGCCGTAGTGAATATTATCGCTACGGCAGCGTCACATGCACTCACCTGCCCTGCGACTTCGCTCTGGCCGGCGACCCGCCTCCTTCCTAAGGGGGCGGGTCGTGCGGCGTCACAGCGACGTCACACGGTAGGCGACCAATAGAAGCGGAAGGGCGGAGATGAGCAAAATGTAAACATCCCGCCCACCTCCGTCCTTCTGCATTGCAGCCGGGACGCAGGTAGGAGATGTTCCTCGCTCCTGCGACGTCATACACAGCGATGTGTGCTGCTGCAGGAACGAGGAACAACATCGTACCTGTCGCTGCACCGGCATTATGGAAATGTCAGACACTGCACCGATGATACGATAACGATGCTTTTGCGCTCGTTAATCGTATCCAAAAGGATTTGCACACTGTGACATCGACTGCGATGCCGGATGTGCGTCACTTTCGATTTGACCCCATCGACATCGCACCTGCGATATCGTAACGTGTAAAGCCGCCCTAAGTCCATCTAGTTCAACCCGTAGCCTAACATATTGATCCAGAGGAAGGCAAAATAAACCCAATGTGGCAAACAAGCTCCAATGGGGAAAAAAATTCCTTCCTGACTCCACATCCGGCAATCAGACTAGTTCCCTGGATCAACACCCTGTCATAAAATCTAATATACATAACTGGTAATATTACATTACAAGAAAGGCGTCCAGGCTCTGCTCAAATGTTAGTAGTGAATCATTCATTACAACATCATGCGGCAGAGAGTTCCATAGTCTCACTGCTCGTACAGTAAAGAATCCTCGTCTGTGATTATGATTAAACCTTCTTTCCTCAAGACGTAGCGGATGCCCCCGTGTTCCAGTCGCAGGCCTAGGTGTAAAAAGATCTTTGGAAAGGTCTCTGTACTGTCCCCTCATATATTTATACATTGTGATTAGATCCCCCCCTAAGCCTTCGTTTTTCCAAACTAAATAACCCCCAGTTTAATAACCTGTCTTGGTATTGCAGCCCACCCATTCCTCTAATAATCTTGGTGGCTCTTCTCGGCACCCTCTCCAGTTGAGCTATGTCCTTCTTATATATCAGTGACCAGAATTGTACACAGTATTCTAAGTGCGGTCGCACTAGTGACTTGTACAGGGGTAGAAGTATATTTTTTTCATGAACACATACCTATTTTAATACATCCCATTATTTTATTAGCCCTGGCAGCAGCTGCCTGACACTGTCCACTAAAGTGAAGTTTACCATCCACCCATACACCCAAGTCTTTTTCTGTCTGTTTTACCCAGTGTTCTACAATTAAGTACATAATTCTAAATTATATTTCCTCTACAAAGTGCATGACCTTACATTTATCTACATTAAACTTCAATTGCCACTTCTCAGCCCAATCCTCCAATTTACATAAATTTCCCTGTAATATCACATTATCCTCCTCTGTATTGATTACCCCGTAGAGTTTAGTATCATCTGCAAATATTGAGATTCTACTCTGCATGCCCCCAACAAGGTCATTAATAAGTATGTTGAAAAGAAGTGGGCCCAATACTGACCCCTGTGGTACCCCACTATGAACTGAGACCCAGTCCGAGTACGTACCATTAATAACCACCCTTTATTTCCTATCACTGAGCCAGTTTTTAACCCAGTTACACATATTTTCCACTATCCCCATTATTCTCATTTTATGTACCAACCTTTTGTGTGGCACCGCATCAAAAGCTTTTGAAAAGTCCATATACACAACATCCACTGCATTTCCCTGGTCCAGGCTTGAACTTACCTCTTCATAGAAGCTGATCAAATTAGTTTGACAGAATCGATCCCTCATAAACCCATGTTGATACTCTGTCATAAGGTTATTTTTCTTCAGATACTCCAGTATAGCATCTCTCAAGAAACCCTCAAGGATTTTACCAACCGTAGAGGTTAAACTTACCAGCATATAGTTTCCCGGCTCAGTTTTTGTCCCCTTTTTGAATATTGGCACCACATTTGCTATGCGCCAGTCCTGCGGTACCGACCCTGTTATTAAGGAATCTGGGAAGATTAAAAATAATGGTCTATCTATCACAGAACTCAATTCCTGTAGTACTCTGGGGTGTATGCCATCCAGGCCCGGAGATTTGTCACCCTTAGTGATTTCGAGGCGGCGGCGTACTTCCTGCTGGGTTAAGCAGCTAATATTCAGGGGTGAATTTATGGTATCACTGGTCATGTCATCTGCCATGGCATTTTCTTGTATAAAAACCGTAGAAAAAAGTCATTCAGCAGGTTGGCTTTACCCTCATCCCCTTCCACCATTTCACCAATACTATTTTTAAGGGGGCCAACACTATCGCTTTTCAGTTTTTTAATGCTCAGGTAACCTAATATACACATGGTTATATGCCATATGTGTTCATTTTCCTACTATCTACAGATATTTCATGATTATTCCACACCTATAATGCTCAGGTAACATAATATACACCTGGTTATATGCCATATGTATTCATTTTCCTATTGTCTACAGATATTTCATGATCATTTCACACCTATAATGCTCAGGTAATGTAATATACACCTGGTTATATGCCATGTGTTCATTCTCCTATTATCTACAGATACTTCATGATCATTCCACACCTATAATGCTCAGGTAACGTAATATACACCTTGTTATATGCCATATGCGTTCATTCTCCTATTATCTACAGATATTTCATGATCATTCCACACCTATAATGCTCAGGTAACATAATATACACCTGGTTATATGCCATATGCATTAATTCTCCTATTATCTACAGATATTTCATGATCATTCCACACCTAAAATGCTCAGTGTCACAAACCACCGGGGGGGTCACTCAGAAATCCCCCGCGCTGGCTACCAGTACGTCACAATCGGGGGGTAACAAGTGGGGGTCACCCCTACTTTATACCTCCCGACCGACAGACAGAGCACGTGACGCGCTCTCTAGCGCCCCTCTTATAGTCAGGCCAATTATGGAATTGCCCGACAATAAGCAAGGAGGCCGCTATACTACTTATGCCGATTATTGAAGGGTCCCCGGTGAGAGTAAGGTATATATTCCCCCGACCTCCGCGGGCGGAATATATAATATCTTCCCGAATCTCACTGGCCTCCCCACAATAATCCTTGGCACAACTCGCTGCCACCAACCGCTTCACGGTAACTATTAGCCGAACACACAGACGTGGGATTCAAGATCGAGATAACAGAACAGCCCAAGATTAATTATATAATTTAATCGCCTAAAGCACACTAGAAACTACAATATATACAATAGGGAATCTACAGAATATACATATGTCAGAGTACAGTTACAGACAAAGCATGGTTTACAACAGGTATGCAATTCAATCAGTTACCTTGTGCGTCTGGCCACAGGGGGGCGCTGTAGACCAGGTTTCCAGGAACTCTCTCACAGGTCTGTCCCAACCAGGCCCCCGAGCAGAAGAACCTTGGAAAATGGCCGAAGCAGGGTTATCAACCTGGGCAAATCCAGGTCTCCTCCTACCTTAGTGACCTCACAGGGAAGCACTGCCACTCCCCCTGCATGGATCAGAATTATCCAGCAAAGGGGATATTGGCCATAACTTTGCCTGGGAGCGTCGTAGGCGGACGCCAATGCTCTCATTGTGACAGTTATGAATTTAGCTACAGAACGAGGGGACTCATGACCTGTCTGCCAGTTCCCCATTGGCTGATATCACACCTGGGGCATTTCCCAATGTCCTGCTCCCATAAAAAGGGGGTGCCGGCATCGTCCACATGCGGAGACACCATTTTTATGGTTGCCATATTTATCGGAAATATGGCTTGCGAGATATGAACCATTTTTTACTGGAGTCGTTCTGTCTGGCTATTTCCATAGCCTTGCTAACTAGCTAGCAGCTCCTACTACAGGGTGACGGCAGGGAGTCATCCTGTGTCCATTGTCCTGAAGCCACCTAATTTCCATATCACAGGACATGGCCATGGAGTTTGTTGCTAAACCAGTTGTGTGAAGGAAAGGGGGGTTGACACCAGGAGAGGGCTTCCTGACATACTTGAATATCATGATTTATCGTCATCTCTCCGGATTTACCTCACACCTCCCCCCTTTTGAGGGCGCTAGGGGGCAGCACACTCCGGTGTTCCCCCGTGCGCCCGTCCGCGACCTCTCCTTGTCGGGACAGCCCGTCTGCGTTACCGTGGTCACGGCCCCTTTTGTGGCGAATGGTGAAGTTGTATTGCTGGAGCGCAAGGCTCCATCGCAACAATCGCCCATTCGTCCCAGAGACGGTGTGCAACCAGCTGAGGGGATTGTGGTCCGTCTCCACGATGAAGTGGCGCCCGTATAGATAGGGTTGCAGACGCTGCAGGGCCCACACTATGGCCAGGCACTCCTTCTCCATCGTGGAATAGGCAACTTCCCTTGGTAACAGCTTCCTGCTCAGGTACAAGACCGGGTGCTCTTGGCTCGCAGAGTCCACCTGGCTGAGCACCGCACCGAGGCCGAAGTCACTGGCGTCGGTCTGTACTACAAACGGCCGCGTGAAGTCGGCTGCCTGTAGCACGGGCGGGCTGGACAGGGCGTCCTTTAGGGCCCGGAAGGCTGTCTCGCAGTCCATTGTCCAATCGACTGCAGAGGGCAGCTTCTTCTTGGTGAGGTCCGTCAAGGGCTTTGCCAGGCTACTATAGCATGGAACAAACCTCCTATAGTACCCAGCGGTCCCCAAGAAGGACATCACCTGCTTCTTGGTCCTGGGGGTGGGCCAGGATGCGATGGCCTCCACTTTCTCAGGCTCGGGCTTCAGCGTTCCCCCACCTACCCGGTGACCGAGGTACTGGACCTCGCTCATGGCCAGCTGACACTTTCCCGGCTTGATGGTCAAACCTGCCCGGTGGATCCGCCTGAGCACCTGTGCTAGATGCTCTAGGTGGTCCTCCCAGGTGGGACTGAAGACGGCAATGTCATCTAGGTACGCGGCCGCGTACCCTTCAAGTCCCTTGAGCAGGGTGTTGACCATCCGCTGGAAAGTGGCAGGGGCATTCCTCATCCCGAATGGCATCACCGTGGACTCGTACAGTCCAAATGGGGTAATAAAGGCAGAGCGTTCCCTGGCCTTGCGAGTCAGGGGGATCTGCCAATATCCCCGGCTCAGGTCCATGATGGTCAGGTACTGAGCCCCGGCCAACTGATCGAGCAGGTCATCGATGCGTGGCATTGGGTACGCATCGGCGACCGTGACAGCATTGAGCCCCCTGTAGTCCACGCAGAACCGAGTGGTTCGGTCCTTCTTAGGGACGAGGACTACAGGCGAGGCCCAAGCGCTGTTGGATGCCTGGATCACCCCCAGCTCCAGCATCTCGTCAATCTCCTGGCGCATGTGTTGCTGCACCTCCAGGGAGACCCGATATGCTGAACGCCGGATCGGGGGATGATCCCCAGTGTCCACGTGATGGACAGCCAAGTCAGTCCTTCCGGGCTGGTTGGTAAACAACCCCCGGAAGGGGAGTAGGGTGGCCCACAGCTGGGACCGTTGGTCCTCCAAGAGCTGGTGGCCAACCTCCACATCCTCAATGGATCCGCCTGCCCTAACCTGGGCTAGCATATCCAAGAGGGTTTCCGCTTCTCCCTCCTCGGGCAGGTTGCACACAGGGAGTGCACATGCCTCCCGCTCATGATGTGCCTTCATCATGTTCACATGGAAGGGCTTCCGCCTTCCACGGGCAGGGTCCAGGGTGACCAGGTACGTCACAGGGTTGAGCTGCTGGTACACGAGGTATGGGCCTTCCCAGGCTGCCTGAAGCTTGTCCTGTGGTACGGGGACCAGTACCCACACCTCTTGACCCACTTGGTAGGTCCTCTCACAAGCGTTCTGGTCGTACCAACGCTTCTGATCAGCCTGGGCTTGAGCCATATTGTCGTGTACCAGTTGCGTCAAGGCCTGCATTTTGTCCCGGAAGCGCATGACATACTCGATAACCGACACTCCAGGGGTGGCCAAATCCCCTTCCCAAGCCTCTTTCACCAGAGCCAGGGGGCCCCGCACACGTCGCCCGTACAGGAGCTCAAACGGTGAGAATCCTGTTGAGGCCTGTGGAACCTCCCGGTAAGCAAATAACAGGTGTGGGAGATACCGCTCCCAGTCACGCCCATGGGAGTCGACCAACATCTTAAGCATCTGCTTCAAGGTGCCATTGAACCGCTCGCACAGGCCATTAGTCTGTGGATGGTACGGGCTGGCCACCAGATGTCGCACCTGGACTTGCTTACAGAGGGTCTCCATCAGCTGGGACATGAATTGGGTCCCCCGGTCGGTGAGCATTTCCTGGGGAAAACCCACTCGGGAGAAAACCTCCAGCAATGCGGTGGCCACCTTGTCAGCCCGAATGGACGACAAGGCCACTGCTTCTGGGTACCGGGTGGCATAGTCCACTACCGTCAGTATGAAGCGTTTCCCGGAGCTGCTGGGGATGGCCAGCGGGCCGACCAGATCCACAGCCACCCTCCTGAAAGGCTCATCGATGATTGGCAGAGATACCAGTGGGGCTTTGGGGCGTGGCCCCGCCTTCCCCACTCTCTGACAGGTTTCACACGAACGGCAGTAGGCAGCCACATCGGCCCCCATTTTTGGCCAGTAGAAATGCTGGTTTAACCTGGCCTTGGT
This sequence comes from Anomaloglossus baeobatrachus, assembly GCF_048569485.1. Lineage (NCBI taxonomy): Eukaryota > Metazoa > Chordata > Amphibia > Anura > Aromobatidae > Anomaloglossus > Anomaloglossus baeobatrachus. Next base: position 371,944,719 of record NC_134353.1, read on the forward strand.
CTTAGCGATCCCTAGGTGTCCGGCCATCGGAATCTCATGTGCGATCCGCAACAACTCCGTCCGGAACGGATAGGGTACCACCAACTGTCGGTCCCTGGGCCACGCCTCCGGTGAACCCTGCTGGACCGTGGCCCGGTACAGCCGTCCTTGGTCCCAGACCACTCGCTCCGGGTCCGAGTCCGAGGGAGGCTGTGCCGCCTGCTCCTTAAGAGCTGTCAGGCTGTCGTCAGCTTCTAACGCTGCCTGAAACTCCTGACTAGATGTGGCCAGAATCGACGAGACTGTCACATCTTCAGTCAGTACCCCGGGACCTGTGTCCTGGCCTCCACCTGACTCGGCTGCCACTTGGTCAGAAGGGGAAGAGCTATCGGACCTCCGGGAGGCCCCTTGGCTTCCAGCACTCCCACTGCGGGTGACAGCGGCCACAGCCGCTGCGACCGTGGGTCGTGCCTGCTCCTCCTCCGTTCCTGACCAAGTCGCCGGTTCAGGCAGACCTACCTGGCTTCCTGACACCCCGGTTGTGGGGGAACCATGCACCGAGATCTTACCTGGGAGCACTTCCGCTCCTGGACCGGCCCCAATCTCACCTGCCTGTTCCCCCCCTGCAGCAACAGAACCCCGCTGTGAAATCTCTGGGGACCCCACATTTGCTGTGGTAGCCCCCACCCCACACACTGGTCCTCCCCCTGCAGCACCCTGCTCTCTGCTTATCCCTGCAGAGGGCAGCAGATCCCAGCTCACAGGCTGGTTACTTGTAGAGGCATTGTCACACCTTTCTCTGACCCCCTCCCCTGTCACAGCTGCAGCTGCGTGTGTGTCTATGGTGTCTGTGCAAGCAGAAATATCAGAGTTCACTCCCTCCTCCCTTACATCATTCATAGATAACACATTAACATTGTCCGGAGGCACGTCAGCACTGGCTGAAGGTTCAGCCTTTGGGGCGGGGCCAAACTGGGAGGTTATTTGCCCCAAATCTGTCCCAAGTAGCACGTTTGCAGGGATCCGATCAGTTACCCCCACCTCCCTCACCCCTCGCCCTGCGCCCCAGTCCACATAAATGTCAGCAACAGGCAGCGCCGGGTCAATGCCTCCAATCCCGGAGACAGCGAGGGTTTTTCCAGGGATCAAGTCTTGGGGGGACACCATCTCAGGCCGCACCAGAGTCACCTCCGAGGCGCTGTCTCGCAGTCCTATGGTCACAGACCGGCCGACGGTGACAGGTTGGAAGCTGTCCAGGGACCTACCACCACCCCCACCCACACAATACACCTTGGGCGGCCCTTGGGACGGGGACGGAGCCGGGGCCTTGGGACGCTGAGGGCACATGGCCTTGAAGTGTCCAGGTAGGTTGCACTGGTGGCACCGTCTTGGTTCTGCCACGGGCCTGGAGAGGGGAGTTGAGGGGGACACCCCCTGCAGTCTAGGGGCAGGTGGGGCAGTCGCAGAGTTCATCTTACCCCCTCTCCAGGTGCTGCTGGTGGCTGCTCTCCTGGCTTCAGGAGCCCGATTGTTGGTGTAGTCATCTGCCAGGGCAGCTGTAGCCGTGGATCCCTTTGGCTTCTGGTCTCGGATGAACTGGCGGAGATCCTCAGGGCAGTTCCACAAGAGTTGCTCCGTGATGAACAAGTCCAGGATCTCCGGTCCGGTGGAAAGCTGCAGGCCTTGGGTCCAGTGGTCGGCAGCTCGGGCAAGTGCCCGCCGGTGGTCAGCCCAGGAGTCCTTTGGTCCCTTCTGCAGCGTCCGGAACTTCTTGCGGTAGGACTCCGGGGTGAGGTTGTACTGTTGGATCAGGGCCCGCTTGATGGTGTCGTAGCCCTGATCCGCCTCAGCAGGCAAGTCCCCAAGGATATCCAGGGCCTTACCCCTTAAACGGGGGGTCAGGTATTTGGCCCACTGGTCCTTGTTCAGATGGTGCTGCAAGCAAGTCCGCTCAAAAGCAGTCAAGAAAGAGTCCAAGTCTCCATCCTTCTCCAGCACTGGGAAGTCCTCAACACGGACCTTTGGAAGTTTGGTGTCTTGAAGGTCACGTGTGGCTGCTGAGGGCCGGAGCTGAGCTAGCTGCAGCTGGTAGTCACGCTCTGCCTGGCGCTCTTCACGCGCTGCCTGCCGCTCTGCCCTGCGCTCTGCCATGAGTATCTCGTAGGTATCCCGGTCTCCAGCCTGGAGAAGGGCCATAGCCATTTGAAGAAGGCTATCCGAGCCTCCCAGGCTCGGTGGAATGGCACGTGGTGATCTGCGGCCCGCTGCGGAGCCTGGTGCTTCACTGTCCACTGCAGAGCGGAGGGCTGGCATCTGGCTCGTTGAGGAACCTTGGGCGAGCTCCTCCTCATCTTGTCCAGCAGTCCCAGGTTGTGCGATGTCCTCTGCAGAGCTGTTCTCTGGCGTCGGGCTCCTGGAGGGCTCGTGGACAACCTCCTCATCGTCTCTGGCCTGAGCATCGGCCATTCCTTTGGCTTTGCTCCTGGTGCTATCAGCCATTGTTGCAGACTTTGGTCACTGACACAGAACTGACACCTGATGCCTCCACACACCTTACAGTATCTGCACTCTGACACTCTAGTGTTGAGCTAGTCTGAAGACCCCAGCAGCCACAGCTGCTGCAGGCAGTCTTTAGTGTCTGGGAGTATGGGTCTCACACTCACACACACTATTATCTCGATCCCACCGCTGCCACCAATATGTCACAAACCACCGGGGGGGTCACTCAGAAATCCCCCGCGCTGGCTACCAGTACGTCACAATCGGGGGGTAACAAGTGGGGGTCACCCCTACTTTATACCTCCCGACCGACAGACAGAGCACGTGACGCGCTCTCTAGCGCCCCTCTTATAGTCAGGCCAATTATGGAATTGCCCGACAATAAGCAAGGAGGCCGCTATACTACTTATGCCGATTATTGAAGGGTCCCCGGTGAGAGTAAGGTATATATTCCCCCGACCTCCGCGGGCGGAATATATAATATCTTCCCGAATCTCACTGGCCTCCCCACAATAATCCTTGGCACAACTCGCTGCCACCAACCGCTTCACGGTAACTATTAGCCGAACACACAGACGTGGGATTCAAGATCGAGATAACAGAACAGCCCAAGATTAATTATATAATTTAATCGCCTAAAGCACACTAGAAACTACAATATATACAATAGGGAATCTACAGAATATACATATGTCAGAGTACAGTTACAGACAAAGCATGGTTTACAACAGGTATGCAATTCAATCAGTTACCTTGTGCGTCTGGCCACAGGGGGGCGCTGTAGACCAGGTTTCCAGGAACTCTCTCACAGGTCTGTCCCAACCAGGCCCCCGAGCAGAAGAACCTTGGAAAATGGCCGAAGCAGGGTTATCAACCTGGGCAAATCCAGGTCTCCTCCTACCTTAGTGACCTCACAGGGAAGCACTGCCACTCCCCCTGCATGGATCAGAATTATCCAGCAAAGGGGATATTGGCCATAACTTTGCCTGGGAGCGTCGTAGGCGGACGCCAATGCTCTCATTGTGACAGTTATGAATTTAGCTACAGAACGAGGGGACTCATGACCTGTCTGCCAGTTCCCCATTGGCTGATATCACGCCTGGGGCATTTCCCAATGTCCTGCTCCCATAAAAAGGGGGTGCCGGCATCGTCCACATGCGGAGACACCATTTTTATGGTTGCCATATTTATCGGAAATATGGCTTGCGAGATATGAACCATTTTTTACTGGAGTCGTTCTGTCTGGCTATTTCCATAGCCTTGCTAACTAGCTAGCAGCTCCTACTACAGGGTGACGGCAGGGAGTCATCCTGTGTCCATTGTCCTGAAGCCACCTAATTTCCATATCACAGGACATGGCCATGGAGTTTGTTGCTAAACCAGTTGTGTGAAGGAAAGGGGGGTTGACACCAGGAGAGGGCTTCCTGACATACTTGAATATCATGATTTATCGTCATCTCTCCGGATTTACCTCACACTCAGGTAACATAATATACACCTGGTTATATGCCATATGTATTCATTTTCCTATTGTCTACAGATATTTCATGATCATTCCACACCTATAATGCTCAGGTAACATAATATACACCTGGTTATATGCCATATGTATTCATTTTCCTACTATCTACAGATATTTCATGATTATTCCACACCTATAATGCTCAGGTAACATAATATACACCTGGTTATATGCCATATGTATTCATTTTCCTATTGTCTACAGATATTTCATGATCATTCCACACCTATAATGCTCAGGTAACATAATATACACCTGGTTATATGCCATATGCATTCATTCTCCTATTATCTACAGGCATTTCATGATCATTCCACACCTATAATGCTCAGGTAATGTAATATACACCTGGTTATATGCCATGTGTTCATTCTCCTATTATCTACAGATATTTCATGATCATTCCACACCTATAATGCTCAGGTAACATAATATACACCTGGTTATATGCCATATGCGTTCATTCTCCTATTATCTACAGATATTTCATGATCATTCCACACCTATAATGCTCAGGTAACATAATATACACCTGGTTTTATGCCATATGTATTCATTTTCCTATTATCTACAGATATTTCATGATCATTCCACACCTATAATGCTCAGGTAACATAATATACACCTGGTTATATGCCATATGCACTCATTCTCCTATTATCTACAGATATTTCATAATCATTCCACACCTATAATGCTCAGGTAACGTAATATACACCTGGTTATATGCCATATGCATTCATTCTCCTATTATCTACAGATATTTCATGATCATTCCACACCTATAATGCTCAGGTAACATAATATACACCTGGTTTTATGCCATATCCATTCATTTTCCTATTATCTACAGATATTTCATAATCATTCCACACCTATAATGCTCAGGTAACGTAATATACACCTGGTTATATGGCATATGCGTTCATTCTCCTATTATCTACAGATATTTCATGATCATTCCACACCTATAATGCTCAGGTAACATAATATACACCTGGTTATAAGTCATATGCGTTCATTCTCCTATTATCTACAGATATTTCATGATCATTCCACACCTATAATGCTCAGGTAACATAATATACACCTGGTTATATGCCATATGCATTCATTCTCCTATTATCTACAGATATTTCATGATCATTCCACACCTATAATGCTCAGGTAACATAATATACACCTGGTTATATGCCATATGCGTTCATTCTCCTATTATCTACAGATATTTCGTGATCATTGCACACCTATAATGCTCAGGTAACATAATATACACCTGGTTATATGGCATATAAGTTCATTCTATTATCTACAGATATTTCATGATCATTCCACACCTATAATGCTCAGGTAACATAATATACACCTGGTTATATGCCATATGCATTCATTCTCCTATTATCTACAGATATTTCATGATCATTCCACACCTATAATGCTCAGGTAATGTAATATACACCTGGTTATATGCCATGTGTTCATTCTCCTATTATCTACAGATATTTCATGATCATTCCACACCTATAATGCTCAGGTAACATAATATACACCTGGTTATATGCCATATGCGTTCATTCTCCTATTATATACAGATATTTCATGATCATTCCACACCTATAATGCTCAGGTAACATAATATACACCTGGTTTTATGCCATATTCATTCATTCTCCTATTATCTACAGATATTTCATAATCATTCCACACCTATAATGCTCAGGTAACGTAATATACACCTGGTTATATGCCATATCCATTCATTTTCCTATTATCTACAGATATTTCATAATCATTCCACACCTATAATGCTCAGGTAACGTAATATACACCTGGTTATATGGCATATGCGTTCATTCTCCTATTATCTACAGATATTTCATGATCATTCCACACCTATAATGCTCAGGTAACGTAATATACACCTGGTTATATGCCATATGCATTCATTCTCCTATTATCTACAGATATTTCATGATCATTCCACACCTATAATGCTCAGGTAACATAATATACACCTGGTTATATGCCATATGCATTCATTCTCCTATTATCTACAGATATTTCATGATCATTCCACACCTATAATGCTCAGGTAACATAATATACACCTGGTTATATGCCATATGCATTCATTCTCCTATTATCTACAGATATTTCATGATCATTCCACACCTATAATGCTCAGGTAACATAATATACACCTTGTTATATGGCATATGCGTTCATTCTCCTATTATCTACAGATATTTCATGATCATTCCACACCTATAATGCTCAGGTAACATAATATACACCTGGTTATATGCCATATGCATTCATTCTCCTATTATCTACAGATATTTCATGATCATTCCACACCTATAATGCTCAGGTAACATAATATACACCTTGTTATATGGCATATGCGTTCATTCTCCTATTATCTACAGATATTTCATGATCATTCCACACCTATAATGCTCAGGTAACATAATATACACCTGGTTATATGCCATATGCATTCATTCTCCTATTATCTACAGATATTTCATGATCATTCCACACCTATAATGCTCAGGTAACATAATATACACCTGGTTATATGCCATATGCATTCATTCTCCTATTATCTACAGATATTTCATGATCATTCCACACCTATAATGCTCAGGTAACATAATATACACCTGGTTATAAGTCATATGCGTTCATTCTCCTATTATCTACAGATATTTCATGATCATTCCACACCTATAATGCTCAGGTAACATAATATACACCTGGTTATATGCCATATGCATTCATTCTCCTATTATCTACAGGCATTTCATGATCATTCCACACCTATAATGCTCAGGTAATGTAATATACACCTGGTTATATGCCATGTGTTCATTCTCCTATTATCTACAGATATTTCATGATCATTCCACACCTATAATGCTCAGGTAACATAATATACACCTGGTTATATGCCATATGCGTTCATTCTCCTATTATCTACAGATATTTCATGATCATTCCACACCTATAATGCTCAGGTAACATAATATACACCTGGTTTTATGCCATATGCATTCATTCTCCTATTATCTACAGGCATTTCATGATCATTCCACACCTATAATGCTCAGGTAATGTAATATACACCTGGTTATATGCCATGTGTTCATTCTCCTATTATCTACAGATATTTCATGATCATTCCACACCTATAATGCTCAGGTAACATAATATACACCTGGTTATATGCCATATGCGTTCATTCTCCTATTATCTACAGATATTTCATGATCATTCCACACCTATAATGCTCAGGTAACATAATATACACCTGGTTTTATGCCATATTCATTCATTCTCCTATTATCTACAGATATTTCATGATCATTCCACACCTATAATGCTCAGGTAACATAATATACACCTGGTTATATGCCATATGCACTCATTCTCCTATTATCTACAGATATTTCATAATCATTCCACACCTATAATGCTCAGGTAACGTAATATACACCTGGTTATATGCCATATGCATTCATTCTCCTATTATCTACAGATATTTCATGATCATTCCACACCTATAATGCTCAGGTAACATAATATACACCTGGTTTTATGCCATATCCATTCATTTTCCTATTATCTACAGATATTTCATAATCATTCCACACCTATAATGCTCAGGTAACGTAATATACACCTGGTTATATGGCATATGCGTTCATTCTCCTATTATCTACAGATATTTCATGATCATTCCACACCTATAATGCTCAGGTAACATAATATACACCTGGTTATAAGTCATATGCGTTCATTCTCCTATTATCTACAGATATTTCATGATCATTCCACACCTATAATGCTCAGGTAACATAATATACACCTGGTTATATGCCATATGCATTCATTCTCCTATTATCTACAGATATTTCATGATCATTCCACACCTATAATGCTCAGGTAACATAATATACACCTGGTTATATGCCATATGCGTTCATTCTCCTATTATCTACAGATATTTCGTGATCATTGCACACCTATAATGCTCAGGTAACATAATATACACCTGGTTATATGGCATATAAGTTCATTCTATTATCTACAGATATTTCATGATCATTCCACACCTATAATGCTCAGGTAACATAATATACACCTGGTTATATGCCATATGCATTCATTCTCCTATTATCTACAGATATTTCATGATCATTCCACACCTATAATGCTCAGGTAATGTAATATACACCTGGTTATATGCCATGTGTTCATTCTCCTATTATCTACAGATATTTCATGATCATTCCACACCTATAATGCTCAGGTAACATAATATACACCTGGTTATATGCCATATGCGTTCATTCTCCTATTATATACAGATATTTCATGATCATTCCACACCTATAATGCTGAGGTAATGTAATATACACCTGGTTATATGCCATGTGTTCATTCTCCTATTATCTACAGATATTTCATGATCATTCCACACCTATAATGCTCAGGTAACATAATATACACCTGGTTATATGCCATATGCGTTCATTCTCCTATTATCTACAGATATTTCATGATCATTCCACACCTATAATGCTCAGGTAATGTAATATACACATGGTTATATGCCATGTGTTCATTCTCCTATTATCTACAGATATTTCATGATCATTCCACACCTATAATGCTCAGGTAACATAATATACACCTGGTTATATGCCATATGCGTTCATTCTCCTATTATATACAGATATTTCATGATCATTCCACACCTATAATGCTGAGGTAACATAATATACACCTGGTTATATGCCATATGCATTCATTCTCCTATTATCTACAGATATTTCATGATCATTCCACACCTATAATGCTCAGGTAACATAATATACACCTGGTTTTATGCCATATGCATTCATTCTCCTATTATCTACAGATATTTCATAATCATTCCACACCTATAATGCTCAGGTAACGTAATATACACCTGGTTATATGGCATATGCGTTCATTCTCCTATTATCTACAGATATTTCATGATCATTCCACACCTATAATGCTCAGGTAACATAATATACACCTGGTTATATGCCATATGCATTCATTCTCCTATTATCTACAGATATTTCATGATCATTCCACACCTATAACGCTCAGGTAACATAATATACACCTGGTTATATGCCATATGCATTCATTCTCCTATTATCTACAGATATTTCATGATCATTCCACACCTATAATGCTCAGGTAACATAATATACACCTGGTTATATGCCATATGCATTCATTCTCCTATTATCTACAGATATTTCATGATCATTCCACACCTATAATGCTCAGGTAACATAATATACACCTGGTTATATGCCATATGCATTCATTCTCCTATTATCTACAGATATTTCATAATCATTCCACACCTATAATGCTCAGGTAACATAATATACACCTGGTTATATGCCATATGCATTCATTCTCCTATTATCTACAGATATTTCATGATCATTCCACACCTATAATGCTCAGGTAACATAATATACACCTGGTTTTATGCCATATGCATTCATTCTCCTATTATCTACAGATATTTCATAATCATTCCACACCTATAATGCTCAGGTAACGTAATATACACCTGGTTATATGGCATATGCGTTCATTCTCCTATTATCTACAGATATTTCATGATCATTCCACACCTATAATGCTCAGGTAACATAATATACACCTGGTTATATGCCATATGCATTCATTCTCCTATTATCTACAGATATTTCATGATCATTCCACACCTATAATGCTCAGGTAACATAATATACACCTGGTTATATGCCATATGCATTCATTCTCCTATTATCTACAGATATTTCATGATCATTCCACACCTATAATGCTCAGGTAACATAATATACACCTGGTTATATGCCATATGCATTCATTCTCCTATTATCTACAGATATTTCATGATCATTCCACACCTATAATGCTCAGGTAACATAATATACACCTGGTTATATGCCATATGCGTTCATTCTCCTATTATCTACAGATATTTCATGATCATTGCACACCTATAATGCTCAGGTAACATAATATACACCTGGTTATAAGTCATATGCATTCATTCTCCTATTATCTACAGATATTTCATGATCATTCCACACCTATAATGCTCAGGTAACATAATATACACCTGGTTATATGCCATATGCATTCATTCTCCTATTATCTACAGATATTTCATGATCATTCCACACCTATAATGCTCAGGTAATGTAATATACACCTGGTTATATGCCATGTGTTCATTCTCCTATTATCTACAGATATTTCATGATCATTCCACACCTATAATGCTCAGGTAACATAATATACACCTGGTTATATGCCATATGCGTTCATTCTCCTATTATATACAGATATTTCATGATCATTCCACACCTATAATGCTCAGGTAACATAATATACACCTGGTTATATGCCATATGCATTCATTCTCCTATTATCTACAGATATTTCATGATCATTCCACACCTATAATGCTCAGGTAACATAATATACACCTGGTTTTATGCCATATGCATTCATTCTCCTATTATCTACAGATATTTCATAATCATTCCACACCTATAATGCTCAGGTAACATAATATACACCTGGTTATATGCCATATGCATTCATTCTCCTATTATCTACAGATATTTCATGATCATTCCACACCTATAATGCTCAGGTAACATAATATACACCTGGTTATATGCCATATGCGTTCATTCTCCTATTATCTACAGATATTTCATGATCATTGCACACCTATAATGCTCAGGTAACATAATATACACCTGGTTATAAGTCATATGCATTCATTCTCCTATTATCTACAGATATTTCATGATCATTCCACACCTATAATGCTCAGGTAACATTATATACACCTGGTTATATGCCATATGCATTCATTCTCCTATTATATACAGATATTTCATGATCATTCCACACCTGTAATGCTCAGGTAATGTAATATACACCTGGTTATATGCCATGTGTTCATTCTCCTATTATCTACAGATATTTCATGATCATTCCACACCTATAATGCTCAGGTAACATAATATACACCTGGTTATATGCCATATGCGTTCATTCTCCTATTATATACAGATATTTCATGATCATTCCACACCTATAATGCTCAGGTAACATAATATACACCTGGTTATAAGTCATATGCATTCATTCTCCTATTATCTACAGATATTTCATGATCATTCCACACCTATAATGCTCAGGTAACATTATATACACCTGGTTATATGCCATATGCATTCATTCTCCTATTATCTACAGATATTTCATGATCATTCCACACCTATAATGCTCAGGTAATGTAATATACACCTGGTTATATGCCATGTGTTCATTCTCCTATTATCTACAGATATTTCATGATCATTCCACACCTATAATGCTCAGGTAACATAATATACACCTGGTTATATGCCATATGCGTTCATTCTCCTATTATATACAGATATTTCATGATCATTCCACACCTATAATGCTCAGGTAACATAATATACACCTGGTTATATGCCATATGCGTTCATTCTCCTATTATATACAGATATTTCATGATCATTCCACACCTATAATGCTCAGGTAACATAATATACACCTGGTTATATGCCATATGCATTCATTCTCCTATTATCTACAGATATTTCATGATCATTCCACACCTATAATGCTCAGGTAACATAATATACACCTGGTTTTATGCCATATGCATTCATTCTCCTATTATCTACAGATATTTCATAATCATTCCACACCTATAATGCTCAGGTAACGTAATATACACCTGGTTATATGGCATATGCGTTCATTCTCCTATTATCTACAGATATTTCATGATCATTCCACACCTATAATGCTCAGGTAACATAATATACACCTGGTTATATGCCATATGCATTCATTCTCCTATTATCTACAGATATTTCATGATCATTCCACACCTATAATGCTCAGGTAACATAATATACACCTGGTTATATGCCATATGCATTCATTCTCCTATTATCTACAGATATTTCATGATCATTCCACACCTATAATGCTCAGGTAACATAATATACACCTGGTTATATGCCATATGTGTTCATTCTCCTATTATCTACAGATATTTCATGATCATTCCACACCTATAATGCTCAGGTAACATAATATACACCTGGTTATATGCCATATGCATTCATTCTCCTATTATCTACAGATATTTCATGATCATTCCACACCTATAATGCTCAGGTAACATAATATACACCTGGTTATATGCCATATGCGTTCATTCTCCTATTATCTACAGATATTTCATGATCATTGCACACCTATAATGCTCAGGTAACATAATATACACCTGGTTATAAGTCATATGCATTCATTCTCCTATTATCTACAGATATTTCATGATCATTCCACACCTATAATGCTCAGGTAACATTATATACACCTGGTTATATGCCATATGCATTCATTCTCCTATTATCTACAGATATTTCATGATCATTCCACACCTATAATGCTCAGGTAATGTAATATACACCTGGTTATATGCCATGTGTTCATTCTCCTATTATCTACAGATATTTCATGATCATTCCACACCTATAATGCTCAGGTAACATAATATACACCTGGTTATATGCCATATGCGTTCATTCTCCTATTATATACAGATATTTCATGATCATTCCACACCTATAATGCTCAGGTAACATAATATACACCTGGTTATATGCCATATGCGTTCATTCTCCTATTATATACAGATATTTCATGATCATTCCACACCTATAATGCTCAGGTAACATAATATACACCTGGTTATATGCCATATGCATTCATTCTCCTATTATCTACAGATATTTCATGATCATTCCACACCTATAATGCTCAGGTAACATAATATACACCTGGTTATATGCCATATGCATTCATTCTCCTATTATCTACAGATATTTCATGATCATTCCACACCTATAATGCTCAGGTAACATAATATACCCCTGGTTATATGCCATATGCATTCATTCTCCTATTATCTACAGATATTTCATAATCATTCCACACCTATAATGCTCAGGTAACGTAATATACACCTGGTTATATGCCATATGCGTTCATTCTCCTATTATCTACAGATATTTCATAATCATTCCACACCTATAATGCTCAGGTAACATAATATACACCTGGTTATATGCCATATGCGTTCATTCTCCTATTATCTACAGATATTTCATGATCATTGCACACCTATAATGCTCAGGTAACATAATATACACCTGGTTATAAGTCATATGCATTCATTCTCCTATTATCTACAGATATTTCATGATCATTCCACACCTATAATGCTCAGGTAACATTATATACACCTGGTTATATGCCATATGCATTCATTCTCCTATTATATACAGATATTTCATGATCATTCCACACCTGTAATGCTCAGGTAATGTAATATACACCTGGTTATATGCCATGTGTTCATTCTCCTATTATCTACAGATATTTCATGATCATTCCACACCTATAATGCTCAGGTAACATAATATACACCTGGTTATATGCCATATGCGTTCATTCTCCTATTATATACAGATATTTCATGATCATTCCACACCTATAATGCTCAGGTAACATAATATACACCTGGTTATAAGTCATATGCATTCATTCTCCTATTATCTACAGATATTTCATGATCATTCCACACCTATAATGCTCAGGTAACATTATATACACCTGGTTATATGCCATATGCATTCATTCTCCTATTATCTACAGATATTTCATGATCATTCCACACCTATAATGCTCAGGTAATGTAATATACACCTGGTTATATGCCATGTGTTCATTCTCCTATTATCTACAGATATTTCATGATCATTCCACACCTATAATGCTCAGGTAACATAATATACACCTGGTTATATGCCATATGCGTTCATTCTCCTATTATATACAGATATTTCATGATCATTCCACACCTATAATGCTCAGGTAACATAATATACACCTGGTTATATGCCATATGCGTTCATTCTCCTATTATATACAGATATTTCATGATCATTCCACACCTATAATGCTCAGGTAACATAATATACACCTGGTTATATGCCATATGCATTCATTCTCCTATTATCTACAGATATTTCATGATCATTCCACACCTATAATGCTCAGGTAACGTAATATACACCTGGTTTTATGCCATATGCATTCATTCTCCTATTATCTACAGATATTTCATAATCATTCCACACCTATAATGCTCAGGTAACGTAATATACACCTGGTTATATGGCATATGCGTTCATTCTCCTATTATCTACAGATATTTCATGATCATTCCACACCTATAATGCTCAGGTAACATAATATACACCTGGTTATATGCCATATGCATTCATTCTCCTATTATCTACAGATATTTCATGATCATTCCACACCTATAATGCTCAGGTAACATAATATACACCTGGTTATATGCCATATGCATTCATTCTCCTATTATCTACAGATATTTCATGATCATTCCACACCTATAATGCTCAGGTAACATAATATACACCTGGTTATATGCCATATGTGTTCATTCTCCTATTATCTACAGATATTTCATGATCATTCCACACCTATAATGCTCAGGTAACATAATATACACCTGGTTATATGCCATATGCATTCATTCTCCTATTATCTACAGATATTTCATGATCATTCCACACCTATAATGCTCAGGTAACATAATATACACCTGGTTATATGCCATATGCGTTCATTCTCCTATTATCTACAGATATTTCATGATCATTGCACACCTATAATGCTCAGGTAACATAATATACACCTGGTTATAAGTCATATGCATTCATTCTCCTATTATCTACAGATATTTCATGATCATTCCACACCTATAATGCTCAGGTAACATTATATACACCTGGTTATATGCCATATGCATTCATTCTCCTATTATCTACAGATATTTCATGATCATTCCACACCTATAATGCTCAGGTAATGTAATATACACCTGGTTATATGCCATGTGTTCATTCTCCTATTATCTACAGATATTTCATGATCATTCCACACCTATAATGCTCAGGTAACATAATATACACCTGGTTATATGCCATATGCGTTCATTCTCCTATTATATACAGATATTTCATGATCATTCCACACCTATAATGCTCAGGTAACATAATATACACCTGGTTATATGCCATATGCGTTCATTCTCCTATTATATACAGATATTTCATGATCATTCCACACCTATAATGCTCAGGTAACATAATATACACCTGGTTATATGCCATATGCATTCATTCTCCTATTATCTACAGATATTTCATGATCATTCCACACCTATAATGCTCAGGTAACATAATATACACCTGGTTATATGCCATATGCATTCATTCTCCTATTATCTACAGATATTTCATAATCATTCCACACCTATAATGCTCAGGTAACATAATATACACCTGGTTATATGCCATATGCATTCATTCTCCTATTATCTACAGATATTTCATGATCATTCCACACCTATAATGCTCAGGTAACATAATATACCCCTGGTTATATGCCATATGCATTCATTCTCCTATTATCTACAGATATTTCATAATCATTCCACACCTATAATGCTCAGGTAACGTAATATACACCTGGTTATATGCCATATGCGTTCATTCTCCTATTATCTACAGATATTTCATGATCATTGCACACCTATAATGCTCATTCCATGTATAACTTGCCAAAGAAACCTTTTATACATCTACATAATATACACCTAATAAGTTATTACCCTCATTCTTTTTATTTATTCCTTTTCATCATTCTTTTTAGTATGTCCCCTAGTTACGAGTATTGAGCGTGGTAGTGCTCGGTCATCACTATTGGTGGGCACATACCCTAAGGATGTCGGGGCACCAGAAAAATATGACAATCCATTCGGGAACTTTCCTTTTTTTTCGGGAGCGTCATGGACCCTCGGGGAGAGTTGGCAAAGTATAGAATAAAGAAGCATAATAGTTTGCTATAGGTCTGCGCATTGTAAGTACTGGGAATAAACTCATAAAAAGGTTTATTGAGAAATAAAATGGAAAACATTTATCATGCAATAATAAAAATAAATAAAAACATCCCGGTCAATGTGAGGTGTCACAGTACAAGTATATGGAGACACGGATAATGGACAGTGCCGGCCGGAGGAAGAAGCCTCATGTGCTCCTGCATTGTTGGGACATCGGAGTGTAGGAGATGTGGCCAGCAAAAAGGGAAAAGGCAGCAGGAGAATGAGCCATGTATGGGACTGTAACGGCCGAGACGCGGACACAGAGGCTTCGAGCCAGCGAGAGACCGGCATAACGGAACGGGACGCCACAGAGAAAGCCGCTACGACAAATGTAGCCGGCTCGGCAAAGTTCGCGCATGCGCGGCGTCCACTAATGACGTATTATGCGCCGCTGCTGCTGAGCACAGACATGGCGGCGCTCGGAGACTGTGAGTTCCTGGTACGGAGGGCACGGGAGCTCGTACAGGAGGATACGTGTGCAGCCCGGGCATGGCTCATCACTGCCCGCACCCTGTATCCGCAGGATTTTAATATCCAGGTGTGCACCTATACAAGTATTCAAGCTTATAAGCGTCCCCCAGGATACTGTGAGTGGTACAGTCCTATATGTATGGTCACTGGAAGGAGTTTGGCCAGAGGTGATCTAATGTACATGAATAGGGGAGTATGCTCTGTCCCAAGCCCACCTTATTATGCAGGGTGTACACACTGCCCCCCAGGCCTCATGTTAGGGGGCAGCTCCGGCCTTCTTCTATATATCTGACAGACTCTTCTGTTTTCTCCTTCCATAGTATGAGATGTACAATATTGAGAGAAGTGCAGAGCGGACGGCTTCAGCTGGGAGACTGCTGTACGACATGTAAGTCCTCCTCATGGCGCTCCTTATACCTTACACCTGAATGTCTGCAGGTTGTCCCTACAATTGGCGACTCAGGGGTCAGGATTGATCAAGAATGGCTTTATGTGCACCAAATCTTAGCAAATCTGAAATGTTGCACATTAATGGCCAAGGTGAACCAAATTATGCCTATACCACCTTGTTTAGTGTTCTTCCCAGTGTTAGACGCTGTATGGCGGGCATTACATGGGGTTAGGGCGAGGTGAAGGGGTGTGGGTCTGGGGTCGCCTTATGAAGTAGATCTGAGAGGGACAACTCTTTATTACTGGGGATCTGTCAGGTTGGATAATGTTATTAATCTGCAGGGTAATAGTGTTATGACGGTGTCCGGACTCCAGCACTGAAAGTGCGGCACCTGAGACAATAAATCTAATAGCGGAGGAATAAATGTAATAGCGTTATTCGAGGTTCCCTTTAAAGGAGTTGTCTAAATGAACAAGTCTGTGTCACTCCGTGACTGCAGCACAGGTGTCAGAGAAGGGAATGGCGGTCACGTGCCGCGAGTTTAGGATATGCATACCCCCGGCTAGAATGCGACAAGACTGTTTCCACCTTCTCACAATATACTTGCATTGTCAAGGCTGCACCCATCTAGTCGGATTCTGTCCGCGAATATGTATATCACATACCAGTGACCGCCATTCCCGGCTCTGACACTGGAGAATCATCAGTGTGCGCACTGTGAGAATTCATATAAAGTGCCTGCAGATGTGTCATTTTAGAATGGACAACCCCTTTAAGTAACGTATAATGGATCATAGGTGCCAAAACTCACCCCCCTCTGGTGGTGGTGGTGTGGGAGCTGGTTCCCTTTAAGCTGGTAAACCGCAGCGAACGTAGATGGCTGCAATCGCCGCTGTTAGGCCAGCACTATAACACAGCTGGCTTTCTCCATACACGCGCACCTGATCTAGGACGTATCGGAACATCCCATGTGGGAATGGTGTTAATAGGAGCATTCCCCCTGTATATAGGAAGAATATTACCACAAAATATAAGAACACGCCCTAAGGTTATGTGCGCACGCTGCCTTTTTTTCTGTTCACATAGAGGCATAGATGCACCCGCTGTAAAAATGCATAAAAAAAAAGCATGTGTTTTTGTGCGTTTTTACTGTGTTTTAATTGCTGCGTTTTTTCCAATGCATTGCATGGGTGAAAAATGGTGCCAAAAACGCAGAAATAATTGACATGCTGCAGTGGTCACCACAAAACTGCACTGTGCGGACAGCAAAAATGAAAACTCATAGACTTTGCTGGGGAAGGAAATGCATACAGTTTTGAGACCAATATTGCACCCGAAAGACACGAAAAAAAAAAGGAAGCAAAAAATCGCAGCGTGCGCACATAGCCTAAGCCTATATTTTCCTGATGTGAGCTGCTCTGGGTGTAGTTGGGGTCCTGGTAATAGAGAAATCTGGGAAAGAACATCACCAAGAAACTTTTCAGTATTCTTTCTAGCGGACATGTCGGTATGTTCAGCTTTACTATATGTTCTTTGAACAGACTGTTAAAATGTAAGAATGTTTGTTACTTTCTTGGAGCACATTTTACAGTTGTGTTCATGTGTTTTTTAAGGTTTGTGAACTTTTCAGACCAGCCTGTGGTTTGGAGGGAAATAAATGTTATTACGGCAGCGCTTCGGAATGATTTACAGGATAAACAAACACAATTTTTACGAGGTGAGACACTAATTGGAATGTATGGGCACTTCGCTGGGATTTTAAATATATTTGATCACAAGAAAAAAGTTTGCCATTTACAAGTGTTGGTTTTTTTTTGTTTTTGTTTTTGTTTTTTTGTTTGTTTGTTTTTTTTTTACTTCTGTGTGCATATATTTAAAGGGAACCTGTCAGCAGAAATTTTGCCCTAAACCTAAAAGATTCCCCTTCTGCAGCTCCTGGGCTGCATTCTAGCAAGGTTCCTATAGTTATTCTGCCCCCTTTGAGACCAAAATAAATAGTTTATAAAGTGGTACCTTTTCAGTTTTAAAATCTTGTTAATGGTACACGGGGGCGGGCTGTCTGTTGTCTGTTACTGTCCCTCTGGCCGCTTTAGGCCGTCCCCCAACGCTCATTTACATACCTCAGGACGCCGCCCAGTGCGTCCGATGTCTCGCGCATGCGCCGTGCCACTGTAGCGGGGCTGCACATTCGGACCGCTGGTGACGTTGCGCAGGCACGAGATTATGGGCGGCGCTGTGATTTTCATCAGCAAGATCCCGCCCATAATCTCGTGGCCGCGCTTTCCCCTCTGCCTCCACTGTTCTGTGCATGCCCTGGCCAGATGACCCAACGTCGCCTCTTTCCCATCTAGCCCTGGAGCAGGAAATAGATGGGAGGAGCGGAGCAGGACACCACCGATCATCTGGCCAGGGCATGCGCAGAACGGTGGAGGCAGAGGGGAAAGCGTGGGCACGAGATTATGGGCGGGAGCTTGCTGATGAAAATCACAGCACCGCCCATAATCTCGTGCCTGCGCAACGTCACCAGCGGTCCCACTGTGCACAGTCCCGCTACAGTGGCACAGCGCATGCGCGAGACATCGGACGCACTGGTCGGCCTCCTGAGGTATGTAAATGAGTGTTGGGGGACGGCCTAAACCAGCAGGAAGGACAGTAACGGACACCAGACAGCCCGCCCCCTTGTACCATTAACAAGATTTTCAAACTGAAAGGTACCACTTTATAAACTATTTATTTTGATCTAAAAGGGGGCAGAATAACTATAGGAACCTTGCTAGAATGCAGCCCAGGAGCTGCAGAGGGGAAATCTTTTAGGTTTAGGGGAAAATTTCTGCTGACAGGTTCCCTTTAAAGATATTAATCAACTCAACTGGAGGTTTTGTTGTTTTGGGTTTTTTTTTGTCCCCTGAATGCACTGTAGGTAGCAATCTTTTGAATGATTGTTCTATATAATGCAATACTATTTCATTGCAGCATATAGTGTAAGTGTTGGCCTTCACAGGGTGACCAAGTTGGCAGTTATGGGACCTTCAGCAGGTTCTTGGCTGATTGTATCAAGGGGAGCAAGTTCGTATGTACGTGCTCCATGTAAATGTCACTGTAAGTAATTAAGAGCAGCATCTAAATGGTTAATAGCAGTGGTCTTTTGAAATTATTATTTATTATATTTTCCATTTATTCCATGGTGCTTTACATGTGAAAGGGGTATACATAATTAGAGACAAGTACAATAATCATGAACAATACAAGGCACAGACTGGTACAGGAGGACAGAGGTCCCTGCCCGCGAGGGCTCACAGTCTACAAGGGATAGATGAGGGATAGATGAGGATACAGTAGGTTAGGGTAGAGCTGATTGTGCGGCATTATATCAGACTGAGGGTTACAGCAGGTTGTAGGCTTGTCGGAAGAGGTGGGTCTTCAGGTTCGTTTTGAAGCTTGTCAAGGTTGGCGAGAGTCTTATATTCTGGGGCAGAGCATTCCAGAGTATGGGGGAGGCACGGGCGAAATCTTGGATGCGATGGTGGGAAGAGGAGATGAGAGGGGAGTAGAGAAGGAGATCTTGTGGGGATTGAAGGTTACGTGCAGGTAAGTATCGGGAGACTAGGTCACAGATGTAGGGAGGAGACAGGTTGTGGATGGCTTTGTATGTCATGGTTAGGGTTTAAACTGGAGTTGGGCAATGGGAAGCCAGTGAAGGGATTGGCAGAGAGGAGAGGTCGGGGGGACAGGTGGATTAGTCGGGGAGCAATGCTGCCTGTGTAACCCCTGCAGCTTTTGGAGTGGGCTCAGTTCTTGAAGCCTTCCATACAAGACTTATACCGTGTTTCCCCGATAGTAAGACGTAGTGGGGGTTTTGGGGGAGTCGTCTAATGTAAGACGTACCCCGAAAGTAAGACATAGTAAACGGAAAGCGTTATTTTTTTTTTCTTCTTCTTTACAGTACCGGCCGAGAGCTCAGCTGAGCGCCCTGACAGGCCGGCGGCCGAGCGCCCAGCTGAGCGCCCTGACATGCCGCGGGCGAGCGCTCAGCTGAGAGCTGTCACATGCCGGCGGTCGGGCGCTCAGCCGAACGCTCGGCCACCAAGAAATGTTGCAGTAATGTTGTCCGTGGTCCATCAGGACCACGGACAACATACAAAAACACGCAGCCTCAGTGCCCTCATGTGCAGCAATCGCGGCAAGTCCCCATACGGTACATTGCATGGAGACTTGCTGCGATTGCTGTGGGATTTTTTTCCAATATAAGACATACCCCGAAAGTAAGACATAGTGGGACTTTTGGGGGTAAAAAGAATGTAAGACACTGTCTTACTTTCGGGGAAACACGGTATATGTGCCAGTATGATCCTCGCGGATGGTACTGTCATCACTATTCTGTACACGTGCCATGCACTCCCATAGCTTTTTGTTGGAACTCATTATTTTCCAGCCCTCATATCAGTAAGTTTGGTCCGTTTTCTGTGATTTTTTAGACTGATCCCTCTAGTACAATACCCTATATCCTAGGTGTGTGTTAATGCTATTCCTGCTTTTTTTTTCAGCCCTGTTTGAGGCTCTTCCCGGTCGTGTGCAGTGTGAAATGTTACTGAAGGCTACAGAACAATGTTTTAATACACTGGAGCGAGCAGAAATGCTGCTACTTTTGTTGAGACGTTTTCCAGAAACTGTAGTACAACACGGGGTAAGGAGATTTATATTGGGGTCGTTGGCACATTTTTAATGATCGCATCATGTATCATGACATTTAGGCCATTAAAGCTAATGTATGTGATATGACAGCATTTACACTGGGCGGTTATGAACTCTTCAAAACGTGCAAATCAGAACGGTTCATACATTTAAATGGTCTCATTTCCACTAAATGTTCTGCTGTAGGATGTTACTTGCTCAGCGCTGTCTCCCTGCCGCTGCCCCGTTCTGAGCTCAGGGGCCCTGGCTGTGTAGACAGAGACCAGAGCAGCAGCAGAGAGCCGGCACGGAATTCAGGGAGCGCAAGTAATACTTCAATTTTATTTTATTTTCTAACTGCCACACTTTTCTGAAAGAAAACAACCCCTTTATTGGCATTAGACAGGAATTATTAATATAAATGAATATCCTATAATGCGTAAAGGATATCCCGGCTGGCACACACAGTACCAAAGTTTGAAGGAACTTTTCGTTTTTCAAGTAAATTTTCTAATTTAGACATCTGGGCCTGCTTCCTTAGCAGAGGCCTACAAGTCATTATATGCACTGGAGAAATGGCCATGATGAATCCGCCATATTTCTTTATTTTATAAAGATTCCTTCCCTCTGACCAGTTTGAAAAATAAGATGGATAACCCCTTTGAAGGGTTTGTCTTAATTATCAGAAATACAGGCTGAGAACAGAAAACACATTACAATAAGCAGTCCAGTGCTGTTACTTCAGTAGTCTACAGCGATAACTTCATGTCCATCCCTCACCCACTGCACGATCTTCATTAATGACATTTGTGTGTACGGCAGTAACCAGAGAAGTCACACTGGCAGCACAGCGGGAGCCGAGTGTCATGCGAGTGTCACTGCGACTGATGTGCGATCGGACCACAGCTGCGGGGTGAGGGCCAGCGCTGCGGAGGGGAGAGCCGGCGCTGTGTAGGGGAGGGAGGGATTTATCTCCCTCTCACTTCCGTTGCCGGCTATTGCCATTCTTGCCCTGCACTCGCAGTATACCGGTGTAATGTGAGTGCAGTGCAATTTTTTTTTTTTTTTTGCTCTCTTGCCCCATAGACTTGAATGGGTGCGAGAGAAACAAGGATCGAATTGCACCCATAGCATGCTGCGACTGTTTTCTCGGTCCAATTAGGGCTGAGAAAATAATCGCTCATGAGTGCTGACACACAGGGTAATATTGGTCCGAGTGGAGTGAGATGTTTTATCGCATTCCACTCGCTCCGATTTTTGTCGTGTGTCTTAGGCCTTAGTGATTCAGCTCTCACATGAATGATGGACATGCCAACTTTACTAAAGGGATCATTGAATGTGAATGGTTGTTTTTTTATTATTTCAACACCTTTCCTGCTGTCGGCTTGTGTTAGTTTTGTGTGGGGTTTTTTGTTTTAAATATCAGATAACTCTTTCAACATGGTGGCATTGACTTTTCTTTATCGTTCCTTTGGGAGACCCAGACCATGGGTGTTTAGCTTCTGCCTCCGGAGGACACACAAAGTACTACACTTAAAAGTGTAGCTCCTCCCTCTGAGCTTATACACCCCCTGGTGAGCCAGTCCCAGACAGTTTATTGCTTTGTGTTCAGGGGACTGGCCCAGGCGAGCTTGGTATCCGGACCTGCTCCAACTGTCCGTAGAGATGCCGTGGCATCTTCCAGACCGTCCAGACCTACTCTCGCAAGGTCCGTTTTTCCGCCCGAATTCTGCGGTCCTCAAATTGACGGCGTGGCTCTTGAGTCCTGGATTTTGACGGCTTCTGGTATTCCTCCTGAAGTCATCTCCACTATGACTCGGGCCCGTAAGTCTTCCTCCGCCAAGATCTATCACAGGACTTGGAAAATTTTCCTGTTCTGGTGTCGCTCTTCCGGCCATCCTCCTTGGCCATTTTCCTTGCCGACCCTTCTGTCTTTTCTACAGTCCGGTCTGCAGCTAGGACTGTCCCTCAACTCTCTCAAGGGACAAGTCTCAGCCCTGTCAGTGCTGTTCCAGCGGCGTCTCGCCCGGCTGGCTCAGGTCTGCACGTTCATGCAAGGCGCGTCTCACATCATTCCGCCTTATCGGCGGCCCTTGGATCCCTGGGACCTTAACTTGGTCCTCACGGTATTGCAGAAACCCCCCTTTGAGCCCCTTAGGGAGGTTTCTTTGTATCGTCTTTCTCAGAAAGTGGCCTTTCTAGTTGCCATAACTTCTCTCAGGAGAGTCTCTGATTTGGCGGCGCTCTCCTCGGAGTCACCTTTTTTAGTTTTTCACCAGGACAAGGTGGTTCTCCGTCCGACTCCGGACTTCCTTCCTAAGGTGGTCTCTCCCTTCCACCTTAACCAGGACATTTCCTTACCATTCTCCTGTCCGGCCCCTGTTCATCGCTTTGAAAAAGCGCTGCATACTCTAGATCTGGTGCGTGCTCTCCGGATTTATGTGTCTTGCACCGCTGCGCTTAGGCGGTGCACCTCTTTTTTTGTTCTAACCACAGGGCGGCGCAAGGGTCTCCCTGCTTCTAAGCCGACCTTGGCCCGTTGGATTAGATCGACCATTTCGGACGCCTACCAAAGTACTCGGGTGCCTCCCCCGCCGGGGATCAAAGCACACTCAACCAGAGCTGTCGGTGCCTCTTGGGCTTTTAGGCACCAGGCTACGGCTCAACAAGTCTGTCAGGCTGCCACTTGGACTAGCCTGCATACCTTTTCGAAGCACTACCAAGTGCATGCTCATGCTTCGGCAGATGCGAGCTTGGGCAGACGCATCCTTCAGGCGGCTGTCGCCCACTTGTGAAGTTAGGTTCTGCCTACTTTTTAGTTTTTCTGTTTATTTCCCACCCAGGGACTGCTTTGGAACGTCCCATGGTCTGGGTCTCCCAAAGGAACGATAAAGAAAAAGAGAATTTTGTTTACTTACCGTAAATTCTTTTTCTTATAGTTCCGTATTGGGAGACCCAGCACCCTCCCTGTTGCCAATTTCTTGTTCCGTGTGTTATCACCGGCTGTTGTCGTGGACAGAGTCTCCGGTTGTTCCGGTTCTTGCTCGGTTCTACTTGTGGGTGGCTATTCTCCTTCAGCTTTTGCACTAAACTGGCTGGGACTGGCTCACCAGGGGGTGTATAAGCTCAGAGGGAGGAGCTACACTTTTAAGTGTAGTACTTTGTGTGTCCTCCGGAAGCAGAAGCTAAACACCCATGGTCTGGGTCTCCCAATACGGAACTATAAGAAAAAGAATTTACGGTAAGTAAACAAAATTCTCTTTTTCTATCAATTCCAGGTGAACCCCTAAGTGAAACATGTCAGCTCCGACTTTTTGCTTTTTTTTCCAGGTTAGCTTAGGTGAAACTTTGTTGGAAGCTGAGAGTCTGGAAGACCAGGAATCACCTGTGAACTGTTTCCGAAAATTGTTTGGTAAGTGCAATTATAGGAAGGTTACTGAATACACCAATGATGGCGTTATTTAATGAGACTAATAATGCATGTTGAGTTTGATTTATTAAAGTGGGGTCTGGAGTCCAACTAAATTTTCATCTACGTCTACCTATTTAGAGCTGTAATAAAGTCTATTTTTTTAATATACTTGTATTAAAACTTCCCTACCATTCCCTAACTACACTATCTAACTGCTATTCCCCCCCTTCCTTTTTGATCACTATTCATTTGAGAATCCTAGTGCATGCTGGTATACTAAAATGAAGCATCATAAGACCAGGGGACAGAGGCTGTGGTCAAAGTCCCTGCCCCGTTACTGAAATGAAGCATCATCAGACCAGGGGACAGAGGCTGCGGTCACAGTCCCTGCCCCCTTACTGAAATGAAGCATCATCAGACCAGGGGACAGAGGCTGCGGTCACAGTCCCTGCCCCCTTACTGAAATGAAGCGTCATCAGTGATGCCCCTTTCAGGGGCTGTGTCCCTCCCTGTGAGTTGTGCACTGTGCGATTTACAGAGTGACACCATCCACTCTTTATTTATTTTTTTCATTTTGTGATGTGTGCTTAAAAATCAGATGGCATATGGATGGTCCGCGTGCTATCGTTTTTTGTTTGTTTTTTTTTTCTCTCTCACCTATTGACTTGCATTGGCGAATCTCATCTGATATACTCAGCCATACAGAATATCCTCAGCCGGATTACAGCTGAGGAAAAAACTCACAGATGAACATTGCCTTGTTGAATAACATTAATGCAAGTGCAATGCAATTTCTTTTTTTTTCTTTTTTTTATTATTGCATTGCACTCAGATATGAGCAAACCCTTAGACTTTGTTAAAATGAGATGGGAAGGCTTCATCATTAGTGATGGTCGAATAGTAACTATTCGTGTTTGGATTATTGATAACGAATCCCAAAGTACTATTCTGGTATTCATCACAAATAACAAAGCTAATGCAAGTCAATGGGGAACCTGAGCCGTGATGAGTACTGTAGTAGTGTGTGCTCACGATCAGTGTCTGCAGCGTTTTGGACACAGCATTCAAAACGCTGCCTTGTACAGTACAAGCACAGTGGATAGAATTTCTAGAAATCCCGTGCCCTCTGTGCTTGTTTTTTCCGCAGCAAACACTGATCTGCGGTGCGTTTTTCCAGACCGCAGCAAGCATGTCCATTGTTTGCTGCGGATTTGCATGTGTCCTCCATAGGGAGAACACAAGCGAGACACCACAGCGCACTGAACCCTGATCGTGGGTACAAGCAGCTGTGGTCTCCTGCGTTCTCCTGTGGAGGAGAATCGTGGCCCCGCAGGTCAGGACCCACCGCATACAGGACAAAGTGAGTCCTGATCATGGGCACATACCTTAATAGTCCTCTGTATTCGGTAAGCATTTTCTGAACACAAATAGTTACTATTTGCCAATCTCTATTCACCATGACTCACTTCAGATTATTTTTGCCATGCTGCTCTGGACTGGCATAAAGATGCTAAATGTTGCATCATTTTTGGAACATTTGAAGGTGTTTTACACCAGAAAACTGCCAAAAACTCCTTCATGAGTAAGGCTCATTGTGTCTTCACTTCTGTGGGAAAACATTTTGAATACAGCCTAATACAGTAACCTGTCAGGTGCAATATGCACCCAGGACCACAAGCAGTTGTGGGTGTATATTGCTAATCCCTGTATACAGTAGCATAGATGAAGAGCTCTTTAGAAAAAGTATTTCTAAATATCCCTTATGATATGCTAATGAGCGCAGGGACTAGTCTCAAGGGTGTTAGTCCCTTCTCTCATTCTGTCCTCTTAGCACAGGGGTGTGCTAACATGCTGTCCAATGTCCATTGCCCAGCATTATCATCAGCGGTGACGCACGTACCTGTGTCCGTTAGGGTCAGGGCACATGATCAGAAGTCCTGGTATTTCCGGTCATGCGCACTAGACCTGTCTGGAGCTGAGACACGTACACCCGGCTTCAAAGTGCACATGACCAGAAGTGCGGTGACTTCTGATCATGCACACTTACTTTAAATCCGATGGTCTGAAGCTGTGAGAACGAACCCAGGTAAGTGCTTCACCAATGATGATGCTGGGCAATGGGCATTGAATAGCATGTTAACACGCCCCTGTGGGTGAACTACCATACCATGCTATGAGGGCTAAATGAGTGCAGGATCTAACTAGTCCCTGTGCTCATTAGCATATCATAAAGGATCTTTAGACATATTTATTCTAAAGATCTCTTTATCTATGCTAGTGTATACAGGGACTGTTAGGCATGGATTAGAAATATGCACCCAGAACTGCTTATGTTTCTGGGTGCATATTGCACCTAACAGGTTCCCTTTCAACAGCTACAGAGAGGCTGCCTCTTCCTCAATTGTATCAGTGACGGAGGGTTCAGAACATGTCTGCTCCATTTCCTTTTGTAGGGTAATGTTTGACGTTTTGTTTTTTTTCCCCCAGTGTGTGATGTTTTACCCCTCATTATTAACAACCTGGATGTCCGCCTGCCCTCCAGCCTGTTATACAAATACCTGAACAAGGCTGCTGAATTCTATATAAATTATGTCACTCGAGCGCCTCAGACCGATGCCCAGCATCAAGGTATGAAGGGCTGCATATGCCTTCATGTAAATTTAGGGAATATATGTAGTGAGAGGGTTATTGATGTTAAGTTCCTTCCTACTCAGGTACACAAGATACATCTGATTTACTTTCGCCCACCAAACGAAGCTCCCAAAAATATATTATTGAGGGCCTTACGGAAAAATCCTCACAGATATTGGACCCTTGGGATCGGCTGTTTAAAATCCTGTCTGTGGTTGGCATGCGATGTGAATGGCAGATGGACAAGGGGACAAGGTTGGAATGGATTCTAATTATCGCAGTTCTGTCTCCATAGTATGTTTTGTCTTTGTCTAGAATATACATATTTATATATAGGCAGTTACAAAGGATTGATGTAAACCCACTCACCTCATTGGTCACTTCTACAGCTGCCCGCCATCTTGTCCTCTTTGTATCGCCATAGAGTGTTACGTTTCTGACTTCTTCACTGTATACACAGACCAGAACTTGCAACTGTGTTGAGGCCTTGGAGATCACTTTGTGGATCCACTCGTGCCGTGAGGTACAAATCTGCTGACATGTGCGCTGATCGCTGTTGGCAGCAGCCGGGGATCACACTGGTGGTTTAGGACGTAAAATTACTGCCCGCAATCATTAAGGGGAACCTGTCACCACTTTTTTTGCCTATAAGCTGTGGCCACCACCACCAGGCTCTTTTATATACAGCATTCTAACCTGCTGTATATAAGAGCACAGTCTGGGGGTATAACATAAACAACACTTTATAATTTATTACCTAACGGTCGCACGGGGGGGCCTTATGGGCGTCTCCAGTGTCGGCGCCTTCTCTTTCTGCCATCTTCGTCCTCTTTCTGAAGCCTGGGTGCATGACGCGACTACGTCATACACACTCGCCGGCCCTGCTCAGGACCTCAATGCCGGCGAGTGTGTATGATGTCGGACCCGTCATGCACTGCGGCTAGAGAAGGAGCACAAAGATGGCCAAAAGAGGAGACGCCGGCACCGGACAACGGAGACGCCCATAAGGCCCACAGCGCAACCGTTGGGTAAGTATTATAAAGTGTTTTTTATGTTATACCCCCGGCCTTGGCTCTTGTATACAGCATGTTAGAATGCTGTATACAAGAGCCCGGTGGTGTTGGCCGCAGCTTATAGGCCAAATAAAGTGGTGACAGGTTCCCTTTCTTTATCGTTCCCTCCATGGGAGACCCAGACCATGGGTGTATAGCTAGCGCCTCCGGAGGACACACAAAGTACTACACTCAAACGTGTAGCTCCTCCCTCCGGGCTATATACACTCCCTGGATGACAATCTACCCAGTTCAATGCTTTGTGTTTCAGGAGGATACACACACTTGCATTCTCTGATATTTTTTCATTTTTATTTTTTGATTTTCAAGATTAGAAGAAAAGCGGGTCCAGTCTGGACTCCCGGCATGTCCCTTCACACCCCACTCAGTCGGCGGTGCTGTTAAGGTTGACTTTACAAGGCTGGAGCCTTCACATGCCGTGCTCCTTCACATCCTCTGAGAGGCTCTGGTTTGAAGTGGGAGCCATCACGGTCCTCTCTGCTTGCAGGAGACCGGTCTCCATCCACAGCCCTGTCTGGTTCCTGCTGGAAGGAGTGTTCCCCCCCCCCTCAGGGACATGGCCCTGCGTCTCTAAAGCTAAGTATTGAGACGTTTTTTCAGGGGTCCCGGGTACTTTTATTAGGGGGACAGTATGTGTTTTATCGTTACTGTAAATTCCGGCCGGTTCTGGGGGTTTCCCCTGAGAACCGCGCCGAAGGTGCCTGCTCGTCGGCCGCATTTTAAAATCTAGGCCCCGGCTTTAGTTTGGGCCTAGTTTCGGTTTCGGCTTCTCTGCATGTCATGCATACAGGCGCCGCCCACCGCTCGGCCAGCAGAGGGGAGGGCACTCCTCTCTGGGGAGATGTTCCCTCCCCTGTATCTCTCTCTGCATCTCTCCCTGGCCCTCCGTTTTCCCGCTCTTGGCCTAATACCCGCCCCCCTCCTCCTTCCAGCGCCATTTTCTCAGCGTTCTTACACTGGACGGCGCTGGATGCTGCAGCTGCTGCTGTTTAGGAGGGCTGACGCTTCACTTGGGCTTTGAGCTGTGGAATCCGGAGGGCACACAGAGAGCGGTCTGGTAAGCCACAACCTCTGGTTGTGGGCTTTTTATTACACTCTCAGGACATTCTACAGGAGTGTTTGCTTGCTGCAGAACTTCCACCTCAGCAGCATGTCTGTCACCCGGAGCAAGGCTGCAAACATGTACGCTATATGCACTGCATGTAAGCTCATTCTGCCAGAGCCAAGCACATACCCACATTGTGATGCCTGTGCTAATATGGTTGTGTCTCAGCCTGGAGTCTCCTCAGGGGTTCCTCCGGCTGCTTCGGCCCCGGTGGCTGAACCCCCGGCTTGGGTAGCATCCTTTTCACAAGCTATTTCCCAGTCTTTTGCTGACTCCATGGGGCAGCTGTCCCGGACACTGCTGACCATGCATCAGCCCCCTCAGGGTGCTTCTGCTGCTCCTAGCTCTGCAGAGCTCTCAGAGCATGTCCTAGGACCCTGTCCCCCTAAACGGAGACGCAGGGACCCTTCTCCTTCCTCTTCCCACGGCTCTGATTCACGTGCCGAGGTACAGGGCGAGTAGGATTCGTTTACTGTGGGCTCAGACGCTACCTCTATGTACCCCATTGACTTGTCTGAGGGTGATGCGGATGTTAGTGACTTGATTGCGTCCATTAACTCCGTACTGAACCTCAATCCACCAGAGTCAGAGGAACAAGCCTCTCTGGTAGAGATGCACCAGTTTACCTCACCTAAGAAAGCTAGGATTATGTTTTTTAACCACTCCAGCTTTCAGACCACTGTTACCAAACCCAGGGCCTGTCCTGACAAACGTTTTCCTAAGCGTAGTTCAGATGACCGTTTTCCTTTTCCACCAGAGGTGGTTAAGGAATGGGCCCAGTCCCCAAAGGTAGACCCTCCGGTGTCCAGAATCTCAGCCCGCACAGTCATAGCTGTGGCTGATGGCACTTCTCTTAAGGATCCCACTGACCGCCAGGTTGACCTTTTGGCCAAGTCTGTATATGAGGCGGCAGGAGCCTCGTTCTCCCCGTCTTTTGCGGCAGTGTAGGCTCTCAAGGCAGTCTCTGCCTCTCTGGAGGAGATACATTCCCTTACCAGGCACTCTATTCCTGAGAGGGATGCCTTAACTTCTCAAGCTTCGGCTTTTGCATCCTACGCCATGTCTGCCATCCTGGAGGCTACTCACCGCACGGCGGTGGCCTCCGCTAACTCCCTCGCGATCCGCAGGATCTTGTGGCTTCGAGAGTGGAAAGCAGACGCTTCCTCTAAGAAGTACCTTGCGAGTCTCCCTTTTGCTGGGTCCCGGCTGTTTGGGGAACAGCTGGATGACATAATTAAGGAAGCTACTGGCGGGAAGAGTACTTCCTTGCCTCAAACTAAAGCCAGGAAACCTGTCCAGGGCAGGATCCAATCGAGGTTTCGGTCCTTTCGTTCCTCTAACTGGTCATCCTCTAAGCCCTCGACCGCGTCCACTACCGCAACCAAGGATCGTAAATCAAACTGGCGCGCAAAGCCGCGTCCTCAAAAGACCGGAGGAGCCGCTGCCACTAAGGCAGCCTCCTCTTGACTATCTGGCTGCGCCAGCAACGTCCTTGGTCGGTGGCAGGCTCTCCCACTTTGGAGACGTGTGGTTCCAACACGTCGCCGATCAGTGGGTGCGGGATATCATCTCCCACGGCTACAGGATAGAATTTTCTTCCAGCCCGCCAAACAGATTTTTTCTGTCCACACCCCCCTGCTCCAAAGCCGCCGCCTTCTCTCAGGCCGTGGCATCCCTGCAGGCCAACGGGGTAATTGTTCCGGTTCCCGCCCGGGAACGGTTCAGCGGTTTCTACTCAAACCTCTTTCTAGTCCCCAAGAAGGACGGTTCCTTCCGGTCCATCCTGGATCTCAAGCTTCTCAACAAGCATGTTCAGGTGCGGCACTTTCGCATGGAATCTCTGAGATCGGTCATTGCCTCAATGACCCAAGGAGATTTTCTGGCATCCATCGACATCAGAGATGCCTATCTGCATGTGCCTATTGCGGTCTCACACCAGCGTTGGCTACGCTTTGCAATCGGAGAGGAACATTTCCAATTCGTGGCTCTTCCCTTTGGCTTAGCCCCTCGAGTGTTCACCAAGGTCATGGCAGCAGTGGTTGCGGTCCTGCACCTCCAGGGGTTGGCAGTGATTCCTTTTTTTTTTTAAATCAGATACTTTTTTATTAAAACAGAGTATATACAACAGAATAACAAATCGGCATCCAAATTAAATTTATCACATCTATTACCCCTTTAACTCCCCCTCCCGCCCCCCTCCCCCACCCCGGCAGCAACACTTCTCCCCGATACTACATCCCATATAGTACACACTTATAATACCCTTCAACTGTAGTATAGAACCATCCCGTTGTGCAGGAGGAACAACTAGTAACACAAATAAAACAAAACATACACATCAGAGGTCTCAGACGGCTATCCCCGTCCCATATCAGTTTACTGGTCCATCACTCGTCCTATCCGCATTGCAGCCAAGGAGACCAGAGCTTCTCAAACATTTTAACATTCCCCCTTCTTTCATACACTCCCCGTTCCAGCTGAAGAATACACTTCACCCCTTTAATGTACTCTCCCCTGGTCGGGGGGTCTTTTTTAATCCAGGACCTGGCGATTAGCTTTCTTGCCGCATACAGCAGCCTAGCAATGACAATTTTCATAGTATTTTCCACCCCAAGCTCCTCAACATATCCCAATAGGCAGATCACTGGTTCCCTGGGGAGAACACACCCATATGTTCTTCCTATCTTGTGGATAACCTTAGTCCAAAAGGAGACCAGTCTCGGACAAGACCACATCATGTGAAAAATACCTGCGTCAGATCCCTGACACCTTGGACACTCCGAATTCCTTGTCAACCCCATTTTAAACATCAGTAAGGGAGACCTATATACCCGGTGAATCACGTATAGGTGAGACAGTCTGGCCGGTTCGCTCATGGAAAGTTTAGGGACATACGCCAGGATACTCTCCCACACCTCCTCCGTTATCGGCCCAACTTCCTCCTCCCATTTAGATTTAGTTTTAATTGGGTATTCTAACAGAAAGGTATGTAGTATATCTTTATACGTGCCAGAAATGATCCCTTTAGTGCTTCCTCCGCCCTTACACACATACTCCAGTACCAGGTCAGTCTGTATGGCCACACTTTGTTTAGCCGCTTGGGCTGCAATCGCATGTTTTAATTGTCTGTAGTGGAGCCAGCCGGACGCCGGTAACTGAAACTCACTCTGTAACTGCGGGAACGATTTCACAATTCCTCCGTCCAATATCTGATGCATGTATATTACACCCTTGCGTCTCCACTCCTCAATATTCCCCATTTTCTGAATCTCCGGGAGATTACTGTTATCCCAGATAGGTGTAAACTTGGTTAACCGGGTCACCCCTCTCACCCTTTTCAGCCTATCCCAGGTCTTGTTTATAAGTGCCATTGTAGGAGATGTTCTACCCAGGAGCCCCACCGCACCATCCTCTAGTCCCATTACCAATGGACTTCTACCCACTATGTATTCCAGTACTTCTTTAATGCCCCCATCTTTCTCTCGATCAGACCAACCCCTGAGGTGTTGACATTGCGCCGCTATATAATACAATTCCGGATTTGGGATTGCTAGACCCCCCTCATCCTTCGGCCTTTGTAAAGTCTCTAATCGCACCCTAGGCTGCTTTTTACCCCACACCAGGTCCCTAAACAGCGAGTTTATCCCTTTAAATCTTTTCCTTGAAATACAAACAGGGGCATTGTGCAGTATGTATAGGAGTTTAGGCATTACTACCATCTTTAGTAAATTAACCCTTCCAACAACTGACAAATGTAGCTTGTTCCAGGCATCCACCTTGGCTCTCAATTTTTTAAGGAGCGGCCATAAGTTCACCTGTATGTATTTTTCTACTGGCAGAGATATCTGGATACCTAGATATTTAAATTCGTCCACATTCTTCAATTTGTTAGCCCCAGTATCCTCATTTGTCCAGGCTACTTCCCTATCCACCTTAAAGAGGCTCGATTTAGACCAATTAATGGTCAGTCCCGAAACTTCTCCAAATTTCTCTATTATCTGCATGGCATGATCCAATGTGGCTGATGGATCCCCCAAGAAAAGTAATAAATCGTCAGCATAAAGAGCTATTTTCTCCTCTAAATGCCCATACTTAAATCCATGGATCTCCTTTGTTTTCCTAATGGCCGCCGCCAGAGGCTCTATTGCAATAGCAAATAGGAGCGGCGATAGTGGGCAGCCCTGTCTCGTTCCCCGGTGCAACTCAAACGCTGAGGAGGTCATACCGTTAACTCTAACTTTAGCAGTAGGCCTATTATACAACAGCTGCACCCACTTTACAAACCGTGGGCCAAAACCCATATGCTGCAACACTTTCCACAGATACCCCCACTCAACACTATCGAACGCTTTCTGGGCATCTAACGAAGCGATCACCCTCCGGCCAGGGTTGTCAGGCGGCAACTGTAGATTAAGGTACAATCTCCTGATATTAGCAGCTGTCGACCTATTGGCCATGAACCCTGATTGGTCCATATGGATTAGGTTAGATATAACTCCAGTCAGCCGGTTTGACAACACCTTAGCCAGAAGCTTCACGTCCGCTGTTAATAACGAGATGGGTCTATATGAGTCTGGAAGCCTCGGATTTTTATCCTCCTTAGGAATTACTACTATTATTGCTTCTCTCATAGATTCAGGCAATACACCTTCCCCCTCCGCCACCTCAAAGACTTTCAATAGTTTGGGTAATAGGATTCCTTCTAACTGTTTATAAATTTCAACTGGTAGCCCGTCTGCTCCCGGTGCCTTGTCATTGCTCATGCCATGCAGAGCGCCCTCCAGTTCATCAATAGTAATAGGTGACTCCAGTTTATCTCTATCCGCCACAGACAACACAGGAAGCCCACCTCGCTCAAGAAATGAGTCCACCTCTTCCACCCTCATCTCTCCGCTAGAAGAATATAGCGTGCGATAGAAATCTTTAAAGACCTCAAGGATCGCCTCAACCTCAGTGACCTGTGTCCCCTCCACCGTGTCCATACCATGCACAAATGAACTACTCCTTTGAGCTGCAGCTATGACCGATAATAGGTGACCAACTTTTTCCCCCTCCTCATAAAAATGCAGTTTTTGGAATGCCTGCTTCCTTACCGCCTTCTCCAAAAGCATCTTATTAACCTGTTCATGCGCCTGCCTAAGATTTTGCTTCGCGTCCGTAGTAGTACTCCGGATTGCTTCCAGCTCTGCCTTATCTAAGGCCTCCAGGCTATCTTTCTCATCCTGCCTCGTCTGTGTTTTACGTTTACAGATATCCCTGAACAGGAGCCCCCTGAGGTATGCCTTCATCGCATCCCATACCACCAGCGGACCAGTGCTACCCTCGTTGTGGATAAAGAAATCCCCAAGATCCCGTTCTATATTCCCCATATTAATATGACGGATCCATGCTGGATGAAGCTTCCACTCTCCCCTCCTTCCCCCTGTCAGGGTTCCTCGTCGTATGGACACTAGAATTGGGCTATGATCTGAAATCACTCTTGTCAGATATTGCACGTCACTTATCATTGCATCCATCAGATCACTAGCTAGAGCCATGTCAATGCGAGACAGAGTGTTATGCGAAGCCGAATAACAAGAGAAGCAGGATACCCTCCCATTCCTCACTCGCCAGGCATCCACCATTCCAAGTTCCCCAATAAGAGTGCCAAACGAAGTCATACAACTATCCTGAATACCTGGAGGTCTACTACTCCTATCCCAGTACAGGTCTATCACATTATTGAAGTCCCCCACCAGTAAAAAAGGGATTACTCCCCCCTTCTCAGAGAACTCCCTTATCTCCCTTAGTTTGGTGCACTTATATGGACGTGGTATATATATTGCAGCTATACACATGAGTCTGCCAAATATTTTACACTTGACGGCCACACACTGTCCCTCTTTATCCACATACACTTCTATCTCTTCATATTGCACAGAGTTATGGATCAGCAGTGATACACCCCTTGCATAGTTGGAAAAGGTGGAGTGATAGGCCTTCTGCACCCATCTCCTATTTTAAACATGTGTTGTTTCCTTTGTTAGATGCGTTTCTAGTAGACATATTACTGACGGGTTCTGGTCTTGAACATATTTAATTATTGCCGCTCTCCTAGACCTATCTGATAACCCTCTAATATTCCAACTCAACACCTTAATTCTATCCCCCATTATCCCACCCAGTAAAGCCATCAAACCTTGTAGTATCTCCCCATGCTGCCTCTACCCTACCCCTTTCCCCCCTCCCCCCCTGCTCCCCTCCCCTCCTACTCCCCACCACTTCCTGTTTTCGAGTACTCCCGTGAAGCATCGGGTTTTCCAAACCTGGTCCATAATCCCTACTAAATTCCCCCCTACCTCCCTCGCCTTCCCCTCTTAGACACATTTTAAAACTCGTCTCTTTTCCAACAATTCTCCACTCCCCCCCTTTTCTATGTATAATCATATTCCACTCAACCAATATAACAGTAAAATGGCGAACAGTAATTAAACTGGAATCTCAAATTGTAAATACCCCCACCGCGCCAAATTAGGCAGTCCCCATGTCCTGCGAAGCTCACATCAAACCCTTCGCATTCCCCCTGCATACTACCTCAATCCCAAAGGGAAGGAGGAAAAAAAAAAAAGAAAAAACAAGAAGGGTCCCCTGTAAGCTCTTAAGGATGTTGTAGAGCCTCAGCCGGCCTTCTCGAACACACTTCAGATTCAGACAGTCAGCTCATTCCTTCAAACGGATCCGCTTTTCGTTTGCGTCCAACCACTGCATGGCTTCCTCTGGAGTTGTAAAAAAGTGCACCCGCTCCAACGCCGTCACTCTTGGCTTTGCCGGGAACATCATTGAGTATTGCACCCCCATCTCTCGCAGGCGCCTCTTTACTCCTGTAAAAGTCATACGTAGCTTTTGAACAGAAATGGAGTAGTCCGGGTATATGGAAATTCTCTGGCCGTCAATCATAAGATCCTCCATGTCTCTTGCCTTTCGCAGTATAGTGTCCCTGTCTCTGTAGTTGAGGAGCTTGGCTAGCATAGTGCGAGGGCCCCTGCCTGCTGTTTGTGGCTGCATCGGGACTCTGTGTGCACGTTCCACAGCATAGAGCTTGGATAAGACATTAGCACCCATTTTCCCCCTGAGCCAGTCTTCTACATATTCAGTGGGGTTTCTTCCTTCCGCTTTCTCAGGGATGCCGACAATTCGGATGTTATTTCTTCTAGAGCGGTTCTCTAAATCATCATTTTTTGCCGTGATTTCAGCTATCTGCTGTGCAAATGTTTTTTCAGACTTTTGTAGTTTTGTAATATGATCCTCTGTTATCCCCACTCTCTCCTCTACAGCCGTTGTTCTCAGGTCTGCTTTCTTGAGGTCTTTCTTAATGTCAGCAACTTCTGCCTGTAATCCCTTAACTTGCTTCGTCAGGGAAGTCAGAGCCTCTTTACAAAAAGACACCACTGCAAAAATGTCCTTTAAAGTGGGGTTTTCTGGAGCCTGGTCTGCACTATGTGCTTCCTCTACTTCTCCTGTCTTATCTTGCTGCTGTTCACCATCCCCCATCTCATCAGAGCTGGCATTGTCTTCTCCCTCCTCACCTCTGTTATCTGTATGCTGATGTGATTTCTCTGAAGTCCGGGCAAATTTCTCCAGCCTTGCCGCGACCTGCATCCTCTCCTGACAGGCTGCATTCACTTTCTCAGCTTCCTGCCTTATCATGGCACCATCCTGAGAGCTGGGGACTTTCCCGCCTCCATTATCTTTTTGCCTGTGACGGACCATGGCACCTCTCTGCATCCACCAGACTCACTCCAGATAAGTCCTCACCACCTTATCTTCCTGACAGCCGGCTGAGGCAGTGATAACAGCGGTATTCAGGGATTTATCAAGGGAGTTTGCAGGAGAGCTCCACAAACACGTCTCTTCACATTGCCGTCCAGGCCACGCCTGGCAGTGATTCCTTACCTGGACGACCTTCTAGTCAAGGCCTCATCCAGTGTAGACTGCCAGCGGAGTGTCTCTCTCACTGTCGCCACGCTAGTTCAGTTCGGGTGGCTTGTCAACTTGCCCAAGTCCACTCTGACCCCGACCCAGGTACTTATGTACCTAGGGATGCAATTCGAGACTCTGCCGGCACTTGTCAAGTTGCCCCTAGTCAAACAGCAGTCCCTTCGTCTGGCGGTGCGCTCTCTGCTGCGGCACCGCCGTCATTCCATCAGACACCTCATGCAGGTGCTGGGTCAGATGGTGGCGTCAATGGAAGCGGTTCCCTTTGCCCAGTTCCATCTGCGTCCCTTGCAGCTGGACATTCTCCGCTGTTGGGACAAGCGGATCTCTTCCTTGGACAGGCTGGTGGCTCTGTCATCACAGGCCACGAGCTCCCTTCAGTGGTGGCTTCAGCCCCTCTCTCTGTCACAGGGACGCTCCTTCCTGACTCCGTCCTGGGTGATCCTCACCACGGATGCCAGCCTCTCCGGTTGGGGAGCAGTATTTCTCCATCACCGAGCACAGGGCACTTGGACTCCGTCCGAATCAGCCCTCTCGATCAATGTGCTGGAGATCAGAGCTGTGTTTCTAGCTCTCCTAGACTTTCACCACCTCTTGGCGGGCAAGCACATTCGGGTTCAGTCGGACAACGCGACAGCGGTTGCCTACATCAATCACCAGGGCGGAACTCACAGCCGTCTGGCGATGTTGGAGGTTCAACGAATCCTCCAGTGGACGGAGGACTCCAAGTCCACCATATCTGCAGTCCACATCCCAGGCGTGGAAAACTGGGAGGCCGATTATCTCAGCCGTCAAACCGTGGACAGCGGCGAGTGGGCCCTGCATCCGTCAGTGTTCAGATCGATCTGCCGCAAGTGGGGCACTCCGGAAGTGGATCTAATGGCATCCCGGCACAACAACAATGTTCCGGTTTACCTGGCTCGCTCCCACGATCCTCAAGCCTTCGCAGCAGACGCACTGGTTCAAGATTGGTCTCAGTTCCGTCTGGCCTATGTGTTTCCCCCTCTAGCGCTCTTGCCCAGGGTTCTGCGCAAGATCAGAACGGAGGGCCGTCGAGTCATACTCATTGCTCCGGACTGGCCCAGGCGAGCTTGGTACCCAGACCTGCTCCGCCTGTCCGTAGAGGTGCCGTGGCATCTCCCGGACCGCCCAGACCTTCTCTCTCAAGGTCCGTTCTTCCGCCAGAATTCTGCGGCTCTCAGATTGACGGCGTGGCTCTTGAGTCCTGGATCCTGACGGCTTCAGGCATTCCCTCTGAGCTCATCTCCACCATGACTCAGGCTCGGAAGTCTTCCTCGGCCAAGATTTACCACAGGACTTGGAGGATTTTCCTGTCCTGGTGTCGCTCTTCTGACCATGCTCCTTGGCCGTTCTCCTTGCCGACCATCCTGTCTTTTCTACAGTCAGGTCTACAGCTAGGTCTGTCCCTCAATTCCCTCAAGGGACAGGTGTCGGCTTTGTCGGTATTGTTCCAGCGGCGTATCGCCCGACTGGCTCAGGTGCGCACCTTCATGCAGGGCGCATCTCACATCATTCCTCCTTACCGGCGGCCCTTGGATCCCTGGGACCTTAATCTGGTCCTCACGGCCTTACAGAAACCCCCTTTTGAGCCTCTCAGGGAGGTTCCTTTGTCTAGACTTTCACAGAAAGTTGTTTTTCTAGTAGCCATAACTTCTCTCAGGAGAGTTTCTGATTTGGCTGCGCTCTCTTCGGAATCCCCCTTTCTTTGTCGCTCCATTGGGAGACCCAGACAGTTGGGTGTATAGCTTCTGCCTCCGGAGGCCACACAAAGCATTACACTTAAAAGTGTAAACCCCTCCCCTCTGCCTATACACCCCCCCCGTGCATCACGGGCTCCTCAGTTTT
This sequence comes from Anomaloglossus baeobatrachus, assembly GCF_048569485.1. NCBI lineage: Eukaryota > Metazoa > Chordata > Amphibia > Anura > Aromobatidae > Anomaloglossus > Anomaloglossus baeobatrachus. Next base: position 371,984,479 of record NC_134353.1, read on the forward strand.
ATTGCTTTGTGTTGAAGGAGGCACACATCCACGCAAGCTCCACATTTTAGTCAGCAGCAGCTGCTGACTATATCGGATGGAAGAAAAGTGGGCCCATAACAGGGCCCCCGGCATGCTCCCTTCTCACCCCACTCTGGTCGGCGGTGCTGTTAAGGTTGAGGTGCCCATTGCGGGTACAGAGGCTGGAGCCCACATGCTGTTTTCCTTCCCCATCCCTTAGGGGCTCTGGGTGAAGTGGGATCCTAACCGGTCACCAGGCACTGGGACCGTGCTCCCTCCGCAGCCCCTGGGGGAATCTGCTGGACAGGAGACCGGGTATCGTCAGGGACAGGCCCTGCTCCTATGAGGTACTCTGTGTCCCCTTGGGGACGGCGCACAGAGTGCCTGTGTAATGGACACTGCAGCAGCTGCTGGGTGTGTTTGTGCGCCGGGACTACCGCGCTGACCGCGCTTGTTTGCCGGCCGCGCTTATAACTTTAGTCCCCGGCTTTTGCGGCCTAGTACCGCATTCTCCCGCCCCCGGGCCTGCCAGTCAGGGGTAAGGGCGGGACGCTGCACTAGACGTCAGCGCTGAGGGCTGGAGCATACTTTGTATCCTCCTCCCCCCTCACTGAACACCGTGGGGCACCAGATTCCCGCACTTTCTGAGGCACGCCCACGGCTCCCTCCTCCTCTCAGAACGCTGGCAGCCATTCCTATCAGCACGTCTGACGCTGGAGAACTTCAAAGGGGAGACAACACCGAGCTCCACAGCTCTGGGAGGCCCAGGCAGGGAATCTGGTGGTCACACAACCGCTGAGGGCGGTCGGTAAGCCGCACCTGTTACTAGGTGCTGGCCCCCCTGGGTGCCGAAGTGTATATTTATATGCTTATATTGTATACATTTACTCTGTACGGCCGCACTATTAGCTTTTGGCTATATACCCTCACTGATTGCTCTAAGAGGAGACAACAGCATGTCGTCCGCAAAAAGCAAGGGTGCCAAGGCACAGGCTTACTTTGCAACCTGTACCTCATGTGCGGCAATGCTACCTGCAGGTTCCACCTACCCTCATTGTGTGCAATGCTCGGCCCCTGTGACACTCACTCAGCCGGAGTCTCAGCCACTGGTGGGACCCCCGGCCCAGGTGGAACCACCGGCCCCCACTGTCCAGGTGACAGGGACAGAGTTTGCAGTATTCGCTGACAAACTTTCTGAGTCTATGGATAGATGGTCTGCTAAGATACTAGAAGCTTTGCAGTCCAGACCTGTAACACAGGCACCGGGCACTGTTGATTCATTGCCCCCAGGCCCCCCTCGGTCGGAGCAGCAAAGTGCTCCTGGGTCGACTCATAGGTCCCACGGGGAGGACTCCGACATGGACCGCAGTCCCAGACCGACTAAGCGGGCTCGCTTGGAGCTTCCCTCGACTTCATCACACTGTTCAGAGTCTCAGCATGAGGACTCTCTGGAAGATGAAGCGGATGTGGCAGATCAGGGCTCTGATCCTGACGCCGCGCTCAACCTTGATACGCCTGAAGGGGACGCCATAGTAAACGACCTTATAGCGTCCATCAATCAGGTGTTAGATCTTTCTCCTCCAGCCCCTCCGAGTGAGGAGTCAGCTTCTCAGCAGGAGAAATTTCATTTTAGGTTTCCTAAACGTACACGGAGTGCGTTTCTTGATCACTCCGACTTCAAAGATGCAGTCCAGAAACACCGAGCTTTTCCGGATAAGCGCTTTACTAAGCGCCTTAATGACACACGTTATCCCTTCCCCCCTGACGTAGTCAAGGGTTGGGCTCAGTGTCCCAAGGTGGATCCTCCAGTCTCTAGACTGGCGGCCAGATCCATAGTTGCAGTGGCAGATGGTGCATCACTCAAGGATGCCACTGACAGGCAGATAGAGCATGAAATCCATCTATGAGGCTATCGGCGCATCCTTTGCTCCGGCATTTGCAGCCGTATGGGCACTCCAAGCTATCTCAGCTTGTCAGTCTGAGATTAATGCAGTCACACGGGCCGCTACTCCGCAGGTTGTGTCCTTAACCTCTCAGGCGTCGGCGTTTGCGTCCTACGCCATGAATGCTGTACTGGACTCTGCGAGCCGTACAGCGGTAGCATCCGCCAATTCAGTGGCAGTCCGCAGGGCCATGTGGCTACGTGAATGGAAGGCAGACTCTGCTTCCAAAAAGTTTTTAACCGGTTTGCCATTTTCTGGCGACCGCCTGTTTGGCGAGCAATTGGATGAAATCATTAAACAATCCAAGGGTAAGGACTCGTCCTTACCCCAGTCCAAACCTAACAGACCTCAACAACGGAAGGTACAATCGAGGTTTCGGTCCTTTCGGCCCTCAGGCAGGTTTCAATTCTCCACGTCCAACAGGCCTCAAAAGGGTCAGAGGAACTCTGATTCATGGCGGTCTAAGTCACGTCCTAAAAAGACCGCCGGAGGAACCGCTCCCAAAGCGGCCTCCTCATGACTTGCGGACTCCCCAAACCGCATCCTCGGTCGGTGGCAGGCTCTCCCGCTTTTGCGACGCCTGGTTCCCACATGTCCAAGACCGATGGGTGAGAGACATTCTGTCTCACGGTTACAGGATAGAGTTCAGTTCTCGTCCTCCGATTCGTTTCTTCAGAACATCTCTGCCCCCCGAGCGAGCCGATGGTCTTCTTCAGGCGGTGAACACTCTGAAGGCAGAAGGAGTGGTTATCCCTGTTCCCCTTCAGCAATGGGGTCACGGTTTTTACTCCAACTTGTTTGTGGTACCAAAAAAGGACGGATCTTTCCGTCCCGTTCTGGACCTCAAACTGCTCAACAGACACGTGAAAACCAGGCGGTTCCGGATGGAATCTCTCCGCTCCGTCATCGCCTCGATGTCCCAAGGAGACTTCCTAGCCTCAATCGACATCAGGGATGCTTATCTCCACGTGCCGATTGCACCAGAGCATCAGCGCTTCCTGCGTTTCGCCATCGGGGACGAACACCTTCAGTTCGTGGCACTGCCTTTCGGCCTGGCAACAGCCCCACGGGTCTTCACCAAGGTCATGGCAACAGTGGTAGCAGTCCTACACTCTCAGGGACACTCAGTGATCCCTTACTTGGACGATCTTCTTGTCAAGGCCCCCTCTCGGGTGGCATGCCAACACAGCCTGAACGTTGCTCTGGAGACTCTCCAGAGGTTCGGGTGGATCATCAATTTCCCAAAGTCAAAACTGACACCGACCCAATCGCTGACATATCTCGGGATGGAGTTTCATACTCTCCCAGCGATAGTGAAACTTCCGCTGGACAAACAGCGTTCACTACGGACAGGTGTGCAATCTCTCCTCCGAGCCCAGTCGCACCCCTTGAGACGCCTCATGCACTTCCTAGGGAAGATGGTGGCAGCAATGGAGGCAGTTCCATTTGCGCAGTTTCATCTGCGTCCACTTCAATGGGACATTCTCCGCAAATGGGACAGGAAATCGACGTCCCTCGACAGGAACGTCTCCCTTTCTCGGGCAGCCAAGGCCTCCCTTCAGTGGTGGCTTCTTCCCACTTCCTTGGCGAAGGGGAAATCGTTTCTGCCCCCATCCTGGGCTGTGGTCACGACGGACGCGAGTCTGTCAGGGTGGGGAGCGGTCTTCCTCCACCACAGGGCTCAGGGTACCTGGACTCAGCCGGAGTCCTCCCTTCAGATCAATGTTCTGGAGATAAGGGCAGTGTATCTAGCCCTAAAGGCGTTCCATCCGTGGCTGGAAGGCAGGCAGATCCGAATTCAGTCGGACAACGCCACGGCGGTGGCATACATCAACCACCAAGGCGGCACACGCAGTCGCCAAGCCTTCCAGGAAGTTCGGCGGATTCTGCTGTGGGTGGAAGCCACAGCATCCACCATCTCCGCAGTTCACATCCCGGGCGTAGAAAACTGGGAAGCAGACTTTCTCAGTCGCCAGGGCATGGACGCAGGGGAATGGTCTCTTCACCCGGACGTGTTTCAAGAGATTTGTTGCCGCTGGGGGAAGCCGGACGTCGACCTAATGGCGTCCCGGCACAACAACAAGGTCTCGGCATTCATGGCACGGTCTCAAGATCACAGAGCTCTGGCGGCAGACGCATTAGTTCAGGATTGGTCGCAGTTTCGACTGCCCTATGTTTTTCCTCCTCTGGCACTGCTGCCCAGAGTGTTACGCAAGATCAGGTCCGACTGCCGCCGCGCCATCCTCATCGCCCCAGACTGGCCGAGGAGGTCGTGGTACCCGGATCTGTGGCATCTCACGGTGGGTCAACCGTGGGCACTACCAGACCGACCAGACTTGCTGTCTCAAGGGCCATTTTTCCACCTGAATTCTGCGGCCCTCAACCTGACTGTGTGGCCATTGAGTCCTGGATCCTAGCGTCTTCAGGGTTATCTCAAGAGGTCATTGCCACTATGAGACAGGCCAGGAAACCAACGTCAGCCAAGATCTACCACAGGACGTGGAGGATCTTCTTATCCTGGTGCTCTGATCAGGGTTTTATTCCCTGGCCATTTGCCTTGCCCACTTTTCTTTCCTTCCTTCAATCCGGAATGGAAAAGGGGTTGTCTCTCGGCTCTCTTAAGGGACAAGTCTCGGCGCTCTCTGTGTTTTTTCAAAAGCGTCTAGCCAGGCTTCCGCAGGTACGCACGTTCCTGCAGGGGGTTTGCCACATAGTCCCCCCTTACAAGCGCCCGCTAGAACCCTGGGATCTGAACAGGGTGCTAACGGCTCTTCAGAAACCACCTTTCGAGCCTATGAGAGATATTTCTCTTTCTCGCCTCTCGCAGAAGGTGGTCTTCCTAGTGGCAGTCACATCACTTCGCAGAGTGTCTGAGCTAGCAGCACTGTCATGCAAAGCCCCCTTCCTGGTGTTTCACCAGGACAAGGTGGTTCTGCGTCCGGTTCCGGAATTTCTCCCTAAGGTGGTATCCCCTTTTCATCTCAATCAGGATATCTCCTTACCTTCTTTTTGCCCTCATCCAGTTCACCAATGTGAAAAGGATTTGCACTTGTTAGATCTTGTGAGAGCACTCCGGCTCTACATTTCTCGTACGGCGCCCCTGCGCCGCTCGGATGCGCTCTTTGTCCTTGTCGCTGGCCAGCGTAAAGGGTCGCAGGCTTCCAAGTCAACCTTGGCTCGGTGGATCAAGGAACCAATTCTTGAAGCCTACCGTTCTTCTGGGCTTCCGGTTCCTTCAGGACTGAAAGCCCATTCTACCAGAGCCGTGGGTGCGTCCTGGGCATTGCGGCACCAGGCTACGGCTCAGCAGGTGTGTCAGGCGGCTACCTGGTCGAGTCTGCACACTTTCACGAAACACTATCAGGTGCATACCTACGCTTCGGCAGATGCCAGCCTAGGTAGGCGAGTCCTTCAGGCGGCGGTTGCCCACCTGTAGGAAGGGGCCGTGTTACGGCTCTATTACCGAGGTATTATTTTACCCACCCAGGGACTGCTTTTGGACGTCCCAATTGTCTGGGTCTCCCAATGGAGCGACAAAGAAGAAGGGAATTTTGTTTACTTACCGTAAATTCCTTTTCTTCTAGCTCCAATTGGGAGACCCAGCACCCGCCCCTGTTCCCTTCGGGCTGTTGTTCTTTTGTGTACACATGTTGTTCATGTTGAATTGTTCTTTGGTTCATGGTTTAAGTTCTCCGAACATCCTTCGGATTGAATTTACCTTAGACCAATTTATAAGTTTCCTCCTTCCTGCTTTTGCACCAAAACTGAGGAGCCCGTGATGCACGGGGGGGTGTATAGGCAGAGGGGAGAGGTTTAAACTTTTTAAAGTGTAATGCTTTGTGTGGCCTCCGGAGGCAGAAGCTATACACCCAATTGTCTGCGTCTCCCAATTGGCGCTAGAAGAAAAGGAATTTACGGTAAGTAAACAAAATTCCCTTCTTTTGGTGTTTCACCAAGACAAGGTGGTTCTTCGTCCGACTCCGGACTTTCTCCCTAAGGTGGTGTCTTCTTTCCACCTTAACCAGGACATTTCATTGCCCTCTCTTTGTCCGGCCCCTGTGCATCGCTTTGAGAAGGCGTTGCACACCTTGGATTTGGTGCGAGCGCTCCGAATCTATGTATCATGCACCGCCGTTTTTCGGCGGTGCACCCCACTTTTTGTGCTAACCACGGGTCAGCGCAAGGGTCTCTCTGCTTCTAAACCGACCCTAGCTTGTTGGATTAGGTCGGCTATCGCCGATGCCTACCAGTGTTCTCAGGTGCCTCCCCCGCCGGGGATTAAGGCGCACTCGACCAGAGCTGTCGGTGCCTCCTGGGCTTTCAGGCACCAGGCTACGGCTCAGCAGGTTTGTCAGGCTGCCACTTGGTCCAGTCTGCACACTTTTTCGAAGCACTACCAAGTGCATGCTCATGCTTCGGCAGATGCGAGCTTGGGCAGACGCATCCTTCAGGCGGCTGTCGCCCATTTGTGAAGTTAGGTTTTGCCTACTTCTCAGTTTGGTTTATTTCCCACCCATGGACTGCTTTGGAACGTCCCATGGTCTGGGTCTCCCATGGAAGGAACGATAAAGAAAAAGAGAATTTTGTTTACTTACCGTAAATTCTTTTTCTTGTAGTTCCGACATGGGAGACCCAGCACCCTCCCTGTTGCCTGTTGGCAGTTTTTTGTTCCGTGTGTTTCACCGGCTGTTGTTAGTAGACAGAGTTCTGGTCTTGCCGAGTTTTACTCTATCTCTACTTATGGGTGGATGTCCTCCTTCAGCTTTTGCACTGAACTGGGTAGATTGTCATCCAGGGAGTGTATATAGCCCGGAGGGAGGAGCTACACGTTTGAGTGTAGTACTTTGTGTGTCCTCCGGAGGCGCTAGCTATACACCCATGGTCTGGGTCTCCCATGTCGGAACTACAAGAAAAAGAATTTACGGTAAGTAAACAAAATTCTCTTTTTTAAGGGTTTGTTTTTTTGGGACCAGTTCTGAACCTGTCCCAACTTGCATACAAATGCAAGTTCCGAACACACCTGCAGAACCTATGAAGTTCGTAACGTGAGAATTGCCTGTTCTTTATCTCTACCCAGCTAGCGAATGACAGAATGGGGTGTTATGGCCCCCAAGCCTACAATCATTCATTAGCTCCTTCTGAATGCAATACTTGTCAATATTATGTTATCTGTAAAGCATTCTAATCATTCTAATTTGTAGTGTATTATGGTATGAATTATATGGCTAAAAGATTTTCAAGTCTCTAAGTAGGACACTAAAAAAAGGAAAAAAAACGCTCACTATTTTGTTTGTCAAAAGCGGTTAAAATTGCATGTTCCTCAGAAAATGTCTTAAGTTTTGCTGGGAAAAAAATTCAGACGTACATAGAATCACACTGAGGGGACCGGAGTACAGTGGAACCTTGGTTTAAGAGTAACTTGGTTTGAGAGCGTTTTGCAAGACAAGCAAAGCTTTTTACAAATGTATAACTTGGTTTAAGAGCAATGATTTGCAATAAGAGCAAATACTCACCGTGTACACTTCCGGTTCTGTCCTTTCACCACCCTCTGACCCGCTCTGGAGGTAAATTTCTGTACATATGTACTGTATATACTGTATACAGTATACCATTGTACAGTATATACTATATAGCATGTCTATCACTTTGCATTTTTGGATACAGTATTGTACTCTCTTTTGGCTAACCAGTACAGCACATTGCTTATACTGTACCTCCCGCACACCAACAATTTTAATATAAGCTAACTTGCAGTTTAATTTGCTTTGTTTTTTCCTGTACTGTACAGTATTGTGTTTGTGTACTGTAATGATTTTATATGAATACAGTACATTATTTTGTATTACTGTAATAAGTTTTTATAAATACAGTAAATATTTTTGGGTTGTGGAACGAATTGTCTGTGTTTCAATTATTGTCTATGGGAAAATTCGCTTTGATATAAGAGTAACTTGGTTTAAGAGCACACTCCCGCAACCAATTACTCTCGTCATCCAAGGTTCCACTGTATATATATCGAAAAAATGTTCTGATTTTTGAAAATATTGCAATTGACAAATCAGTTGAAAATATCCAGAAGCCCAAAACCCACCCACTATGGCTGATGTGAAGAAAACATAGGGAAAAAAAAGTAAAGTAGACTTAAAAAAGTTAAAGGAAGTATAAGGAGCAAATGAAAAACCTATGTAAATAAATACAACCTGCGCCTTTCAAATGACACCAAACCTATTGTATAAAAGGGGAAGTACAAAGTGGAATAGATTGTAGACAGTAGGATGTCAGCAGCAAAAAGAGGGTTAAAACACTTCTGTCAAGAGTGTAGATTAAAAGTAATCACAGGATAAGAAAAAACCCTGCTTAACACCATAAAAATCATCAATTTAGAGAATATGACCTGATTGTAACGAAAAGCCCCCAGTCATATAACTAGTACAAATAACCCTTTACTGAGGTCAGCAGAAAAAAATCCCAAGATAACAATATTACACATAAGCAAACCCATGCAATATACAATGGAGCTGATCAGGACCCACTGCGTCCTGGTCCTGGATGTGGCGGGTCCTGACCTGCAGGGCCGTGAATCTCCTCCGCAGGAGACCGTGACCATGATCCGGGCTCGGGCAATTGCAGTTTCTCTCGTCTATTCTCCCTGCGGAGAACACTTTGCTACTCCGCAGTAAACAAATGACAAAACTGCATCACATGGCAGTTTTCGCTGTGGGCCGTACACGCACAGTCGCCATGGGATTTCTAGAAATCCCATCCACTATGCTTGTACAGTACATTGCAACGTTTTGGATGCAGCTGAAGCTTGCTACATCCAAAACGCTGTGAACACTGATCGTGGGCATGTACCCTTATACCTCGATGGTCTTTGCTGATGAATTATAGCTTTGCTACATAGAAAAAGGTATAAAATGGAGATATCTACATATGTGCAATAGTGCTATTATGTATATGCCTTTTTCGGGGGCTGTATTTTCACTCAGTTGAATTTGTGCGATATGTGCATAAAAAAAAAATAGTGTGTATATATATATATATATATATATATATATATATATATATATATATATATATATAACATACTGTGTATATGTGTGTGTATATATATATATATATAAAATTTATAATATATTTTATTTTTTCTGCAACGAGGAGGGGGTGTTCCATTTCACATTAGAGCTAATACAATTAGTGTACTCCAAAATGGTGACGGTGACAAGTGTCCACAGATCTCACAAAAACAGCTGTCCTATATCTGATAGTTTAAAAAAATAGATAACAAAACAAGCGCACTATGAGAAGCATCTGTGGCAACCTTTTAGCATTTAGATAGTAGGAACTGCTCACCTTTGCTGGTTGTGCGCCCCCGCACAACTTCAGTGAAAGTTTAACAGTCTGGAGTTCCTCCGATCTGAGTCCTGTGTTCGGGCTTATAGGATCCAGACTTGGGGTATCTTTGTCGGCTACTGAGTTCCACCAGCACCATGGAATTCAGGTTTTTACTCCTCGATCCTCCAGCTAGCCAGCTGGATTCTTTAATGGGTCAGCAGGTCCTTTGCAGCTATTACCGATTCCCAGTATGGGGAAGGTAAATGGATAGTTTGCCCTCGGTCTGAATATAGCGCAATAAGGACGTCTGCTGATGATATTTGTTATACTTTATTAGTTAAGTACTCCTATTGATACAACGCGTTTCAGCAGAAATGCTAATAGTATAATATTAATTAATGTTTTAATCAATTCAATAATGATAGAGAATTTTGTTTCCTTTAAATCACTAATGGAATACTCTGATGTGAACTCCAACCATCATGGACTTTGAGGGTTAAAATTTCAATGATCAAGTAGCGGCACACCCAAAAGGTCCACCTTTTTAATCTATATAAGAAGTTTTTATACTGCTCCTATTATACCTGATGAAAGAATTTCTGCTGAAACGCGTTGTATCAATAGGAGTACTTAACTAATAAAGTGTGTCATCTGCATGTGAACAGCGCTCTATGCAAGTCACCAGTGTGCAGTTTTATCATCTAGCATTCGCCTCCCCTCCATTCCATGGAGGTGTGTGTGTGATCTGCTTCATCTGCACCTGTGATGCTTCCACATTAGTGGGGGTTTAGCTGTATCCTGGTAGAGCATTAGTTTTTGGCCTGGGCGATGTACACACTGCAGCCCAACTTGCTGTGAGTAGTACTTAACTAATAAAGTACAACAAATATCATCAGCAGACGTCCTTATTGCGCTATATTCAGACCGAGAGCAATCTATCCCTATATCTGATAGTTAACTGTGTCTGCTTATTCTTTCTCCAACTTTCCTGCGTCTCTTCCCTATAATTAAAGGCTGAGTTGTTAGCAGTTTTTGGGGATAATTTGTATATTGTTCTTTTATGTAGGAATTTTAATGACCTTTTTCATCGAATCAAAGAACTCTGCCGTTACATCGGTAACTTTGACAATGAAGCTCATACAAAATACAAGAATCTGGTTGTCTATTCCACCATGCTTATATTTTTCAAAAGTGTCTTCCAGTACATCAGTGCTATTCAGCCTTCTCTCTTCCAAGGTGCGTGCTTTATTGCTGTTATTTTAGACTATTTTGTGTCAGTAAGTAGAGAATCTTTCTATGTTGTTATATATTCCAACAGGGGTTCAAAGGACTGAGATCCCTAATTAAAGGGGTTGTCCATTGATGGGACAGCCCCTTTTTATCAGGGTAGTCTCAAATTGTCTCTTGAGCAACTCCCATCTCTGCAGTCTCTTTACTTCTTGTTTGCTGGAGGACGGACACTCTTTGAGAGACACGTCTGGTCAGTTTACTTTTGTTAATGCTCTGCAAGGCAGAAGTTCTCACTTGGCAAAACAATGTCACACAAGACCTGGGAGACAAGCATGGACATCATTGAACTGGTGACTGGTGAGGACTATCTACAGAGTGGGCCATTTATATGGATACACCTAAATAAAATGGAAATGGTTGGTGATGTCAACTTCCTGTTTTTGGCCCATTAGTATATGGGAGAGGGGAAACTTTTCAAGATGGGTGGTGACCAAGGTGGCCATTTTGAAGTCAGCCATTTTGAATCCAACTTTTTTTTTTTCTAATGGGAAGAGGGTAATGTAATACATTAAACCTATTGATAATTTCACAAGAAAAACAATTGTGTGCTTGGTTTTAACATAACTTTATTCGTTCCTTAGTTATTAACAATTTTATGACCACATATAAAATGTGTTCAACGTTCTGCCATTGTGTTGGATTGTCAATGCAACCCTCTTCTCCCACTCTTGATACACTGATTGCAACATCGCAGAAGAAATGCTAGCACAGGCTTCCAGTATCCGTTGTTTCAGATGCTGCACATCTTGTATCTTCACAGCGTAGACAAGTGCCTTCAGATGACCCCAAAGATAAAAGTCTACGGGGGTCAGATCGGGAGACCTTGATGACCATTAAACTGGCCCACGATGACCAATCCACTTTCCAGGAAACTGTTAATGTAGCACCTGACACCCATAATGTGGTGGTGCGCCATCTTGCTGGAAAAACTCAGGGAACGTGCAATCTTCAGTGCATAAACAACGGATACTGGAAGCCTGTGCCAGCATTTCTTCTGCGGTGTTGCTATCAGTGTGTCAAGAGTTGGAGAAGAGGGTTGTATTGACAATCCAACACAATGGCAGCACTTTGAACACATTTTATAAAATGGTCATAAAATTGTAAATAACTAATGAACAAATAAAGCAAGGACACCATTGTTTTTCTTGTGATATACTCAATACGTTTCATGTGTTACTTGACCCTCTTCCCATTGGAAAAAATAAAGTTGGATCCAAAATGGCTGACTTCAAAATGGCCGCCATGGTCACCACCCATCATGAAAAATTCCCCCCTCCCATATACTAATGAGCCACAAACAGGCAGTTGATATCACCAACCATTCCCATTTTATTTAGGTGTGTCTATATAAATGGCCCACCCGGTATTTTTATTTGACATTGGTGAATATGTTTAAGAAGGTGTTGTTGAATTACTAGACAATCCCTTCAATATATATCTAGCTGTTTAAACCAACATATATAGTTGTCTGTTTTATGTTTTGAAGGACCCAACTCTCCAAACCAAGTTCCCATTGTCCTTCTGGAGGACACATCAAACGTTTTCAGTGAAGTTGAGATGAATTCTGGCAAGCACATCCACAAAAGGAGGAAACTTGCAGACAGTAGGGAAAAAACAATGGTAATTTTTGAATTCTGTCTTTGTATTTTATTTCCATAGTAAAATAATAATTTTATTTTTATAACGTCAACATATTCTGCAGCATTTTATAACAGGGCGGGGACATGTATAGACATTACTGAGTAACACCTAATTCTACTCTAAAAGGAGGAGTGGGGTTCCTGCTTGCAAGCTTACAATATATAAGGAAATGTGGAAACACAATAAGTAAAAAGTGCTTGTTGTGCATGTTTCAGCCATCATTATAATAGGGGTTGTCGTATAACACTGCATGAGCTGGTGTGAGGGCATAGGAGTATATACTGGGCTATGAAGCCATATTCCTATAGCCATCTTCCTGAAAGGTAGTAAAGAGGCTTCAATTAGTATGCTACTGAACTTGAGCAACTGGTCTGTGTGAGCAGAAAGCAATCTCCTATAATATGGAGATTAGCTGAGCTGTTAGCCCTGGGAATCATAAAAAGACCCAGGAAGATCCCCCTCAGTGACACTGAGGTAGAAGTTTGTATCTACTTAGGCTTTGAAGTATCCAGACAGCCAGACTCCAGTAAAATATGTGTAATATCTCGTGAGCCGTGCTTCCTATAAATATGTCCAGCAGAAATATGGCATTGGGGCAGGCTGACGAGCCCCGCACATATTTTATATAGGCGTAAGACCTTTGGAAGTATCCCAAACGTGATATAGGCCAGTGGGGAACCAGCAGACCAGCCATGTGTCCTATCATTTTGAAGGTACAATCATAACTAAAAATGAGAGCATTGGTGTCCACCTACGACGTTCCCAGGCAAAGTTATGGCCAATAATCCCTTTGGAATATTACTTTGACTCACGGCAGGGGGAGTGGCAGTTGTTGTGAATGTTAGTTATGTCTTGGCTGCTGGGAGGCTCCCTCTGGTGGCCAGGAAGGGTTTGGACAGAGACCAGGTGGGTTGTGCAGTGGGTGTTTCCTTTCCTAACTCTCTGCTTATTTAAGTCCTGGTCTGATTGCAGGCTGTTGCCGGATGTCAGTTGTTCTTGGTATCTCCAGCCTGCTTAATCCTGCTCTACATTTCATCCACTCCAGATAAGTTCTTGCTCTTTATTTATTGCCTGGTTCTTTTGCTTATCTGGGGTTGTCATTTGTTGTGGTTGGTTTCAGTTTATTTCCTTCCAGGGATTTTCCCCCCCAGTGGATTGTTGAGGAACTCCCTGCAGTTCGGTGTGGAGTTTAGCTCCTTTGGGTCCATGTGTTTATGGCTTGTTGAATTTGTTATAATTCTTGTTTTCTGTTCATTGGTATGACAAGGGCACCTGGTATAGGACGGAGTTCAGATCGAGCGATCTGAGGGCCTTTTTGTACTATCAGGAAGTTGGTATTTTGCAGGGTTTTCTCTGGCTACCATCAGTCCCTTTCCTGTCCTTTCCTATTTTAGTCAGTGGGGGCCTCACCTTTTGCTAATCCTGTCATCTACCTGTGTATTGTGTTTTTCCTATATCACCGCAGTCTTTGAATGTGGGGGGCTTGCTATTCTTGTCTATTTTCTGAGGCAGAGAGTTATTCATCTTTCCTACCTTTAGGATAGTTAGTTCTCCGGCTGGGTTCGCGGTGGACAGGATGTTAGTTCACCCCTCGGGTACTTCTAGTTGTGTTGGTTAGTAAGGGGATGGCGGCCAGATTAGTTGCCAAGGCTCTTGTCACCTTTTTGCCAATGATTTGTGGTGATCTTCCATGGTTCCGGATCATAACAGGCAGTGCTTCCCTCTGAGGTCACAAAGGTAGGAGGGGACAGGGATTGAGCTTGTTTGATAACCTCAATGCAGCCATTTTCAACTTGTTCTTGCTCGGGGGTCTGTGTCTGAACACATGTGAGGAAGTTCCTGGAACGCTTGTTTAGCAGCGCCCCCCTGTGGCCAGATGCACAAGGTAACTGCTTGAACTGTATGCCTGTTTGTAATCCATAACTTACTTGTAAATGTACTCTGACCTATCTATGTATATATTCTGTAGATTCCATATTGTATATATTGTAGTTTCTAGTGTGGCTTAGGCTGATTAAAATATATAATTAATCTTGGGCTGTTCTGTTATCTCGATCTTGAATCCCACGTCTGTGGGCTCGACGAATAGTTACCGTAATCGGTTGGTGGCAGCGAGTTCATGCCAAGGATCATTGTGGGGCGGCCGGTGAGATTTGGGGAGGATTAGATATATTTCCGTCCGCTGAGGTCGGGGAAATATATACCTTACTCTCACCGGGAGCCCTTCAGTCATCTGCATAGTAGAATAGCGGCCTCCTTGCTTATTGTCCGGCAATTCCATATTGGCCTGACTATAAGAGGGGCGCTAGAGAGCACGTCACGTGCTCTGTCGGTCAGACGGGTGGTAGCAAGGTAGGGCGTAATTCCCGCTTCCTACCCCCCGTTCGTGACAGCTGGTCATTAGCAAGTATCTAAGTACAGTTACCAAGTGCTATTTGGTGCATGGAGGGTGTGTAGACAAATTAATTGGATGGACCAGATTCTGAGGAAAAATAAAAGGCAACAGGGAAGTGTTAAAATAGTGAAGTGTGTTGTTAAGCTTGTCTTAACAGGTGTTTTTTAGAGCATTCTTAAAAATGTGGGAGCTAGGTTTTAGATGGTTTGGAGTAGTGCATTCCACAAAACTGGCGCAGCACGAAAGAAGTCTGGAGCCGGAAATGGGAGGATCGGCTTATGGAGGATGTTAGTCTTAGATCAGGTGCAGAATCAAGAGCACGGGGAGAGTGATAAAAAAGGATGGAGGAGAGGTAGGGTGGTGCAAAACTATGGAGCTTTGCAGGTGAGAGTGATACGTTCATATTGTACCCTGTAACAGATAGGTAAGCCGTGCAATGACTGACACAAAGTGGAGGCATCTGTGTAGTGGCTGGACAGAAATATAATACTGGTTGCCAAATTCAGGATGTATTAGAGAGGAGAAAGCTTTGTAAGAGGGAGATCAACCAGCAGAAAGTTCCAACCGTCCAAACGAGAATGAATATTTCCATATGAACTAAACGCATGCAGAAATTCCAGGCTGACTAGTTATTACATGAGCAGCATATGATAAATGATATTTTTAAATGTATCAATGCAATGTTTTTGGAATGTAGTGGCCTCTGTTAAGGGTATTAAAGGCCATATAATACAAAGTACATTTATTAAAGAGATTGTCTGACCTCAGGGTACAAGTATGTGTGAATCCTAACAGTGTGCAGTGCATGCGCTGTCAACATTTTAGGGGGATGGACAGCCATGTGACCTCCCTCCCAAGTATGCGATTTGTATACTTCTGGACACATTCCGACTAGACTTATCCTGCATCACTCAGTTGTGTTGAGCGAGGCCTCATATGTCTAGTTTGCACATGACCACATGTATGGAGATTACATGCTTGCGGTCACCTGCCCACCAGCTCCCAGCATCAGTGATTCTAGACAGCGAGCGGACTGTGTGTTGTGAGGATTCACAAGTCTACAGTCACATAGTCTGCCACCTTGTACCCCAAGTCCAGACAACCCCTTTAATGATATAAAGGATCGATAATAAATGTCTAACTAGAAGGAGGGCTTGATTTTGAATAGAGCTGTAAACACCTATGCACTTTTGAACTTTTGATGCTCTTAATAATTGCATTATGATTGAATAAAACAATCGAGTAGAGCCCTCAACTCTTAGGGGTACTTTTCACGCTGCAACATCGCTAGCCGATTGTAGAGATGCCGAGCACGATAGTCCCCGCCCCCGTCGTAGATGCGATATCTTGTGATAGCTGCCGTAGCAAACATTATCACTACGGCAGCTTCACATGCACTCACCTGCCCTGCGACGTCGCTCTAGCCGGCGACCCGCCTCCTTCCTAAGGGGACGGGTCGTGCGGCTTCACAGCAATGTCACACGGCAGTTGGCCAATAGCAGTGGAGGGGTGGAGATGAGCGGGACGTAAACATCCCGCCCATCTTCTTCCTTCCTCATTGCAGGCAGGACGCAGGTTGGAGATGTTCCTCGCTCCTGCGGCTTCATACACAGCAATGTGTGGTGCTGCAGGAACGATGAACAACATCGTCCTGGTCGCTGCAGCGAAATTATGAAAATGACAGACACTACACAGATCACCGATTTACGACGCTTTTGCGATCGTTTATCGGTGCTTCTAGGCTTTACACGTTGCGACGTTGTTACCGGCGCCGGATGTGCGTCACTTTCGATTTGACCCCGGCGATATCGCAGTAGTGATGTCGCAATGTGCAAAGTACCCCTTAGTGTTATAACAATTGAATGGAGCATCAGGGCACATATTTAAGAACTTACTACAGTTTTGCTATGCAGAGCAATTGTGGCTCCGGATCGGCTGTGTTGGTGATAATGAGGATTCCAGGGGCTGTACACTTAGAGAGACCATCATCATGTCAAAGCCGGACTGTTTTAACTATTATTAAATTCCCATTGTTCTCCTGAGTACTCTGTTCTGTTTTTTTGTTTTTGAAATGCGCCAAATAGTTTTTGGGCACTGTTAAGTGCTAATTGTTATAGCCTATAACAAAGGACGGCATGGCTCACTGGGTAATAATGCAGAGCGGTCTAAAGACATGCCCCCATAGAATCTGGGTAGCCAAACCTTATTCTAAAGGCCATAAAAATCCATACTAAATAAAAAGCCACTATCTCCAGAACCGTAAGGTGGATTTCAAAACAAACAATGCTCAGAGGAACAGCATGACTTTAATAATGGAAAAACTGTCCTGGTGACAGGTCCAGGATAAAGTGCATTACATAATATGGGAAGTAGTTGTGTCGCAAAGGTAATAATTAATGTATCATTTACTTTGTTCCTTAGAGCTCAGATGATGAAGAACTCTCCGGAAAAGGTCGAAGTCGTCATGTGATTGTTAGTAAAAATGATCTTGCTAACCCTAACGAAGTCCTAGAAAGCTTTAAAACTGCAAGAGAATGCTGGGATCTCCTGCACTCCTCAGAAGCCCTCGATAAAGGTATATGTGAATCCTGACAGATTTGTGAGTGTTCCTCGTTATATTTGTAAGGGAACGCTCACACTGGCAATAAAAAATTCAGTCTCCTCCCACTAAGCTCATTAGTATGTATATTATCTGGTGACATCAATGTCTGTGGTGTACAATTAGAAAACTTCAGATGTGTTTAGGAATGAGCTCAGCTTGCAAGTCCAAGTGTAGAGTGCAAGTATAAACTAGAACTATTAGATGAAAAAGCCATAACTTTCTGCAAGAATATTCTCCAGGAACCAAGGTGATTGTGATTGAAGAGTGTCTGTCAGCACAAAATGACAGTTCAAACCAAGCACTGATGCAACGATGCCCCTTTGTGTGACCAAGCATTTTACTGCACCTTCCCACCTAATTGATTCCTGTAAAGTCAAAAGCTATCAATCCAGGTGTACGGGGTTGGGGTAGGTGATAAATAGGGGGAAAGGTGAACTGATTTGTTTGGCCACACCAAGGGTGCACCGAGCACTTGTACTTGGTTTGAACAGCCATATTGACCGATTTTCTTTCAACAAACAAAACGGTAAGACCAAATGTCTCCTCAATGTTGCTTCACTACTGTCCCCTGTGTTAGAATTATTGTGATGAGAACCTTGGTGTCGTGTCACTGTGCACACAAGTCACTAAGGATGCCATGAGATGGGGGGCACATGTGGCTCCTCAGCCACTGGTTGGGAACACCGCATTCATAAATTATTTATTAAAGCGGGGCGGACAACCTATTCCCTAATGCATGTATCGTAACGAATAATTTTTGTCACTTACTTGATATGTAGTCCAGAAGCAGCAGACCAGCTTAGAAGGAAATTCCTCTAATTTTAAAACTAAGTTGCTTTAGATGACATTTTAAGGTTTTTTTTCTTCATCGTTCCTATGGGAGACCCAGACCATGGGTGTATAGCTTCTGCTTCCGGAGGACACACAAAGTACTACACTAAAAAGTGTAGCCCCTCCCTCCAAGCATATACACCCCCTGGATAACCAAATATAGCCAGTTCAATGCTTTGTGTTCAGGAGGCACACATCCACACATGCATTCTCATCTGATTTTGATTTTTGGAAAGAGTTTGAAGAAAAGCGGGTCCAAGCCTGGACTCCCGGCATGTCCCTTCTCACCCCACTGTGTCGGCGGTGTTGTTTAGGTTGATTTCAGGGCTGGAGCCTTACATGCCGCGCTCCTGCACCATCCCTCGGGCTCTGGCTTGAAGTGGGAGCCAGCACGGTTCTCCCTGCCTTGCAGGAGACCGGTCTCCATCCGCAGCCCTTTCAGGATCCTGCCGGACGGAGCACTCATCCCTCAGGGACCTGGCCCTGCGTCTCACAAGCTAAGTATCTGAGACGTTATTATCGGGGGTCCCTTGTACTTTGATTGTTGGGGAGAGTGTGCTGTGTATCTATTGTGACATTTCCGGACGGTTTTCTGGTTTTCCCCTAAGAACCGCGCCGATGGTGCCTGCTCGCCGGCCGCATCGTTAAATTTAGGCCCCGGCTTCGCCTGAGGCCTAGTTTCGTTTTCACTGCCCCTGCATGCCAATCATGCAGAGGGACAGTGCGGCTCCGACCGTTCGGCACAGGGGAGGGACACTCCTCTCTGAGGTAATATTCCCTCCCCTGTATATCTCCTTGGCCCTCCGGATCCCGCTCTTAGAGTAGGCCCCGCCCCCTCTCCTCGCTCCGGCGCCATTTTATCAGCTTCAGCCTTTTCATCCTATGCCATGTCTGCCATGCTGGAGGCTCCGCACTGCGGTGGCTTCGGCCAATTCTCTCGCTATCCACAGGATCTTGTGGCTTCGAGAGTGGAAGGCAGACGCTTCTTCAAAGAAGTACCTTGCTGGGCTCCCATTTGCTGGGCCCAGGCTGTTCGGTGAACAACTGGATGAAATTATTCAGGAAGCTACTGGCGGGAAGAGTACTTCCATGCCACAAACCAAATCCAGGAACCTGTCCAGGGCAGGAACCAGTCGAGGTTTCGTTCCTTTCGTTCCTCCAACTGGTCGTTCTCTAAGCCCTCGGCCTCGTCCACTAACTTAGCCAAGGACCAAAAACCCAACTGGCGCACGAAGCCGCGTGCTCAGAAGACTGCAGGAGCTGCTGCCACTAAGGCAGCCTCCTCTTGACTATCTGGCCGCGCCAGCAACGTCCTTGGTCGGTGGCAGGCTCTCCCGCCTGGCGACATGTGGTTTCAACACGTCTCCGATCAGTGGGTGCGGGATATCATCTCCCACGGCTACAGGATAGAATTCTATCCAGCCCGCCAAACAGATTTTTTCTGTCAACTCCCCCCTGCTTCAAGGCCGCCGCCTTCTCTCAGGCCGTGGCATCCTTGCAGGCCAACGGAGTAATTGTACCGGTTCCCGCCTGGGAACGGTTCAGAGGTTTCTACTCAAATCTCTTCCTAGTCCCCTAAAGGGACGGTTCCTTCCGGCCCATCCTGGATCTCAGGCTTCTCAACAAGCATGTTCAGGTGCGGCATTTTCGCATGGAGTCTCTGCGATCAGTCATTGCCTCAATGACCCAAGGAGATTCCTTGCATCCTCGACATCAGAGATGTCTATCTGCATGTGCCAATTGCAGTTTCACACCAGCGTTGGCTACGTTTTGCAATCAGAGAGGAACATTTCCGATTCGTGGCTCTTCCCTTCGGGTTAGCCACGGCCCCTCGAGTATTCATCAGGGTCATGGCAGCTGTGGTTGCGGTTCTGCACCTCCAAGGGTTGGCATCCCTTTTCCTGGACGGCCTTCTAGTCAAGGCTTCATCCAGTGCAGACCGTCAGCGGAGTGCTTCGCTCACTCTCGCCACTCTAGTCCAATTCGGGTGGCTTGTCTTTTTCCCAAGTCCACTCTGACTCCGACCCAAAAGCTCACGTACCTAGGGATGCAATTCAAGACTCTGCCGGCACTTGTGAAGCTGCCCTTAGTAAAACAGCAGTCCCTTCACTAGCGGTGCGCTCTTTGCTGAGGCCCCGCCGTCATTCCATCAGGCACCTAATGCAGGTGCTGGGTCAGATGGTGGCGTCAATGGAAGCGGTTCCCTTGCCCAGCTCCATCTGCGTCCTCTGCAGCTGGACATTCTCCGCTGTTGGGACAAGCGGACTTCCTCCTTGCACAGGTTAGTGGCTCTGTCGCCACAGACCAGGGGCTCCCTTCAGTGGTGGCTTCGGCCCCTCTCTCTTCAGGGACGCTCCTTCCTGGCCCCGTCCTGGGTGATCCTCACCACGGATGCCAGTCTATCCGGCTGGGGAGCAGTATATCTCCACCACAGAGCGCAGGGCACTTGGACTCCGTCCGAATCAGCCCTCTCGATCAATGTGCTGGAAATCAGAGCTGTGCTTTTAGCTCTCTTGGCCTTTCACCAAGTTGGCGGGCAAGCACATTCGAGTCCAGTCAGACAACGCCACAGCGGTTTCCTACATCAACCACCAGGGCGTGACACTCAGCCGCCTGGCAACGTTGGAGGTTCAACGCATCCTTCAGTGGACGGAGGATTCCAGGTCCACCACATCCGCAATCCACAACCCAGGCGTGGAAAACTGGGAGGCAGATTATCTCAGCCGTCAAACCGTGGACAGCGGCGAGTGGGCTCTGCATCCGGCAGTGTTTCAGTCAATCTGCCGCACTTGGGGCACTCCGGAAGTGGATCTTCGCTCCCACGATCCTCAGGCCTTTGCAGCAGACGCGCTGGTTCAAGATTGGTCCCAGTTTCGTCTGTCTTGCGTGTTTCCCCCTCTAGCTCTTGCCCAGAGTCCTGCGCAAGATCAGAATGGAGGGCCGTCGGGTCATTCTCATTGCTCCAGACTGGCCCGGGCGAGCTTGGTACCCTGACCTGCTCCATCTGTCCGTTGAGGTGCTGTGGCATCTCCCGGACCGTCCAGACCTTCTCTCACAAGGTCCGTCTTTCCGCCAGAATTCTGTGGCTCTCAGATTGACGGCGTGGCTCTTGAGTCCTGGATCTTGACGAGTTCTGGTATCCCTCCTGAAGTCATCTCCACTATGACTCGGGCTCGGAAGTATTCCTTGGCCAAAATCTATCACAGGACCTGGAGAATTTTCCTGTCCTGGTGTCACCCTTCCGGCCATGCTTCTTTGCCTTTTTCCTTGCCGACCCTCCTGTCCCTTCTACAGTCCGGTCTGCAGCTAGGACTATCCCTCAAGGGACAGGTCTCGGCTCTGCCAGTGTTGTTCCACCCGGCTGGCTCAGGTGCGCTCCTTCATACAGGGCGCATCTCACATCATGCCGCCTTCCGGCGGTCTTTGGATCCCTGGGACCTTAATCTGGTCTTCACGGCTTCCAGAAACCCCCCTTTGAGCCTCTTAGGGAGGTTTCTTTGTCTCGTCTTTCACAGAGAGTGGTCTTTCTAGTGGCCATAACTTCCCTCGGGAGAGTCTCTGATTTGGCTGCACTCTCTTCGGAGTCACCTTTTTTGGTTTTTCATCAAAACAAGGTGGTTCTCCGTCCGACTCCGGACTTTGTCCCTAAGGTGGTTTCTCCTTCCACCTTAACCAGGACATTTCCCTGCCTTCCTTTTGTCCGGCTCCTGTTCATCGCTTTGAAAAAGCGTTGCATACTCTGGATCTGGTGCGGGCGCTCCGGATCTATGTGTCTCGCACCGCTGTTTTTAGGCGGTGCACCTCTCTTTTTGTGCTGACCACAGGTCGGCGTAAGGGCCTCTCGGCTTCTAAGCCGACCCTAGCTTGTTGGATTGGGTCGGCCATTTCCGATGCCTACCAGTGTACTCGAGTGCCTCCCCCGCCGGGGATCAAGGCACACTCGACCAGAGCTGTCGGTGCCTCTTGGGTTTCAGGCACCAGGCTACGGCTCAGCAGGTCTGTCTGACTGCCACTTGGACTAGTCTGCATGCCTTTTCGAAGCACTACCAAGTGCATGCTCATGCTTCGGCAGATGCGAGCTTGGGCAGACGCACCCTTCAGGCGGCTGTCGCCCATTTGCGAAGTTAGGTTTCGCCTACTTCTCAGTTTTCTGTTTATTCCCACCCATGTACTGCTTTGAGATGTCCCATGGTCTGGGTCTCCCATAGGAACGATGAAGAAAAAGAGAATTTTGTTTACTTACCGTAAATTCTTTTTCTTATAGTTCCGTAATGGGAGACCCAGCACCCTCCCTGTTGCCAGTTTCTTGTTCCGCGTCTTATCACCGGCTGTTGTTGTAGACAGAGGCTCCGGTTGTTCCGGTTCTTGCTCTATCTCTACTTGTGGGTGGCTTCTCTCCTTCAGCTTTTGCACTAAACTGGCTATATTTGGTTATCCAGGGGGTGTATATGCTCGGAGGGAGGGGCTACACTTTTTAGTGTAGTACTTTGTGTGTCCTCCGGAGGCAGAAGCTATACACCCATGGTCTGGGTCTCCCATTACGGAACTATAAGAAAAAGAATTTACGGTAAGTAAACAAAATTCTCTTTTTTCTTGTTTGTTTTATTGCAAATCATGACTGCTCTCCACTTCGTGAATGATTAGAATTCTCCAGAATTTGTTTACCGTGGAAGACTGACACTTGGTTATGGCTAAGGATATTCCTAACCGATATGGTCATTTATCAGGTAAGTGCTTTTTTATCTTTATTATAGTAGATGTTATCTGTAGGCAGCTGAGAACATTTATTATTTGAGGTCTAAGCTATTTGTGTGCCCTGATATACAAAGGACTCCTAGTACCTCTTATTTGGAAAGTGACCCTCCTGGGAGGACAGGCTTGTTGGGGATTTGTGTTTTTAGACACCTTGTGGCTAGCTGGACAAAGGACTGGTGTAGCTGGAAAGGCGCGTGGTTTCATGTAAAAGAATGTGTGGGTTAAGATGCTACACCAAGTGGCAAAGATGTGACAGGGTTTTATAGAAATCATCAATTTTGCAGTACTATAGTATTGCAGTGTATTGTATGGGGTGAACAGAGGATCGCAAGTTCCCTAAGAAGAGTAATTAAATATACCCTAAGAAGATTAAAGGGGTGTTCCGAAGGCAAAAGGAAATTTCATTTAAATCCCTAGCAATTTGATGCTATAATCTAAGCTATTTTGTAATATACTTGTGTTTAAAAATTCCCTACCGTCCCCTAACTACACTATGTTGTATTTTTTCTATGTCCTGTCTGATGATGATTTGTTTGAGAATTCTAGTGCATGCTGGGATACTCAAATAAAGCATCATCAGGGATCAGTGTCTCTGGCAGCCTCTATCCCCTCCCTGAGACCAGTGACGTCACCAGCGGGGTGCCGCTAGTCTCCTGCATGTCTGGTATAGACCTCGATCTGTTACCGGCTGATTATTACAGATCTGAACTGATAACCGAGCGAGCACTGTGCAGATTGCAGAGTGCACAGGGAGTGACACAGTGGGACAGACCAACCCCTGACAAGCGTCATGATGGCGCTTCGTTTTAGGGAGGGAAAGAGGCTGTGGTCACTGCCACAGTTTCTGCTACTCTGACATTTTAGTTTGCACAATAGAATAGCAGTTAGCGTATTTAGGGAACGGTAGGAACTTTAATTCAAATATATTAGAAAATTACATGGATTCTAGCATGAACTAGACAGGGATTTAAATGAGATTTCCTTTTGCCTTTGGACCACCCCTTTAATACACAATACAAACATTTATCAAAAAGTATTTAAAGGGAAGAATATGTCACCAGCTTTTTGCTCCCCTATCTGAGAGCAGCATAGGGGCAGAGACCCTGGTTCCAGCGATGTGTCACTTACTGAGCTGTTTGCTGTCATTTTGATAAAATCAATGTTTTCTCTGCTGCAGATCTAGCAGTTATACAGAGCTCATGAACATGCTGGACTACCTGCAGCACACAAAGTAGTGCTGTAATGATCTACTGCTGATTAATCAGCGATTTTATCAAAACTGCATTATGCAGCCCAGTGAGCGACACATCGCTGGAAGCAGGATCTCTGCCCCTACATTATGTTGGTCTCAGATTAGGGGCAATAACCTGGTGACTGATTCACTTTAAAGAACAAAAACTAAAGTTGAAATCCACCCCCATTTACCCCATATGTAATTAGGTAAAGGTAAAAAATTAACATATACCGTATTTTTCGGATTATAAGACGCACTTTTCCTCACAAAAATGTGGGAGAAAAAGGAGGGGTGCGTCTTAAAATCCGAATATACCGTAGCTTACCAGGAGGTGAATTGGCGGCTGTCTGTGCGGCGTGCGGCTTTTTGTGTAGCCGTCAGGGTGCCTGTCAGTGCGTGCAGGCTGCCTCTCTGTGTGGGCGGCCGGGTGGCTGTGCGAACTGCGGTGGCTGTGCGGCGGGTTTCCTAGTTTGTCCGCGGTCCCGACTTCAAATGATGGCACCGGGAGTCAGCGCGTGCGCAGATGGAGCTCTTGGATGACAGCCATTTCTTTGAAGCCCGGACCGCGGACAGATTGGGTTACTCGCCGCACCAACCTGCTCCACCACACAACCGCTGCAGCTTTCGCTGCCACCACTGACTTGCCGCTGCCACCACTGACCCGCCGCTGCTGCCAGCACAGCCTCTATCTCCTGTGACCCAGGTCCAGCACCGTTGCCGCCCCCCTCCGATAAGACAACATCGACATATAAGACGGACCCCATATTTTTTCCTTTTTTTTCTTCTCTAAATTTGGGGAGCGTCTTATAATCCGGTGCGTCTTATAAAACGAAAAATACAGTATATATTTTTTATTTTTATTCATACTAATTGGCTTTTGAGAGCGCTTGTGGTGGTTCTTTGATATATACTTTTTTTTTCTTTTTAAAGGGACAACACAAGAAAGCAATCAACAGTCTTCATCTCATGGCTGCACTGCAAGGGCCTCCTTCACCAACACCACAAATGATAAATCAAGGAAACTTGGAACAGCAGAGGTCTCTTATTCAACTTGCAGCCTGCCATTTTGCCCTAGGGGAATATAAGGTTGGAATTTAGAAAAAAATTATTTCTTTTCACAGCACTTTGCCGACATCCTCACAGTCCCCCATTAGGGCTCAATATCCAACTACCTTCTTTTTAGTATGCGTGGGTTTCCTCCCAATCCATACACAAACACTAGGAGAACATACAAACTCCTTGCAGATGTTGTCCTTGGTGCGATTTGCACCCAGAACCCCAGTGCTGCAAAGTAGGGCTATATTTACATCTCCAGTAATCATTCGTTAGTACGGATCAAGCAGCAACCCGTTTGCAAAATAGTTGTGCAGATACTACTTATTCATTATTTTTTTTTTTTATCAGATTATTTTTTATTAATTTTTTAACAGATACAAAATTGACAACTACAAATCTCTGTCCTTTCCTGGTCAAAGATTTATCACCTACGTAAACAATTAGTACATGTGTATTTCACACAAGATACAAACAATAGATACATGGCTAGCTTGAATTACAAAACGTACAAAGGAAAGATCATTAGGATTCACTGGATTAATTGGAATAAGATTAAACAGTACGTACCTCACTATAGCTACTGAAGAGGAAAGGTGTTCATGGTATGCCCCCATGTGTCCAATATTGCCTCACATTTATCCAGTTTTGTGTTTTCTGTACAGCCTTCTTCCATTCTAATAGAGAAGCTTATTTTATTTACCAGTTCTTTTCGCTCCGGGACAGTTGGACCATTCCACCTGGAAGCAATACGTTTTCTGGCCTGATTGAGCCAATTTCCCTGAAGTATATACTCTTTCATCGTGTTATCTCACCTATGTGGCACAGTACACACCAAAGGTTTCGATATAATATGCAACGGAAATACGTCTTCAAATAATGTAACAGATCATTCCAGAATCGCCCCAACCAAACACAATTCCAAAACATATACATAATATCCGCAGGTGCCATTTCACACCTAGGACAACTATCATCCTCCCTAAACCCTGAATCTATGCGGAAATTGAGGGGGTCCTATATATTCTATGTAGCAAATAAATGTATCAAAGTCTGTGGGCCTCACTAGAGGATATTTGCCGAACTGATGAAAGTATTAACTTCCAATTCATGCAAGAGGAGCCTGCAAAACGTAGAAATAATTCCGCCTTGTTCTATACCCTGTTAGGCAAAAAAGCATTCTCCTTCATATGCTATCTATATTTGTTACTTTTCTGCATGTTGCCGCTGGCAATTGGGCTCATAAAACGGGCCATTTTTGTGTGCTAATTATCTCAATTTTTGTGGGGTTTTCATAGCGGTAATGCATGTCTATATTCCTATATTCATTATTACATACAGTATTTTTCGTTTTATAAGACGCACCGGATTATAAGACGCACCCCAAATTTGAAGAAAAAAAAGTAAAAAAAAAATATTGGGTCCGTTTTATAATCCGGTGGTGTCTTACCAGGGAGAGGGGGCAACAGTGGAGCTGGGGTCATAGCAGGCAGAGGTGGTACTGGAGTACTGTGATGCTGCAAGTGGTACAGAGGGGGGCCTAGATACTTGCTGCGGGCTTTGCTCTGTGCGGGGCTGGTGACGCCGCTCTGTTTTGCTCTGTTTGGCGCGGGTCTGTTCTGTGCAGTGGTTGGTGAGGCACCGGTAATTCTGAAGATGTCGGCGGTGAGGGCTTAAAATAATGGCGGCCGGAGTCGGCGCGTGCGCAGGTTGGAGCCGTGCGCAGGTTGGAGCTTAAGCTGAGAGCTCCATCTGCGCCACTGCTGACTCTAGGCGCCACTATTTGAAGCACTGAGGTCGACATCTTCATAATGACTGCCCGCTGCACAGAGCAGCCCTGCGCAGAACAGCACCGCACAGAGCAGCGTCGGCAGCAGCACACCGCACAGCATTTCCCCTGCCTCCTTTTACCCCTCTTCATCACCCCATGGTAAGCTACATTCGGATTTTAAGACCCTTCATTTTCCTCCCAAATTTTTGGGAGGAAAAGTATCTTATAATCCGAAAAATACGGTATATCTAAACACTACAGAGTGCAACTGTCTCTGTTTTGTTAAGTTTCATGCTCCGTGTGCACTTGTTCACGTTAGGAAGTGCCATCATTCTTTTTCACACTGCATGCTGCTCAGGCCTTGCTCCCATGTCTGTTTTTTAAATACTAGTTGTGGCTGGATCAGTGTTTTGGGTTTGTTTGTTTTTTAACCTTGAAGTCTATGGAAAACGGATCCATTAATTAATTAGCCTTCAAATTTCTTTCATTTGAAACTGATCCAGTAAGCAAAAAATGGATCCTTTTCAAATGAAAGAAAATCAGATGGCTAATTAACGGATCCATTTTTTATAGACTTCAATGTTGAAAAAAAAAAAACACAAACTGATCCAGCTGAAATCAGTTTATTAAAAGGGGACATAAGTTGTGTTTGCGCCACTTTTTTGCCAATGGATTGCTGCTGGGTCTCTTCTAATCTTCTAATGGATGATTTCTGGACATGTGAACTCAGCCTTCCAGTTCTTCTCACCATGCATAAGTTACTTTGGTGCGTCCTGAGATTTTCCTGCAATCGCCATAGCAGATGAGCATTACTTTAAAGGGAAGGTGTCGCGGATTTCTCTAATCCAAACAATGATTACTTGTAAGATAACATGCAGTTATAATATTATCTTGCTTTAAATATGTCTTTCAGTTTTTATAATGCTGGCAATGGGGGCTGCCATTTTACATTCCAAGTTTTAGCACGACAGTGCAGGCCCAATTTACAGAACCTCATGGACATAAGCGATACTAGTCGGATTCCAACCCTTTTAGTACTATTACACCTGAAATGGTAACGCCTATGTGGGCTGCCCAATTCACAGCCGTGGGTGTGTTCAGCCGCCATTTTTCCATAGCCCACGCTTTCGGCTGGGCTGCATTTTTCCCCTACAGCCAGGATCTGAAAGACCAAGCAGTACCATCCTAACAGATCCTAGAACAGTGCCGTTACTGACAGCTGGGGCGGCGTGCAGCGATGGATTACCATCTCCATTGACACCCCCTCCCCCCGCTCTACCCAGCCCCGCACTCCCCCCATTGCCGGCGTCCATGCAGCAGAGCTGTGTGTGTTTGTTTGTGTGCATGCAGAGCATGTGAATACCAGCACCCCTCTTCCCCCTCTGCCGCTGCTACGGTCTCCACTGACACCCCCCGCTCCCCCTCTAATCCTGTCCTATGTGATACTGTCTGCTGAGCCGTGTATCTAATCCTCTCCTGTGTGATACAGCAACTCAGCAGACAGTATCTAATCCTATCCTGTGTGATACTGCATGCTGAGCTGTGTATCTAGTCCTCTCCTATGTGATACTGTCTGCTGATCCATGTATCTAATCCTCTCCTGTGTGATAGTCTGCTGAGCTGTGTATCTAATCCTGTCATGTGTGATACTGTCTCCAGACCTGGGTATCTAATCCTATCCTCTGTGATACCCTCTGCTGAGCTGTGTATCTAATCCTATCCTGTGTGATATTGTCTGCTGAGCTGTGTATCTAAACGTATCCTGTGATACTCCTGCTGTCCTTGGTAACACTTTATACATTTCTGGTCACCAGAAAAAATGGCTCCGCACTGTGATCCTAAATTTCATTCTCTGTTCCTTTGGAAGCACCCAGGTTGGGAAGGGGAGCTGTGACATCACACACAGGAGAGCAGACTCCGCCCACTTTACTGCAGCTGTAATGCAGGCTATTTCTACAGTGGGATTTCTGTAGGATTTCAGCAGCTGCTCCCCCTAGTGTTTAACAGTGGAAAATATCAAACTTTTTTTTTTTTTATATATATTTTGCTCAATTAAAAACAAATAATATTATTTAAACATAACATTAATACTTTACATTTTTTCAGTTATTGAAATTTTTTTTTTTTTTTGAACGACACCTTCCCTTTAAGGCCCCCATACACATAAGATAGTGGTCAGCTAAAGCTACTTTCACACATCAGTTTTTTGCCGTGGGGCACAATCCGGCAAAAAAACTGATGCGACGGATCCGGCGAAAAAAACTGATCCGTTGCATCACTTTTTCCCCATGCGTTCCTTCCGTTTTTTTGACAGATCCGTTGTGAAACTGAGTATGCTCAGTTAAAAAAACCTGATCCGTCGTTTGATTCCATCATATGCCAGATGACGACGGATCCGGTGCCCATAGGCTTCCATTATACAATATGCCGGATGGCGCCACATCCGTCGTGGTCCGTTTTATTGCCGGAGACAAAAAATGTACCATGCTGCATCCTTTCCAGAAGCCGGACGAAGAGATTTCGCTGGACTCTGCGGACGCCGCATGCAGCGCAAGGCCATCCGGCGCGAATACAAGTCTATGGGGAATAAAATGGATCTAACGCCAGATCCGTTTTATCCACAATTCGCCGGATTGTGCCTGACGGCAAAGAACTGATGTGTGAAAGCGACCTAAAGCATTTTGGCAAACAGCTATCTTTTCTGACCCCCCCCCCCGGTCTGTGCACAGAAGCACTTGGCTCCTAACAAATGTTCCTGTGTTGTCTGAGAGATTTCTCTGGCAGCTGCGAATCAGTCACTAGTGCGAACAAAGCCTTATTTATGTTGTCATTCTCATTTCCTTGATTAGAAATCGCCTTTTTATCAAACCAACTTTTCAGTTCTTTTTCTCATATAAGCATAAATACGAAGTAGAAAATCACAAAAAATTGAATTTTTGTTTTAATTTCCAGTATTTAAATAATACAGAAAAGTAATATTTTGTTTTCTCCTCCTTTTAGCTAACATGTGAGAAGGTCCTGGATCTAATGAGTTTTATTGTACCACCACCACAAGAAGTTTCCAAGAGCAAGGACGAGCAATCCAAACTTAAGCCTAAATTTAGGAAAGGTACATAGCCGTAAAACATCCTATTGTAGTTTCTAGGACCCCTTAGGATCTGTTCTGCTGGTGTAAATATAACAGGTATTCTGAGATGTTACCAAAGAAAGCTGCGTCCTTCAAAGTAAAAACTGAGGTTGACATACCGGTGACTGATTTCAATAGGGCATAGCTTTTCAGTTTTGATGTAATTTTACCCCTTCTGATAATGGCATACACGGAGTACTGATAATATATGGATTGAAGGGCTTTCCCAATATTAGAAGAATACAACAGGATAGGTGATGGGTTTCTGATCCCTTGGACCCCTCCAGTCCCGATAAGGGAACCTTGAAATCCCCAACTGGATTGGAGTGGATACCGCAGTCCCATGCTGCATGTGCGTTCATCGCTTCTTTTTTATGTGCTTTCTTCAGAGCTGCAGCCTTTGCCTCGATAAGGGTCATCTTGGGGTGTAACACATTAAGAACATTTAGAATACTAAACTAGTAATCTTGTTTGATTCTAGGCTGTGACCTCAAGCTGTTGCCTTGCACTAGTAAATGCGTAATGCCTTATTGTCTCCAGCTGTTATTGGCAAGCGTAAAGGTAAGGAAGAGGGGTACTCTATTGAGACCTGTCTTATATGCGCCATAGAAAACGCCTACAAAATTGTCCTGCGTGAGTTTCACATGCAGCCTATTGACTTTAAATGAACTGTGCAGTCTTTCTCTTTCCCTGCAGGGGCGCTGCTGATAAATCATCAAACATTCATCGATTTCCATTCATTTTTGGCTGTAGTAGGACAACTTGTATTTAGCTTATAAGAGATGGAATTGTCCAAAGGGGTCAAACTTTTTAGTATAATGAAACCTACTTTATTGGCATATTTACCTATAATGCTAAACGGTTATCACTATTAGCCAAAGTTTAATGATTTAGGCTTCCTTACTGATGTTTATACGTTTTGTGACTTTATAATGGGAATTATGTTTGGGAGAATGCTGTAGGTAATGAAACATGTCATCTGTTCTCTTTTATAGCCAAAAGTTTCCTTTTGTTTTGTTGTATACCAGTCAGTACAGAACATAATTCTGTCCCACCTGTACATAAGGATGCAATGGCTAATGTTTGCCCCTTTTTGGTTTTTTTTTTTTTTGTTTTGTTTTGTTTTTTTGTTTTTTAGATTAGAGCCTTCTCTGATAACCGAGACGACATGGCTCTTGGTCACCTGATTGTGTTACTGCAGCAAGACTGGCCTAAAGGAGAGAACCTATTCTTAAAAGCTATAGGAAGGATTTGCCAGCAAGGAAACTTCCAATATGAAAACTTTTTCAACTACATCACAAGTATGTTTGTATTATTTTCACATTCTAGACTTGCATCTACTATTTGTACTCATACCTGTAAAGGAATTTCTGGCTTGCCATGGCCATAGTAATTTTAAAAATGAACTTATTAGGGTAAAATGTTTGGTACCAAAACTGTGTGTACAGGCTCAATGGAAGGTCTATGCGCACCATGTTCTACTTAATGTAATGCAGTGCATCATGGTCACTAGTGAATGAAAGACTAGATCTTATGATCCGCCAAACTCCTATTCTAATGCTGTTGTCTTTATAAGTAATTGTATATTAATATCTACAATAATTTTCTACAATAGATTTCATTTCACTACCCAAAAAAAGAAAATACTGTTTTAAACTCATAAGGACCAAGTGCTGTAAATTTACCCTGTTTGGTCCTGGGATTTTAACCCTGCAATATGGTAAATCTACGTTGCTCTTGATAGATTGCAGGATCTTTAACCCTGCAAATTGGTGTCAGCTACAGCCAGAGACTTCGTAGGGAAGACAGAAGATATTTATTACCGCTTCGGTCTTGCATTTCACCAGCTACAATGTGTTAAATGAGCACTATACAGTGTATAGAAACCATGCCAATGCTTCTGTTCTGTAGAACCTGATTGCTAAGTGTCTGACTGATATAAAATGGCTAATGGGCCAATGCAGACCCAGATCGGCTCTGTCAAACGCTATATAGTCTGTTGTTTTACCCTGTAACCATGGCTCCTATGGATGCCTCAGTTACAGTGCGGGGGAAAAAAGGTAAACAAGTTATCTAAATAACAAAAATAGAAAAAAGATTACATCTTGCTTTTCATGTGAGATCTACCGTATTTTTCGGACTAGAAGACGCACCCTGGTTTTAGAGGAGGAAAATGGGAAAATAAAACTTTAAGCAAAAAATGTGGTCATGACACACTGTTATGGGGCGAGGATCTGCTGCTGACACTGTTATGGGGGTAATGTCCCCAAATTCTCTACTAAGGTACCCCATCCTGGTAATGATCCTCCTGCCTTGTATATGATCCTGCTATAAACCCCCATCCTGCTCCTATACCAGCATCCTGTTCATATTCCCCCATCCTGCTCATATACTCCCATCCTGCTCATATACTCCCATCCTGTTCATATACCCCATCCTGTTCATATACCCCGATCCTATTGATATACCCCCATCCTATTGGTATACCCCCCATCCATCCTGCTCATATTCCCCCATCCATCCTGTTCATATACTCCCATCCTGTTCATATACCCCCATCCTGCTCATATACCCCCATCCTGCTCATATACCCCCATCCTGTTCATATACCCCCATCCTGTTCATATACCCCCCATCCTGTTCATATACCCCCCATCCTGTTCATATACCCCCCATCCTGTTCATATACCCCCCATCCTGTTCATATACCCCCCATCCTGTTCACATACCCCCCCATCCTGCCTGCTCATATACTCCCATCCTGCTATATGCCCCCATCGTGCTCATATACCATCCTGGTATATGGCCTGTATCCTATAGCACAGACAAAAAAATAAACGTTTATACTCACCTTTTCCTCACTCCCTCCAGCACCGATCATCTTCCTCTCTGCGCCAACTGACCTGTGTGTGTGGAGCCGTTCCCCTGCTGCATCGCGATGTCTTCCTGTCTGTGCCGATCAGCTGACCAGCTCAGCACAGATCAGCTGACCGGCACAGACAGGAAGACATCGCGTGCAGCAGGGGGGCGGCTCCATACACGGGGACGGGTGAGTGTACTGATTCACTGCACCCCGCGCTGGTAATGACGCGCGGGGGGCAGTGAATACAGCCGCACATGATCACTCCAGGCTGTAATTGCCAGGGGTGATCATGCGGCCGGCTCTTTGCTATGCGCGCGTCCCCGCTCGTCCTCCCGCCCACCTGTCAGCGCAGGCTTCTGCACTGAGAGATGGGCGGGAGGATGGGCGTGCATATGTAATGAGCGGGCCCACGTGGTCACGGCAGGCGCTACTGCTGCCTGCTCGTGCCCCCGATGACTCGCAGCACCCTCATTGCCAGCTGCAGCCCTATAGTCAGACCATAAGACGCACCCCCACCTTTCCCCCAACATTTGGGGAAAAAAAAGTGCGTCTTATGGTCCGAAAAATACGGTATATTCTCTGGTATACATGCAAAGGGAAAAAATCTGCACATACTATGTATTTAAACGACCAGAGTAACCTGGAGAATTCATTGAACATGTTAATTTATGAAACCTTAACAGTAAAAAATTTAAACAAGAAAAAAAACTAAATCAAAATTTATAGAAATTCCTAAATATAGATATAGATATATATTATATATATTTTATATAATATTTTACAGTGGGGAAAATAAGTGTTTTATACACAGCCAATTTTGCAAGTTTTCCAACCTACAAAGAATGGACAGGTCTGTAATTTTTATTGGAGGTACACTTCAGCTGTGACAGAAAAAACAAATCCAGAAAATCACATTATTTAAAAATCGTACAATTTGCATTTTATTTCATGCAATATATGTTTTATACAATAGAGAAACAGAAGTTAATATTTGGTACAGAAACATTAGAGGTCAGACGTTTCCTGTAGTTTGCACACACCGCAGAAGGGATTTTGGTCCACTTCTCAAACAGATCTTCTCTAGATCTTTCAGGTTTCGGAACGGTCTCTGGGCAACATTGAGTTTCAGCTCCCTCCAAAGATTTTCTACTGGGCCCAGGTCTGGAGACTATCGAGGCCACTCCAGGACCTTGAAATGCTTTTTACAGAGCCTCTCCTTAGTTGCCCTGGCTGTGTTTCAGGCCATTGTGATGCTGGAAGAACCAGCCACGACCCATCTTCAGTGCTCTTACTGAGGGAAGGAGGTTGTTGGCCAAAATCTTGTGATACATGACCCCATCCATCCTCCCTTCAATACAGTTCAGTCGTCCTGTTGCCTTTGCAGGAAAGCACTCCCAAAGTATGGTGTTTCCACCCCCATGCTTCATGGTTGGGACGGTGTTCTTGGGGTTGTACTCCTTTCTCCTCTAAACATGGCGGGTGGAGTTGATACCAAAAGGTTCTATTTTGGTCTCATCTGACCACATGACTTTCTCCCATGCCTCCTTTTGGATCATTCAGATGGCCATTGGCGAACTGCAAACGGGCATGGATATCTGCTGGCGTGAGCAGGGAGCTCTTGTGTGAACTGCAGGATTTTAATCCATGACGGCGTATTGACTTACTAACTGTAATCTCTGAGACTTGGGTCCCAGCTCTCTTCAGGTCATTTAACTGAATAGGATAACTGAAGTGAGCACTAATATATATATATGAGTGCAAGCCAAAAATACATACTATATATAAGAATAAGGCTGCACATCAAACTTAGATAATGGTATAATGCCTCAAGCATATGGACAAATATTGGAATATACAATGAAAAATGCTACTTGCTAATTTGAACATGTGAATAATGAATTGCATACCTGCTATGAATATTAGGAAAAAGGAGATATTTAGCAATCGCATTGATCAATGTAACTGAGCCCCAAAGCCTCGTCAAGGCATATCTCTATATTGGGGTCCCTAGCTCTGTGACCCTAACTGTGTGTCATCTCATTGCAATTAAAAACTGCTATGGGTGGAGAGGGGTAACTAAGGACTTTCTTATATAGGAGATGGAAAAAACATGGCCGAAAGGGGCGGAGCTGTGTTCACATTCAGAAAAAAAACTACATATAACTGAATAGGATAACTGAAGTGAGCACTAATATATATATATGAGTGCAAGCTCTTCA
This sequence comes from Anomaloglossus baeobatrachus, assembly GCF_048569485.1. Lineage (NCBI taxonomy): Eukaryota > Metazoa > Chordata > Amphibia > Anura > Aromobatidae > Anomaloglossus > Anomaloglossus baeobatrachus. The sequence continues at coordinate 372,019,538 of NC_134353.1, forward strand.
GGTCATTGACTAGGTCCTCCTGTGTAATTCTGGGCTGATTCCTAACCTTTCTCAAAATTATCCTTACCCCATGCAGCAAGATCTGGCATGGAGCTCCAGACCAAAAAAGATTGACAGTCATCTTGTGTTTCTTCCATTTTGTAAAAATTGTGCTAACAGTTCTTGCCTTCTCACCAAGCTGCTTGCCGATTGTCCTGTAACCCATTGCTGACTTGTGCAGGTCTACAATTTGTCCCTGGTGTCCTTAGGGTGCGTGCCCACGATCAGTGCTCACAGCATTTTGAACGCAGTGTGTTTTTTCGCTGCGTCCAAAACTGTGTTCTATAGTACAAGCACAGTGGCTGGGATTTATAGTAATCCCATGCACACTGTGCTTGTTTTTCCCGCAGCGTAAACTGACATGCTGCAGCTCGGGAAGCCGCATCGCTTATCAGTTTATGCTGCGGAGCCCCGAGTGTTCGCCGCAGGGAGAACAGCGACACAGTCTGCAGCTTCCCGAACACTGATCGTGATCATGGGCAGCTGCGGTCTCCTCTCTGCTCCACAGGAGAGCATATGCTGCGTCCAGAAGGCAGCGTGTCCTGATTGTGTGCACAGGTCTTTGGTCTCGTCCTTGGTGAAATGGCTATGTTCCGATGAGGCTAAATTAGAACTCTTTTGGCTAAATGCAACATGCAAACCCTAACACTTCATATCACCCTGAAAAGACCATCACCATCGTAAAACCTGGTGGCAGCATCATACTGTGGTGATGGTTTTTTTTTCTTTGTTTTTTTTTTTGTTTTTTTTTAGCATGGACAGGAAAGCTGTTCAGAGTTGATGGGAAGATGGATGGAGCTAATTACTTGGCAATCTTGGAGGCAAACCTTTTAGCAGCTGTAAGACTTCAGACTGGGGTGCAAGTTTACCTTCCAGCAGAACAACAACCCTAAAGATTCTGACAAATGTTCAATGGAATAGTTTAGATCAGGGGTGGGGAACTTTTTTACTGCCAGGGGCCATTTGGTATTTTCTACCAACCTTCGGGGGCCACACAAAATGACCCTGCTATATTTGGTCAAACAATTTAACTCACCCCTACTGTGGTGGCTGGAGCTGTTTCTCTTTGGTGCGGCTGTGATGTTAGGTGATATTGATCATGTTGTTTCTCACAAATGCTTTTCCAGGTTTGTCTTGATCTGGAGAGGCTGGGGGCATAAACATTGCAGGAGACATTGGGGCATATCCATTACAGGGGGGCTGGCGCATGTACATTCCAGGAGGGGCATATACATTACAGGAGGGGCTGGGGGCATGTACATTACAGGAGGGGCTACAGCACTGGGAGAGCACGGACATCATTAGGTGGTATGGACAGCACTGGGAGAGTATAGAAGTCACCAGGGGGACACAGATAGCACTTGTGGCACATGGACAGCAGTGGGGGCTACACAGCACTAGGGGCACACACAATACTACACATAGTACTGGGAGGACAGCATTGGGTTGCGGGGAGGCCGGTAAAACTGCTGCTTTTTTATTTCTATGGCACAGGAGCACAGCGCAACTCGCGCTGCTTACCCTGCCCACAAGGTAAGCCTAGAGCACGCTGGCACAGGCCAGTGTGAGGACCTTCTAATATACGCATGCAAGATGGGTGCGCGTCCTCGCATCACGCATTGGGATTTAAAGGATCGGCAGCCGGCAAAAGCGTGGCTGCCTCCTAAGCACTGCGGTACCTGGCATTATGCCCGGGGGCCGCAGAAAGTCATCACAGGCCGAAAACGGCCCACAGGCTTGGAGGTTCCCCACCTCTGGTTTAGATCAAAGCATAGTCATGTGTTTTGAATGGTCCAGTCAAAGTCCAGATCTAAATTCCATTAGGAATCTGTGACAAGACTTAAAAATTGCTGTTCACAGATGCTCCCCATCCAATTTCACTGAGCAAGAGCAATTTTGCAAAGAAGAATGGGCAATGGTGGTAGAGACATACCTCAAAAAACTTGAAGTAGTAATTGCAGAGACTGGTGGTCCTTTAAACTATTGACTCGGGGAGCTCAATAGAAATGCATATCACTATTTACATTTTTAAAATTTTGAGAAAACAATGTATTATTTCCTTTACACATCACAAATACTTGCTGTGGGTGCTACATAAAGAAAAATATGTAGTATGTGTGTGTGTGTGTGTGTGTGTGTGTGTGTGTGTGTGTGTGTGTATATATATATAATATATATGTCCGTAATTGTGTATTGGAACAGCACAGAAAATAAGGCAAATTTACCTGAATTTCACACTAAACTCCAAAGGGCCTGATAAAATTGTTGGCACCCTCTTAATATTTGGGTGCCGTCCCTTTGGAATAAATAACTGCAATCTATCACTTCCTATAACCATCAACAAGCTTCTTACACCTCTCCACTCGAATTTTGGCCCACTCTTCTTTTACAAACTGCTCCAGGTATCTCAAATTTCAAAAGTACCTTCTCTCATCAGCAATTTTAAGATCTCTCCACAAGTGTTCGATGGGATTTTGATCCGGACTATTTGCTGGACACTTAGAACAATCCAGCCCTTTGTTTCCATCCATTGCTTCTTGAAGTATGTTTTGGGCCATTGTCCTGCGTGAAGACCCATAACCTAGAACGCCATGCGATATTCTGGGCACTGCATTGCGACCCCGAATCCTTTGGAAAACTTCAGATTTCAGGATGTCTTTCACACAGTCAAGGCACCCAGTGACAGAGGCAGCAAAACAATCCCAAAATATATTTGACTGTAGGTACTGTGTTTTTTTTTTTTTTTTCTTTGTAGGCCTTATTCTGTTTTTGTTGAACAGTAGAATGATGTGCTTTACTAAAACACCTCTATCTTGGTCTCCTCTGTTCGCAAGATTCTTTCCCAAAAGGATTTTGGTTTACTCACCTTCTTACATTTTGTTAAACTGCAGTCCTAGCTTTTTTGTCTGTGTCAGCAGTGAGGTCCTTCTGGGTATCCTGCCATAGCGTTTAATTTCATTAATTCAAATGTCATCGAATAGTTCACACTGATGCATCCTAAATCTGCAGGACAGCTTGAATTTCTTTGGCACTTGATTGGGTCTGCTTATCCAACATCCGGACTATTCTATGTTGCAACCGTTCATCAAATTTTCTCTGATGGCCACGTCCACGGAGATTAACTACAGTGCCATGGGCTGTAAACTTCTTGATTTATGTTGCACGCCGTAACATTCAGATCCCTGGTGGTGGACTTGCAACCTTGACATTGTTGATATTTTTCAACCATTTTGGTTCCCAAGTCCTCAGACAGTTCTCTTCTCTTTCTGTTCTCCATGCTTAGTGTGGCACACGCAATGCAAAGATTGAGTCAACTTAGTCCCTTTTTATCTGGTTTCAGGTGTGATTTTCATATTACTCACATCTGTTACTTGCCATACCAGAGTATGAACGATCATCACGTGCTTGTAACAAAGTTTACCCATAACTTTGAAAAGGTGCCAACAATTTTGTGTAGCCCATTTTTGGAATTTTTATGAAATTATATCCAAGTTGCCTTTTTTGTGGTGTTCCAATACACACAAGAGAAAAACATGGATATGTCAAAACATGAACAATTTCAAGGGTGCCAACACTTTCGGCCATGACTATTATTTATATTTATATATATATATGTATGTATGTGTGTGTGTGTGTGTGTGTGTGTGTGTGTAAGTCATTCAATCTTGAACATTCTATATGTATTGGTATGTTTCATGCCTCATACGCCAATTTTGTCCACAGACATCGACATGCTTGAAGAGTTTGCTTACTTACGGACCCAGGAAGGGGGTAAGATTCACTTGGAATTGATCCCCAATCAAGGAGTGCTGCTCAAGTGAGTGTTTCTTATTACATCTCTGTTGCTTGTTGTACACATAGTTTAGCCTAGTGTATTAAATATGAAGGAATTGGATGAGTAAGCTAAGAAAGAAGTAAATATATGTTCAATAATGTAATACTTTTAAGAGCCTTTAATGCATAAAGCACCTAGGAGTAGTTGTGAAAGTGGAAGATTCAGGACTACGTATCTCCTGTGAAGCACTTGGCAGAAGGTCCTGTGGTCCCTATGGAATGACCACAACTAGAATGCCTCAATAGTCTAGATCCTATGTCTGTTCTAGGCAGGAGCATGAAACATAATGTATTGGAGAGCAATAGTAATATCCCGGCCTTCTAGCTGTGCTGTATACAGTCTTGTATGTTTTTCACTGTAGTGTTTTGCAGCTGAGGATGAGTTATTACTGTTTGCTGTTTTTGAAGGAGCTCTAGCACTACCCTGGGGTTGCTGCAGCAAGAATTCATGCCTGTCCTACAGGCCAGCATAGCAACCAGTGACAGGTACTAAGTCCACAAAGCCTGCTCATGATGTGCTGTGTCCGTCAACATTTTTTTTTCACAGCCCCATAGTTCTCGATGTTTGATGTGCAATAATTTGCCCATATATTTATAATTTCAGTTTCTTCTTCATTTGACTGTAAAGGTGTGACATTCAGCATTTTCCACATGAGTGACTGGTGTATGTTGTCAGCTGGCCATCACACAAGAGAATACATTATACTATCTAAGGAATGGAAGGACTATGGCCCAATTCATCAATTTGGTCTTTATTTTTTAACTCACTTTACTCTTTTGTCTTGTTGTATTTGTTGAAGAATATGACGCAAAAATCATCGACATGGTGCACATGGTTCGAGTTTTCTGCAGTCAAAATTGATCTTTATTTTCGACCTGAACCTTTTTTGCAAATTTCTAGCTGAAAAAGTTGCACCAAAATATCTGACATACAAAAACTCACACCGGGTTTTTTTTGTGGGGGGGGAGGGGGTGCTGGTGTATTATCTGACACAGTTTGTGATTTTCAGAAAACTTGCAAATGATGAGCCAGGTGAAAAGATTTGGATACCTTAAACTTCACCCATTGGGGTGAACATGGAAAAAAAAATAAAACAGGGGAATACATTTAAAACAGACTTAAAAAAAAGGGGCTTATGGAAAATGCAATAACAAATCGCCCTTCATGTGTAGGTCTTAATTACTTTTTTTTTTTTTTTTAAGGCAAAAGAGAATAATTTAGGTTTTCCCGTGGCATATTGTATTTTGTCGAGCTCCTTACCAGATTTTGAGGGATGTAGTGTAAGCCTACATTCACATTGCATTTTAGCTTACTGTTAGTGGCGCCGTCAGGGCTTATGTTCCCAGTACTAGAAAACAGAATTCAGATGTTTGCGCTGATGGGGCCATTAACTTTATTAATGCAGACTGAGCACTTCATGATCGGTCTACCATCATTTTTATCAGTATCTGAAATGGGCACCAAAATGACTGCAACTCGAGTCACACTGTGCTGTGTCAGACACGTTCTTTCAACAGTATCTGCCTATACCGTTGAAAGAACGTATCTGACACAGCACAGTGTGACTCGGTCTTTATCATTACAGTCAATGACCTCATCCGTGCAAACTTCAGAATTTCTTTTTTTACGACTTCTGGCATAAGCCCCAACAGAGCCACTGCCCATAGCCTAAATCACAATGTGAACATAACCGATTTACTGGAAGCTCCTGAAATATGCTGATAGGCTGAGATAGTAAATAAAAGGGCATCTATTTTCCGTGGCATTAGGGTCCCAGTACAATTATCTTTCAGAAGATAATCCCGCTTTATGGTATATTTAACTAGGGTTTGTGTGTAGCAGTTTCCCTTAAGTGTGTGAAATACAAGGTAAGTGGAGTGAAGGGGAGGACAGAGCGGTGGAATCCAAAATTGGCATTTTTAATGTGTTAAACTGCTGATGGCATCAATTCATCCTTCTCTAAAGGGATATTTCTGCCATTATTGTGGATTCCTTCTATCTATATGGATTGTTGGCTATGTGGGTCCATCCCTTACGATGATGAAAATAAAGTCTATTATGAAGAGCATTGCCTCCGTTCTGCTCTTGCCAAAACATTGGCACTTCCATTGTTCGAGGTTTTCTAAAGTTTCCCGACACTTTGACCCCTATAAGATATACCTTCAATAACTGAAAATCCACTTTTTAATGAAAAACTACCCATTTATATTTATAATTTTAACACAAATTTGTTTTGTGGCAGACATCATACGGTGACCCGTGGTATTACAAAAGGAGTGAAAGAAGACTTCCGGCTGGCTATGGAACGACAGGTGTCCCGCTGCACGGAAAATCTTATGATAGTCTTGCATCACTTTTGTATCAATGAGAAGATTTTGTTATTGCAGTGCTTGGCTTAACCTTTATAATTTATTGCCTGCTAATGTAAATAATATGGTCAATGTGTCCATACATCGTCCTGTTTTGTATATTTACTGTCTTCTTGGCGTGGTCATTGTAAATAAAGGTTCTTTTTCATTAAACAGTCTTTACATTACTGGATGACGCAATATGAATAATTTTTGGATCCCTTTCTCTTTAAGGGCTCCTACAACAATGACAATCAGGCACTCTGCTATTAACGTTCTAATAAAAAGACAAAACATCAATTTCATGATTGACTAGAGCTGGGCGGACTCGCAAAAAAATGGGGCCAGTGGGTCCTGCTCTCTTTTTTTAAAAAAAAAACCTGGATCGGAATCCGCCCGCATATAAGTCTATGCGGAACAGAACCAGAGATTAAAAATGGTGGTAGAAAGGATAGAGGAATGGGAGAGCGCGTGTATGGTGGACTTACCAAGGCTCCGGGATGGGTGCACGCTGCTCCCAGGCTTCGCATTCACTGCCTGGGCTGCTGATTATTCAGACGTGCAGTAAGACACCCTGAGTGTCAGCTGACTGCATCCAATCACAGGCGCCAGGATAGCTGATGGGCGGGGAGAGCAGTGTAAAGGAGCCCATATACTAAGTGATAGGGGGCGTGTTGAAATGACATCATACCTGGAAGGAGCCCATGCACTCTAGCATCTACCCTCAGTATCATAGTATAACAAAAAAAAATAAAACAATTGGTGCAGGGTCTCCCCGGTATTCTGATACCTAGCACAGATAAAGCTCATGGCTACAGCCCCAGCCCTTCACTTATCTTGGATGTGTATCAAAAGATGAGCAACCCCATGCGGTTTTATTTTTATTTCAATAAATAATTTAAAAAAAAAATGACATGCGGTCCCCCCCCCCCCCCCCCACAATTTTGATAGCCAGCCAAGATAAAGCCCCACAGCAGGGGCCTGGTATTCTCAGGCTGGAGAGACCAACCCTAAAAATATCAGCCTCCAGCCGCCCGGAATTGCCACATCCATTAGATATGACAAGCCCGACGCTTTACCGGCTCTTCCCGAATGCCCTGATGGGGTGGCAATCTGAGTAATAAAGGGTTAATAACGGCGTATTAATAATAGCATAAAGCTTCTAATAAACCCAAGATTAATGATGGCAGGCGACTGACATCCGCATTGTAAATCACAAACACCGAAAAAATCCTTTATTTGGAATAAAATACAAAAAACACTCTCTTTCACCACTGTATTAACCCCCAAGACTCTGCAGGTCCGACGTAATCCACTCGATATCCAATGGCGATTCCAGCTCTGCTACATCTGAATCTCACAGTGAGCTCCATAGAACAAGACTGCTCGCTGTGAGCTCCAGAGAATGAATGAGCCGCAATGACTGCAGGCAGACGCTGTCACACAGGCTGGGGGCGCATCTGACTGCAATCAATCACAGTGGCCAGTCCGGCCGGTGGGCGGGGTAAGCCATGCATATAAAATGAGCGGCCCAGGAAGGCCACAGGAGCAGCATACAGCAGCGTGGGAGCAGCGTACAGCCGGGCTGGAGCCTTGGTAAGTGTGAAGCGCTTGATTCATTCTTTTCTTAATGTTTCTTTTTTTTTTTTTTTTTTTTTATTTTCTCGAGTGTCTGATCTGGATCAAATGCCCAGCACCAGGGCAACTTTGAAACCGCGCGGATCCGGAATTTTTCAGTCAGGGTCCACCCAGCACTAATTATGACAACAACTTTAAGAAATACATAAACCACATAATTTCGACTGTCTACAGAACATAACTATAAGGCTATGTGCCCACGGGGAAAGTGTCCTGCGGATATATCCCCAGGACATTCCGCAGGAGCTCCCAGAAAACGCAGCACAACTTTGTCTGTTTTTAATGCTGCGGTTTTATTGTGGAATGTCCTGCGAATATGCTGCGGTCATTCTGCATTGAGGATATACAGTACCATGGCTTCGGCACTGCATCCTCAATGCCGAACAAGTGCTGGAGTGATCGGGACGTTCATACCTCCATCATGCAGCACATCACTTTCCGGCCGTGTCTGTCTGCACTGTGCAGGAGAAGGTGAGCGGGCCTGCACTAGATCTGGCTGTCACATGACCGGAGCTCATGCAGGCCCCGCCCACCACCTCCTTCTTGCTTTTGGCTCCACTGCGCTCCTCTGCACCGGAGGAAGTGACTCCGGTGTCTATCAAGGCAGGTAAGTATGGGACCCTGCGGAAAAATCCGCAGGAATTATTCACATGCTGCAGATTTTTCCGCAGGGAAATCCGCATTATTTCCGCAGCGGAAAAAAACACAGCATGGGCACAGCACTCCCCAAATGCCAGGAAATGGCTGGGGACTCGCTGTACTGCGGATTTTTGAAAAATCCGCGGAATTTCCATGAAAAAAATGCCAACAAATTCCAGCATTTTCCGCAGCGTGGGCACATAGCCTTAGGCTATGTTCACACACTGCATCTTTTCTTGACCACAAAGATGCAAAGTTTTTGGCCCCAAAAAACGCACCCGCGGCAAAAATGCATCCAAAAAACACATGCGTTTTTGACTCATTTTTATCGCATTGTGTCCTATGCGTTTTTTTCAAATCTATTGAATGGAAGGGCTCACAAATTCTGGTAAAAAACACAAAAAGAATTGACCTGCTGCACCTTAGCTCCATCTTCAAAAACGCAGCCAAAAAAGATTCACCTTGTGTATAGCAAAATAAAAATCTCATAGACTTTGTTGGGAGAAGGAAATGCATTTGGGTGCATCTTTGTGACCTCAAAAACGCAAATGCAGCTTGTATAGGCTAATTTGGTCGCTCAATGAAGATGGCCCAGGGACTTTGTTTCCTCACAATAACATTTTCCACATGTTAGACCCTTAACAACCACCAATATGTTTTAAAACTGCAGCCATTTAGGTGCCTTATTCCCTCATCGCAGTTTTAAATAAGTGAATAGTGTCAGTCACCTGCAGACATCAGTCCCACCTGGTTTTGAAACTGATCGTAGCCAATTAACCCCTTCACCACCGGTCACTAAAACACCCCAATGACCGGGCCATTTTTTTGCAATTCTGACCAGTGTCACTTTGCAGATTATTACTCTAAAATGCTTCAACGGATCTCTGTGATTCTGAGATTTTGTTTTTTTGTGACATGTACATCATAATGGTTATAAACTTAGGCCAATATTTTGAGTCTGTGAAAAAATTGGAAATTTGGCGAAAATTGACAATTTCATATTTTTCAAACTTTTTTAAATTTTATGCCCAAAAATCTGAAAGTTAGGTCACACAAAATAGTTACTAAACAACATTTCCCACATGTCTACTTTACATCAGTGCAATTTTTGATACCTTTTTTTTTTTGTTAGGAAGTTAGAAGGGTTCAAAGTTCATCAGCAATTTCTAATTTTTCCAACAAAATTTACAAAGAAGGGAATTTTGTTTACTTACCGTAAATTCCTTTTCTTCTAGCTCCAATTGGGAGACCCAGACAATTGGGTGTATAGCTATTGCCTCCGGAGGCCACACAAAGTATTACACTTAAAAGTGTAAGGCCCCTCCCCTTCTGGCTATACACCCCCAGTGGGATCACTGGCTCACCAGTTTTAGTGCCAAAGCAAGAAGGAGGAAAGCCAATAACTGGTTTAAAGACCAATTCAATCCGAGGAAACATCGGAGAACTGAACCATACCACATGAACAACATGTGTACCCGAAAAAAACAGAAAAACCCCGAGAAAACAGGGCGGGTGCTGGGTCTCCCAATTGGAGCTAGAAGAAAAGGAATTTACGGTAAGTAAACAAAATTCCCTTCTTCTTTTTCGCTCCTAATTGGGAGACCCAGACAATTGGGACGTCCAAAAGCAGTCCCTGGGTGGGTAAAAGAATACCTCGTGATAGGGCCGTCAAACAGCCCTTTCCTACAGGTGGGCAATCGCCGCCTGAAGGACTTATCTACCTAGGCTGGCGTCTGCCGAAGCGTAGGTATGCACCTGAAAATGCTTGGTAAAAGTATGCAGACTCAATCAGGTAGGTGCCTGACACACCTGCTGAGCCGTAGCCTGGTGCCGTAATGCCCAGGATGCACCCACGGCTCTGGTAGAATGGGCCTTCAGCCTTGAGAGAACCAGAAGCCCAGTAGAACTGTAGGTTTCAAGAATTGGTTCCTCGATCCCCCGAGCCAGGGTGGATTCAGAAGCTTGCGACTGTTTACGCCGACCAGCGACAAGGACAAAGAGTGCATCCGGGTGGCGCAGGAGCGCCATGCGGGAAGTAGAACCTGAGTGCTCTCACCAGAACCAACAGATGCAAATCCTTCTGAAATTGATGGACTGGACGAGGACACAAAGAAGGTGAGGTGATATCCTGATTGATATGAAAGTGGGATACCACCTTAGGGAGAAATTCCGGAATCGGACGCAGAACTACCCTGTCCTGGTGAAGGACCAGGAAGGGAGATTTGTATGAGAGCGTTGCTAGCTCGGAAACTCTCCTAAGAGACGAGACCGTTACTAGAAGGCCACTTCCCGAGAAAAGCGGGAAGGGAGACCTCTTTCAAAGGCTCGAAAGGCGGCATCTGGAGAGCAATTAGAACCTTGTTCAGATCCCAGGGCTCTAACGGCCGCTTGTACGGAGTGCTGAGACGACAAACTCCCCGTAGGAACGTGCGTACCTGAGGAAGTCGTTTCTGAAAAAATACAGATAGCGCTGAGACTTGTCCCTAAAGGGAACTGAGCGACAACCCTTTTTCCAACCTAGATTGCAGGAAGGAAGGAAACATAGACGATGCAACCGGCCAGGGAGAAACACCCTGCGCCGAGCACCGAGATAAGAATATCTTCCACGTCCTGTGGTCAATCTTGGCGGACGTTGGTATGCTAGCCTGTCTCATGGTGGCAACCACGTCCTGAGGTAATCCTGACGACACTAGGTTCCAGGACTCAATGCCACACCATCAGGTTGAGGGCCGTAGAATTCAAATGGAAGAATGGCCCTTGAGACAGCCAGTCTGATTGGTCTGGTAGTGCCCCCGGTTAGCCTACCGTGAGGCACCACAGAACCGGGAACCACAACATCCTCGGCCAATCTGTAGCGACGAGGATGGCGCGGCCGCAGTCGGTCCTGATCTAGCGCAGCACTCTGGGCAACAATGCCAGAGGTGGCACATAAGGTAGCTGGAACTGCGACCAATGCTGAACTAAGGCGTCTGCCGCCAGAGCTCGATGATTGTGAAACCGTGCCATGAAGCTGGCACATTGTTGTTGTGCCGTGACGCCATTAGATCGACGTCCGGCCTCTGTCAGCGGCGCCAGATCTCCCGAAACCCGTCCGGGTGAAGAGACCATACCCTTTCGGCCACACCCCGGCGACTTAGGAAGTCAGCTTCCTAGTTTTCCACGCCTGGGATGTGAACTGTGGATATGGTGGATGCCGTGTCTTCCACCCACATCAGAACCTGCCGGACTTCCTGGAAGGCTTGCCGGTTGCGCGTTCTTCCTTGGTGGTTGATGTATGCCACCGCTGTGGAGTTGTCCGACTGAAGTCGGATTTGCTTGCTGTCCAGCTGCTGTTGGAAGGTTTGTAGGGCAAGATACACTGCTCTGTGTTCAAGAACATTGATCTGAAGGGTGGACTCTTGCTGAGTCCACGTACCCTGAGCGCTGTGGTGGAGAAAAACTGCTCCCCACCCTGATAGACTCGCGTCTGTCGTAACTATCGCCCAGGATGGGGATAGGAAGGACCTTCTTTTTGACCATGAGGTGGGAAGAAGCCACCACCGTAGAGATTCCTTGGCCGCCTGAGAAAGAAAGACGACTCTGTTGAGGGAGGTCGACTCCCCGTCCCATTGGCGGAGAATGTCACATTGTAGTGGACGCAGATGAAACTGCGCGAAAAGAACTGCCTCCATTGCTACCATCTTACGTAGGAAGTGCATGAGGCGTCTCAATGTGTGCGACTGGTTCTTAAAGAAGAGATTGCAGCCCGTAGTGAATGCTGTTTGTCTAGCGGAAGCTTCACTATCGCTGAGAGAGTATGAAACTCCATGCCTAGATATGTTAGCGATAGGGTCGGGGTCGGATCTGACTTCAAAAAGTTGATGATCCACCCAAAACTCTAGAGAGTCTCCAGCGCAACGTTCGGGCAGTGTCGGCATGTTTCCTAAGAGAGTGCCTTGACAAGTAGATCGTCTAAATATGGGATCACAGAGTGACCCTGAGAGTGCAGGACTGTGACTACTGCTGCCCTGACCTTGGCGAAGACCAGTGGGACTGTCGCTAGCCGGAAGGTAGAGCTACGAACAGAAGGTGTTCGTCTCCTATAACGAAGCGTAGAAACGCTAGTGCTCTGGATCAATCGGCACGTGTGGATAAGCATCCTTGATGCCTAATGATGCTAGGAAATCTCCTTGGGACATTGAGGCGATGACATGGCGGAGGGATTCCATCCGGAACCGCCTGGTGTCCACGAGCTTGCTGAGCAGTTTTAGATCCAGAACGGGACGGAACGGCCCGTTCTTATAGGCACCGCAAATAATTTGGGGTAAAAACCGTGACCTTGTTCCTGAAGAGGAACGGGGGTCATCACTCTTTCTGCCTATAGAGTGCACCCTGTTTGCAGAAGAGCAGCGGCTCGGCCGGGAGGTGGAGAAGTTCTGAAGAATCGAGTTGGAGGACGAGAAGTGAGCTCTATCCTGTACCCGTGAGACAGAATGTCTCACACCCAACGGTCATTGACCTATGGCAGCTAAATATCGCCAAGGCGGGTGAGCCTGCTACCGACCGAGGATGCGGAGAGAGGAGGCCGCAAGTCATGAGGAAGCCGCCTTGGAAGCGGGTTTTCAGACTGTCTCTTTTTTGGGCGTGACTGAGCCCGCCAAGAATCTGAGCTCCTCTGATCCTTTTGAGTCCACATTGGACGAGGAAAAATGGGACCTGCCCGAGCCTCGAAAAGACCGAAACCACGACTGCCTCCTGCTCTGTTGGGGTTTGTTGTGTCCGGGCTGAGGAAAGGATGAATCCTTACCCCTGGACTGTTTAATGGTTACATCCAAACGCTCACCAAACAGTCGGTCAGCAGAAAAAGGCAACTGGTTAAGCAACCTTTTTTGGAAGCAGAATCTGCCTTCCATTCACTTAACGAGCAGACCAGGCTCTGCTTAAAAACACGGAGCAGCGGAGGCTACTGCCGTACGGTTCGCAGAGTCTAGGGCAACCTGAATCGCGTAAGAAACAAATGCAGACATTTGAGAGGTTAAGGATGCCACCTGCGGCACAGATGTACGTGTAACCGTGTCAATCTGTGTAAGACAAGCTGAAATAGCTTGGAGTGCCCCAAGGGTGAGAATGCTGGAGCCAACGGTGCGCCGACAGTCTCATAGATGGATTTAGACCAGAGATCCATCTGTCTGTCAGTGGCATCTTTAAGTGCAGCTCCATCTCCCACTGCAACTATGGATCTAGCTACAAGCCTGGAGATTGGAGGATGCCGCTTGGGACACTGGGTCCAGTCCTTGACCACGTCAGGGGGCAGGGATAACGTGTATCCTAAGCCGTTTGGAGAAGCGCATATCTGGATAAGTGTGGTGTTCCTGGACTGCCTCTCTGAAGGCAGAGTGGTCCAGAAAAATACGTGAAGCTGACTCCTCCACTGGAGGAGCTGGGTGAGAAATAACCAACATTCTATTGATGGACGCTATAAGATTATTCACTATGGCGTCACCATTAGGTGTATCCAGATTGAGAGCGGTCTCAGGATCAGAATCCTGAGCCGCTACTTCCGCCTCATTACACAGAGAGTCCTTCTGCTAGGACCCTGATGAAACCGAGGGCCGCTCATAGTGAGCCCGCTTAGGCTGTCTGGGACTGACGTCTGTGCAGAGCCGTGACTCTGGGATGCGTGTGACATTCCCGGAGCTGTTAGTTGTTCACACTGAGGGGGGCCATGGATCAATGATTCAACAGTGCCCATGTTGTGAGAGACATGTCCGGACTGCTAGGCTTCTAGTATCATAGCCATAGTCTCAGAAAATCTGTCAGTAAATACTGCAGACACCGTCCTCATCCTCTGGCCATTAGCAGAGACTCCGGCTGAGTTGGATATAATGGGGGTCTATGTAACCTGCCGGCCGTATAGCCGTACATGCTGTACCGGCTGCATAGAAAAACATGTGGTTCTGCACCTTTGTTTTACACAGAGAATATGCTGATAACTCCTCCGCACAATCCAGGAGGGTATATACAACGTGCGACCAAACAGTGCAATGTATATAGTACAAGCATATCTATAAGTGCACTTCTGCACTAGTGGGGTTAGCACCACAGGTGCTGCTTAACGCCTGTTGCAGCGATTGTGTGATTAACAGAATGCCAGGGTCTTCCACACTTGTCTCTGTATCGTACAGAAACTGACACTAATGGCTGCCGGCGTCCTTGTAGAGAAGGAAGCCGTGGGCGTGCCTGAGAAAGTGCGGGAATCCGGTTTCACAGTGCACACAGTGAGAGGGGTGGAGTATGCAAAACATACTCCAGCTCTCAGCGCTGCTGTGCTATGCAGCGTCACGCCCCTACCCTGACTGTCAGGCCTGTGGGCGGTAACGAAGGGAGACTAGGCCCAGAAGCCGGGGACTCGAGTTAATAAGCGCGGCCGGCATATCAGTGCTGGCCGGCGCGGAAGTCCCCGGCGCACCACAAATCCCAGCGGCGCCTTAAATAAAAATGGCAGCGGCGGTTAGCGCAGTAGTCACCCAATACACTAACACACCCAGCAACGCTGTGGTGTGCGATGGCACTAGTGCGGACAGCGCCGCTGTCCCTGGCGCACTAACACACCCAGCAGTGCTGCCGTGTGTCTGCGCGGTCCCCACAGGGACACAGAGTACCTCCATGTAGCAGGGCCATGTCCCTGAAGATACTCCGCTCCATGTCCAGCAGATACCAGGGGCTGTGGATGGAGCACGGTCTCAGTGCCTGGAGACCGATAGAATCCCACTTCACCCAGAGCCCTGTAAAAAGGGATGGGGAAGGAAGCAGCATGTGGGCTCCAGCCTCCGTACCCGCAATGGGTACCTCAACCTTAACAAACACCTCCGACATGAAGTGGGGTGAGAAGGGAGCATGCTGGGAGCCCTGTATGGGCCCTCTTTTCTTCCATCCGACATAGTCAGCAGCTGCTGCTGACTAAACAGTGGAGCTATGCGTGGATGTGTTGCCTCCTTCGCACAAAGCACAAAACTGGTGAGCCAGTGATCCCACTGGGGGTGTATAGCCAGAAGGGGAGGGGCCTTACACTTTTAAGTGTAATACTTTGTGTGGCCTCCGGAGGCAATAGCTATACACCCAATTGTCTGGGTCTCCCAATTAGGAGCGAAAAAGAAACCATTTTTTTTAGGGACCACATCACATTGGAAGTGAATTTGAGAGGCCGAGGTGACAGAAAATACCTAAAAGTGACACCATTCTAAAAACTGCACTCCTCACACTCCTCAAAACCACGTCCAAGAAGTTTATTAACCCTTTAGGTGCTTCACAGGAACCAAAGCAATATGGAAGGGAAAAAAATGAAAATTTTACTTTTTTACGCAAAAATATTACATTAGCAGTAACATTTTCACAAGGCTATCAGGAAAAATGCACCATAAAATTACTTGTGCCATTTCTCCTGAGTATGCCAATACCTCATATGTGGTGATAATCAATTGTTTGGGCACAAGACTGGGCTCGGAAGGGAAGGCCATTTGAATTTTTTAAAGCAAAATTAGCTGGAATTATTAACAGATGCCATGTCACATTTAGAGACCCCCCTGAGGTGCCTAAACAATGGAGCACCCCCACAAAGTGACTCCATTTTGTAAACTAGACCCTTCATGGAATTTATTTAGATGTTTAGTGAGCACTTTGATCCCATGGGGGTTTATCACTTTGAGCCGTAAAAAAAAAAATTTTTTTATTACCACAAAATTGTTACTTCAACCAGGATGCTTTTTTTCACAGGGGTATCAGGAAAAAATGCACCATAAAATGTATTGGGCAATTTCTCCTGAGTATGCTGATACCACAGATGTGGTGGAAATAAATTGTTTGGGCACACAGCAGGTCTCAGAAGCCTTTTCAAACGCAAAATTGTCTGGAATCGTTAGTGGATGCCATGTTGCGTTTGAAGAGCCCCCTGATGTGCCTAAACAGTGGAAACCCCTCACATGTGACCCCATTTTGGAAACTGATTCCCCCAAGGAACTTTTCTAGATGTGCGGTGTGCAGCTATATCCCCGAGGTGCTTCATATTAGTCTTGAACATTGAGCCGAGAAAATAAAGATAAATCACATTTTCTCCACAAAAATGTTCTTTGAGCTCAAAATTTTTAATTTTCTGAAGGGTAACCGGAAAAAATCGCATAATTTACATTTGTTGTGCAATTTCTCCTGAGTACGCTGATATCCCATATGTGGTGGAAAACCACGGTTTGGCTCACAGCAGGGCTCGGAAGGCAAGGAGCGCAATTAGACTTTTCAAAAGCAAAATTGTCTGAAATCGTTAGCAGATGCTATGTTGCGTTTGAAGAGCCCCTGATGTACCTAAACAGTGGAAACCCCCCACACAGGACCCCATTTTGGAAACTAGATGAAGGCAAAACCCAATGCGCCAAAAACTTCACATTAGGGGAAAATTCCTTCCCAACTCCACATATGGCAATCAGACTAGTTCCCTGGATCAACGCCCCATCCCAGAATCTGTGTTGCGTTTTGAAGATTAAAGTGTGTGGTTTTGTTATGTGAGGGAACGTCAGGTTGGTATGTCAGTGCTTTTTTTTTTTTTCGTGTGAGTTCAGAGGAGTACGTCAGGATGGCATGCGTGTGAGTGCTGTGTTTTGGGGGGGTTTTTTTCTGTGTGGTGTGAGTTGTGGGGAGTATGTCTGGTTGGCATGTGTGTGTGCTAGATTCTGAAACAGTCAGTCATGCAGAGTCCAGGTTTGTTGGGGCAGGTGTCGCATTGCCATGTTGAGTTCTTTCTAATCCCGTTACTGTGGCACACTACACTTTCTCTGTGTCCTACTTTTTCTGGCAGCATGAGGAACCTTTCCCGGGAAATGTTGCCTTCATACAAAACGAAAACCTTCAGTTCCAGAGTTACTGGAGCCCGCTACCTCCTGATCTCCAAACATCAAGGCCTTGACCACTACCTCCGGAAAGTGAAGGAAGGTGTTGGTGCAGCCTGCACATTTTGATAGTACAAACGCATTGTACAGTGCCATCTATATGAGGTGCACAGCCAGCTTCTTATACCGCACCTTAGCCTTTCATGCTGCACTGTATGGCTGCAGTAGTTGATCAGAGAGATCAACTCCTCCCATGTACCGATTGTACCCCAGGGCACAGTTCAGTTTATGGACTTGTGAAAAAGAACCCCGAATAGTGGTGGTGCCAGGATCATGGATTGTGGTCAAGAAAAAAATGTCCACAAGCATGTTGTCGCTACAATGGCTTCTTCGCTCACCCTTTCGGATTAGCTGCTCAGTTAGCGACGTAGGGACACCCCTCTGGTTTCTGCGCACAATACCGCACGCCGCAGTACCTCTGGCAGAGAGGGACCTGAATAGTGGGATGCTGGTATAAAAGTTAACATACAGGTGATATCCCTTATCCAGCAGTGGGTGGACCAAATCCCACATGATTTTCCCTCTCACCCCCAGAGCAGGTGGGCATTCCGGGGGTTCGAGCCGAGTGTCTTGTCCCTCAAACGCTAAACCTGAGTGTACCCTGAGGTACTCTCGCAGAGTTTATAGAGTTTGATTCTGTACCTGGCTCTCTTGGTTGGTACTGACAGAATCCCAGCCTCCCATTGAAGTGGATAAGGATTTTATCCACGCAGATTTCCCTTTCGGGAATGTACACTTCAGTAAACTTGTTGCTGAAGTGATCGATGACCCAATGAATTTTCAAAAGTCTTTCAAAATTTGGGTCATCTTGGGAAGGCACTCAGAATTGTCCCTAAAAGGTAGACATTTATAGATTGACTCAAAACGGTGACGAGTCATTACCAGGCAAAATACTGGAGTGTTATATAAAATATCTACGCTCCGGTATTGGCGGATTTCAGGCTTCTTCACCAACCCCATATGCAAAACCAGACAGACCAGTCAGAAAATTAGGAAGCAGCATTTTGAGCCAAAACACGTTAGCGTACAAATTGGTTTGCACCACCATGAGACTTACGAACTGCTCAGTGAAAAAGCACTAATACTGTGGTCACTCACCCTTGGCTGTGGTCTACTTTGCCTACGGCTTCTTGGTGCTTCTTCTTCACTGGAGGAGGAGGAAGAGAAGGAGTGGGAGGAATATAAGAATGTGGGGTCTTTATATTCATTCATATTCATATTTAAACTGCCAATCACAGCGATCGTGGATGGGGGGGGTCAAGCAAAGGTCCCCTGCTGTAAGAAACAGCAGGGGGCATAATTTGAAAGCCTTTGCTGTGGCCATGGCAATCAAATGAATTTTAGGGAGTAAAGTTATGTCACTGGTTGTTAAGTCACGTAAAAATAGGACGTAATTTTACTGCCTGCAGCCATGAATGGGTTGAAAACTACTGTCAATCGCAACAGCGGGATCTCGGTGGTTGACCGTAATCGCGGGTTCTGATCGTTGCCATGTCACCCCGAGGTCATCTGTTGACCCCAGGGTATGGTGGCCTGGTAGATCCTGCTATAAGCAGGGTCTAACAGGCTGTTTGAGGGAGTCACTGACAGGTCTCCGCCACTGCAGGACCAGCGATCAAAGTACAACATTTTTATGTCCCACTGTGACTAGGTGGGACAGACACAATGCACACACAGATGTGAAACAGGTTTTGCTGCTAAGTGCAGCGTTTGTGTTATAAAACAAACAAAAATAAGTATTCATTGGTATCTCCACAAACTAGGAAAAAATTAGCATACGAGTAATAAAAGCTCAGTTACTTTAGTAATTCAAATATTAAAATATACACGTATTCAAAAATTCATACATTTATAATAAGCAAGCAAGAGTTGCAAGGAATGAACAAAATATACCAATTTAGCAACAGATTGAATGATTTTGTTTATGAATATGTATTACAAACAGCTAGTAAAATAAGCATAATGGTCCCCTATTGATAGCATAAGATGGACAATGTGGCCATCTAGTGGGAAAATAGGAGTACTACTACTCAATTGCAATAGTCAATTTGTGCTGGAGAGGGAACATAAATATACTCTAAACCAGGGGTCTCAAACTCAGCTGCGTGTATGGGCCGCATTATTTGCAAGACAAAGTGAACATTTTTAATGAATCCATGTTTTTTTTTCTATAAATCTTTGGATCCTTTTTTAAACATTTTTTGCTTGTGTATTATAACAAACGTGCACTTTTCTTGTTAAGTTTATACAGTATATAAAAATCATTTTTAATGGCAAAAAAATTCATGCTTTATTTTGAATTTTTTTTTTACAATTTATCACCTTCTTGTAATATTGTTTTACAATTAGCAGCATCATATAGTAATCTCAGCCAACATCTTGTAGTAATGTGCCCATGCTGTAGTAATGTCCCCATCTGTATGCCCTGTAGTATTGTGCTCATCCTTGTGGTATTGTACTCAGTAGTATTGTGCCCATCCTTGTATGTGCCCAGTAGTATAGTACCCTGTAGTATTGTGCCCATCCTTGTGTCCTGTACTATTGTGCCCAGTGATAGTGCCCTTCCTTGTGCCTTGTAGTATTGTGCTCATCCTTGTAGTATTGTGCTCATCCCTGTAGCATTGTGTTCACCCTTGTAGTATTGTGCCCATCCTTGTAGTATTGTGCTCATCCTTGTAGTATTGTGCCCATCCCTGTAGCATTGTGCCCTTCCTTGTAGTATTGTGCCCATCCTTGTATGTGCCCAGTAGTATAGTACCCTGTAGTATTGTGCCCATCCTTGTGTCCTGTACTATTGTGCCCAGTGATAGTGCCCTTCCTTGTGCCTTGTAGTATTGTGCTCATCCTTGTAGTATTGTGCCCATCCCTGTAGTATTGTGCCCATCCTTGTAGTATTGTGCCCATCCTTGTAGTATTGTGCTCTGTAGTATTGTGGCCATCCCTGTAGCATTGTGCCCATCCTTGTAGTATTATGCTTTGTCATATTGTGGCCATCCCTGTAGTATTGTGTCCTGTAGTATTGCGGCCATCCCTGTAGCAATGTGGCCATTCCTGTAGTATTCACATAGAGAGAAAAAATCCAGCGCAGGTCCTCAGGATAAATAAAAAAATCAGGTTTATTGTAACATCATTAAAAGTATAATCCTGGTGAACAGCAAATGTAAAAGAGACCACACAGTACACATGGGACTACGCGTTTCGCCGTGCTGTCTTATTCATGTTACAACACGACAGCATGTCGAATCGCGTAGTCCCATGTGTACTATGTGGTCTTTTTTACATCTGCTGTTTTAATGGCTGTTGGCGCCTAAGCAATGGGCGGCGCCACCGGTAAGGACGAGCCAACACAGTCTCTGCGGGTTCAGGGTGTAGTTTACTCACAACTTCAGCTGCCAGCCCGGTCACACTGGTCACTGCCATGATGGGCTCAGGTCAATCCTAAATCCGGTAAGGGGCCACCGCCGGTGTTTTGAGAGAGAAGGAGTGAGAGTCCTATTTCTAGGGTGTCCCCCTCCGCAGTCAGGTACCCTGGCTGAGCTCCTGCTCCAAGCCCCGGGGCTAATAAAGTCCAGGTTTTCCAGAGATGTCTTTCCAGAACTATGGTCCTGACGGGTCTGTTGTTTTGTGAGTGTGTTGGACCTATTTCTACCCCAAGTGGAGCCGGTCCCCCCAGGTGGCTAGCTTCAGTGACCAGGAAGTCCCATGATCGTATGGCCACCCCCCTGCCTAACCTGAGCCAAGCCGCCCTGTGTGAATGCTCCTAAGCTGTATGTAGTGTGTGAATGTGGAACACCAGTGATTAACCTCCCCCTTACCTGAGATGAATACCGCACCTTAATTGAGGTGCAGTACCCTGTGGCGACCAGAGCCCCAGGGGCACCACATATGTATGATATATAATATTATATGAGTGTTTTTACTGGTATAGTAATTTTAATAATGTACGTAATATATAGGGATCTAAATGGATATTCATGTATATGTTTTGTTATTTCATTATATTTATTTTTATTTTTCAATAATTATATTATATATATATATAAAATATTATGTGGTGATACAGATTCTTAGCATATAATGCACTTATTAATTCTCTATGTAATATAATAGTACAATAATAATTCTTTATGTGGTGTACTATAGTCACATATTAATCCTTTTTTATACAGTGTGTCCACCCATATCCTGTCCACAGCCATTAACTTGAGAACGGCGGCAGCTATAGGCATAGAAGTGGTGTCTAGGTATAGTAAAGTAGCCATGTGCTACGCAATGAAATCACCTATAGCACCACCTGGTGGAAAACAACGGAGTTAGCATTTTTATCTCAAACGGAACGAGATACAGATTAAAAGTGAATTACAAGGTTGGAGGGCATCAATAATTCAATACGAATCTACACCTTGCATACAGAAATGCTATGATTAGAACGTGTAAAACTCACAAGGCTGCGGACGTGAAGCGATACCTCATGGAGACATTCCTACAAGTCATTGGGCATGGTGGCTGCGTGGAGTGGCCTCTACGCTCACCTGACCTGACCCCATTGGACTTCTTTCTGAGAGGTCAAATCAAACAACAGGTGTATGTGACCCCTCCAGGTATCGCTTCACGTCCGCAGCCTTGTGAGTTTTACACATTCTAATCATAGCATTTCTGTATGCAAGGTGTCGATTCGTATTGAATTGATGATGCCCTCCCACTTTGTAATTCACTTTTAATCTGTATCTCGTTCCGTTTTCGAGATAAAAATGCTAACTCCATTGTTTTCCACCAGGTGGCGCTATAGGTGGTTTCAGTGCATAACGCATGGCTACTTTACTGTACCTAGACACCACTTCTATGCCTATAGCTGCCGCCGTTCTCAAGTTAATGGCTGTGGACACACTGTATATGTTGCGGACAGGGGTTGCTCGGATCCGGGTTCGTTACTGCGGCTCGTACAGCCATCCGTCCTCACAACCTTAGGAAAGGGGGTATTTACAGGGGATTTGGTTTGTCAGTGACACCACCCGTGGGTTACGGTGAGAGTTGGTAGCACCGGCACTGCCTGGTGATGGGACGCCCGGGGCTGATGGAGCGGTGCAGCAGGATGGATTCCCCTCCACAGGTAGGGGAGGTGTAGTCCCGGGGCCCAGGTGAACGGGAGTGATGGCTGCGGAGTCTGATATGCAGGGTTGGACCGGGAATTAATGGTGTACTCACAGTTCCAAAGAATTGCACACAAAGTCCAGTGGTAAACCAAATTGCCAGTGACCGGTTGCCTCCGGCGGGTGTATTCGGGTCCCGGTTGTAGGACCCCGTGTGTAGCAAACAGGGGTCCCTTCCTCCTGCACTCAGTGTTTGTGTCTTCAATGGGACAACTCCGCTTGGAACAGGGAAGTCCACTCCCGGTACTTTGTATTTTGGGAGCTGTGGCCCAAGAAATCTGACCCTTGGGATCTCTGTAGGTTCTGGCGGACACCCTATCCCCCGCGTTGGGCTTCCGTTTCGCTCTCTGGGCTTACTGTGGAACAAGGCCTGAAACCTTGTCCCCGGTTGGTTAATTAACAAGGGGCTTGCAACCTTCCTCATCCTAGGGTCCAGCCACCCCGACTGTGCACAGCCTCCGGAACGGATTCCCGCTGTCGGCATCGGCGGGCTACAACCCTGCCCTGGTCCACTTAAGGTCTCCCGCGACCGGATCGCTGTCGCCTGTGATCCTGCTTGCCGTCTTCCACCTAGTCCGGTAGTCCAGGGGCCCCCTACCCCTGACTCCTCTCTCTTCCTCCTCCTGAACTTCACTCCGACTCAGACTTCAACTGTCTTCTTCCCTCCCCTGACACCTCAGGACCCCTAGGTGGGCGCTCCCATCTGCCTGGTCCTGCCCACTGGTGTGTCCCTATTATTACGGGGGGTGACTAGGCTTTACTGGCTGGTGTTGTGCACCTGGGTGTGGGTTTTGTGTTGGACTGCCAAGGAGGGTGGACTTTTGTACCTGAGAGATTTGTACAACCTCTGTGGCTACCTGGTGTTGCCAGGGCGTCACAGATGCATGCTCCCAACCTACTACAAAACGTATGGTTATAGGAATGGAAATGGTTTTGTGATGTGTGTTTTGTGGTGTTATGCGTCTTGTGTTGTGTGTTGTAATGTTTGTGATGTCAATTAAGTGGATATACTTACATCCTGCGAGCTTTCTCCATGCATTTCTCCACCCCGTCTGCCTTCTTCCGGTAGCCCCTCTGCTGCAGCTTCCTCCTAAATGCAACCGAAAAAGATTTTGATTAACAATTTGTTAAAACATTACAAATATTAAATGTAATTGATATTACCTGCAATTGATGCCTTGGAGGGGAGCTATCAGAAGAAGACATTCCTAATCCGTCAGCTATTTGGAAAAAAATAACAAATTAGAAAACAAGTTTAAAAATAATAAAATGGTTAGCATTGACAGGAAAATATATTTACATGTGTTTTTGAATCCGACAAAAAATTTGATTTCTGGTTTCTTTGGGCTATGTAAGAGAAAAAAAAACAAACCATTTGATTTTAAATAAAAATGAAAAAAAAAAAAAACCCAACTCTTTAAATATGCACTGCAATAATACACAACCAGTACAAATCCCCACCATAACACCCCTACACCAATAGTCCCATTACCACTCTAGTATCAACATTATAACCCAGCTACCCCCACTTACCATAGTACGACTCAATATCCCAAAAATATTTTACCCAATAATCCAATACCACTTGAAATCCCCACAATACCAAACCGTCCACCATAGTCCCATCACCACACAATATACCGCCCCACAAAAGAAATTTTGCAGTTTAAAACCATGTTGACAAAACCACCAGACACCTAAATTTTACAACATACACTACAGCTAAAAAGGCGAAAAATTAGACAAACCACACAAATTGATAAGAATTTTAATAAAAAAAATTTTGGGATTTTTTTTTTAATTCTTTAAAAAAAAAAAAAAAAAGGAGCAAATAGCTCTTTATTTCAGAAAAGTCAATAATCAAGCAATACATTTTAGAAAAATAAAAAAAGGACAGATCAAAAAAAAAGACAGATAATGGGTTTTCAGATTTTGATCACCAAGCTAATCCTTGTTCCTCCGCGTCTCTTGCTTGGTCAGGGTCTCAAGCTTGGTCAGGATCTCTTGGTTGGTCAGGGTGTCAGGGTCTCCTGGTGTCCTGGTCGTTCTTTTCAAAGGGGATCCTGGTGAGTCTGTCTGGTAAGAAGGTTCAGAGAGCATTGTCTTGCTCTGAAATTAGGACTTATATATATATATATATATATATATATATATATATATATATATATATATATATATATATATATATATATATATATATACCCTTTCGCTAATTGTGAGTAAACAAGATAATTAGCATGGTCCTAAAAAAAATAACGGAATCCGCCACCATAGACAATCATTAGACACCTTGGCGGATTCTAACGAAATCCGTCAAGGTGCGTTATTTTAACGACCCAAAAAATGCTACATGCAGCGTTCCATCCGCCCGACGCTGCGTCAAAATAACGACTCAGTGTCGCCCAGCGGATGCAACGCAGACACTTGCGTTACAGTGCGTCGTCAATACAAGTCTATGCAGAATAGCACAGTGCGTTAATGTACTGCGCTATTCTCCATAGCGGCGGAATGCGCTGAACGCAAGTGTGAAAGCAGCCTTACTTGTAACCACAATCCTCAAGTTTTGTTCTATAGTCCTGAGTTTACTTCCATTTAATGCATATGCAGCAATAGGATTACTCCGTCCTAGGTGCATTACTTTACATTCATCAAAATTAAATTTAGATTGTGTTGTAATACTGTATTATCAAGCGTTTTTAATATCCTACATAGTTTAGTGTCAGCAGCAAAGACTGACACTTTACCATAAATCCCTTCCACAAGGTCATTAATAAAGAGATTAACAAGAATTTGTCCTAGAACAGATCCCCACTGCTGACTATAGCCCAATTAGAGAATGTACCATTTATGTCTACTCTTTATTAGCCAATTCCTTACCTATGTGCTTATAGTTTCCCCTAGTCATTGTTTCTGGAGCTTCATTACAAAAGTAAATGTGTCAAAGTATCAAATGCCTTTGCAAAGTCCAAATAAATCACTTTAGCTGCATTACTAATATCCAGGTTTGTACTTACCTCCTCATAGAAACTCAATATGCTGAATTTTAAAGAGCAGGTAAGTACAAATATGGATAGAAATGTAAATGATATAAATGTACACGCACACGGATCAAAATTAGAGAACACTTCTCAGATACCTGCAACTTAATGGTACGGATTTCCTTTCTTATCTGACAAACCCCATTTAACTGGCAGTCTAACTTTCGAGTTTGCACTGACTTTGCAAAAATGGTGTGCCATTCCACTTGGGGGGGGGGGGGGGGGGGGGAGTGTCAGGAGTCAGTCAGTGAAGTAGAGGAAGTGAAAGTGAGAGGAGGGCAGGAGCTGGGCTCCTTGGAACTACTAGGTAGCAGACATTGGTCTGGGCCTGGTAGGAGCTGGACCCCCGGTCGCAGGGGATTGTGACAAGGGGCACGGCATTGTCGTGGAGGACAGCCGGCGGCCTTGTACCATCACCGGACTGGGACCAGGGCACGACTGAGTACGTGGATCCTAGGTCAGGGAGTATCTTCAGGAAACCTGACAATTTACCCGACGAGAACGGAGCCTTCAAGATCCGCTCTCCACCCGCTCCAAAATCGGGGTACTAGTGCAACGAGAGGGATAGGACATTCCACAAACACGGTCCAAGAAATCCCAAGCATGAACCCTGAGAGCAAGCTCCTTCAGAATTACTGGGGCGCGGGACCTGACTAGTTTTAGGCTACAGGGACCAATCAAAAAGCAACAAGGTGCCACAGGAAAAGGTCACAGATCAACAGGCAACACCAACAAAATGGGACCCAAACATGCTCCCCTCAGCGGCAGCGGTGTCCAGAAGTTTGGTTTACTAAAGTTGTCGGTGTCAGCGTTATTGGACTGAGTGAGTACGCAAGTGACCCTTACCTCCCCAACGGCACTTCCCTGTCACCATCCCCAAGCCCCAGGGCAGCATCCCCCCTACCTGTGGAGGGGTTAAACACCTGGCTGCCCACTCCATCGCCCCCGGGTACTCCCAGGCGCAGCGGTGGTACTCCATCTTATCACACACCACGAGTGGCATCACGAACTCTCAATATACCAAAACCCCCTGTAAATACTCCCCTTCATTCGAGTGGCCGCGAGACCCCCGGGTTCGGACGCCCCTCAAACCTCCGCGGATCCGAGCAGGTCAGCTGCTGACACGGGGGCGGTACACCTCGAAAAACCTGGCGTCACGAACAGGATACGAGCAGGACTCACTTACCTGGGTGACGTGCGCCTTGTAGACCGAAATCTGTGAGTCAAGATCCCGTTCCCGCCAATTCCGCTATCTTCCGGCATCTTTTCGCGCCAAAAACGCCATCTTCCAAGCAAAAGATCGCGAATGTAATGCCTGAGTGTAGCCACAGACTCAGACTGGCTGTAAGGGGAGTCTAGAGTAAGGCTCCTCACAAAGCAGGACCCCAAGATCTCTGCAACCCTTTAACCCCTATACAGGGATGTGGAATTACACAGAGCCGCAGAGATCACTACCTGTGGCAGGCTGTTGTCTGTGGGCGTCAGGCAGGGTCAAAAACCAGGAGATGCAAAACAGGAACAGAATCGGCAGGCAAGGGCATAGTGAGGAGACAAAGCAGAGGTCAAATCCGGAACTGGCAGCAGGGTACAAAAACGACAGGCAGGAGGGTAGTTAACAAGCAAAGGTCAGCGCACAGGAATCACAATACAAACAGCACATGAGCCAGGAGTACAGAACTTTCTCTGGCAGTAGTCATGTGACAGGAGGGGAAACAAGAAGGGTGTGGTGTCTTCCCATTGGCTGCAGGTGAATGTCGGCCAGATCAGCTGGAAGACACGCCACCTACAGTCAGCCAGTGGTACTGCAGGTTCCAGGGAAACCCAGCCTAGTGGATGAGCGGAGCCTGTGCTCCGCAGAACCACGGGCACCGACTCCTCTCCCATCACCAGCACTATCCATGGTGGGAACATGGCGTCGTCTGGCAATCGAAGCAGAAGTCGCAGGAGCGGAATCTGGTGGGGACGTGACAGCGAAGCAGAAGCCCCGCCCTTCGTCCTGCGTGTGAGGCCGGAACTGAAAGTTCTCAGCGGGCCACAGGATCAAGAGAAGTGCTGAGTGAACACCGAGGGGGCATGCTGGAATGTAATTACAGTGGAAGAGAAGCAGGGACTCCAGGACTCTGCTATAACGTTCCTGGACAGCACAGAGGCAAGATGGCTGAGCGGAGCTGGTCACCGGAACGTGCTGTCCCCGGGACCGTGACCTGGATCAAGGAGGAGACAGAGCAGCTGTGCAGGAGGATGCGGACGCAGTTCCTGTTCATCTTGGATCACTGGAGGGAAGAGATGAGGAGCCTGGCGATGGCGGTGCGAGCCCGTGAGATCGAAATCCCACAAGAAGAGAGGGTAAGCGGTTACCCAGTCCCTATTGATTACCCTAATCCCGCCAATGCGGCTGTGGGATCTGGACCGCCCCCGCTCCCGGTGAGCACTCCACTGCCACCAACCCCGTCGTCGGCGGACGCTGAGCTGCCCACTTCTACCCCAGCAGCGAAACCTCCGGTGCTTTTGTGTGAAGTGCCAGCTGCGGAAACCCCACTTCCGTCCCTCGGCCCGGTCACGACAGCCTTCACCCCGACACCGGCCAGACCAGACCCGGCCGCATCACCGGGCCCGTCCTCAGAGGCGGAGCATACGGACCCTGCAACCCCGGCTGCGGAGCAGTTGGTCTTCTTGTTACCCAAGGCGGAAGTAGAGCCTGGAGAGCTGCCGGGCGGCATCCCAACGGCTGCCACTACCACGCGGCATCCCAACGGCTGTTGGGGCCGCAAGAGCGCACCTGAAGCCAGAGCCAGCTAGGGAGCTGAGGCTGGATGCCGACGCCCCCTGCTGGGAATGACAACACCCAAGATTGAAACCAAAGATGACGACTCCAGATCAAAGGCAGCAGGAAGCAGTTGCCCGTGCAAAAAGGGAGAAGGAACGCCTGAGAAGGGTCACTTTCCGCGTCAGGGGGCCATGGTGCTGGGGCCTTGTCAGGCCGTTCAACCCCAAAAAAGGGTGGGGTTGTCCTATGGGAAGCGGATCTCTCCGAGGAGGTGTTCGTTGCATGACGAGATATGCAGCAGCATCTCCCAAGAGACCACCCAGGCCGTAATCTGGAGCCGGGAGAAGTGGTTGGATACACTCGGCATTGGAGTGAATGGGGCTGGTACGCCCTTGATGTGAAGCGGCTCGCTATAGTTAACAAGCAGGTTGTGCCAGCCGCCGCTGTCAACTACCAGCCTCCCAGTGGTACCAGTAGCTTAATGTTCTAAATAGAAACTGTTCGAAATCTGTGCTTTCATTTATTGTTTTTCTAAGTTTGTTATTTTTCATATAGAAAATGTTGGAAGATAAATACCTAAGCAACCGGGTCTGAATGAATGAAAATTACCAGATTTCCGAGAAGATTTGTTAGTGTGTGTGTGTGTGTGTGTGTGTGTATATATGTATGTACGTATGTAAAGTATAGTATACCCAGGTACATGGACTGTGTTAGTTTATATATAGTAAAAACGAAAACAGGAGGGGAGCCAGCACTGCTTATGAATGGCATGCAACAATGAAGAAATAAAAAGTGTAATATTCACAAATTCATTCCTACTGTAACAATTCAATGAGATTTTTTGCAAATGATTGATCAATGATTTGAGCCCCCCTGCCCCGTCACGGCAAATCTCTATAGGGGGGGTCCCTAACGCTATATTATAAATTATTATGTACCATAAGGTCTCATATAATGAGCAGGACCATATGAAAACACCACTTACCCGAGACATGTCTGAACCGCTCCCATGCTGCCAGGACTGACAACCGCGAATAAAGGCAGCCCAGGTGCCAGTGTGTGTGGCAGAACCACACACACCAGCACAATGTCAGGACTGGCCCTCACAGTGCCAGACCAGCAAACATGGATGAGGGCGGAACAAGGTTCAGGCAGGTGGTGTTTAAATAATGATGCCTTGGAGCAGGAGGCGGTGGCTGTGTGTAAACAAGCACCAAACTGAATTATGATGGCGACAGAAACAATTTGCAAACCACACTGGGCGTGCACGGCATGGTGGCGGTCAACCACCTGGTGTTTGTTCACACGGGGCAGGGGGGCTCAAATCATTGATCAATCATTTGCAAAAAATCTCATTGAATTGTTACAGTAGGAATGAATTTGTGAATAGTACACTTTTTATTTCTTCATTGTTGCATGCCATTCATAAGCAGTGCTGGCTACCCTCCTTTTTTCATATAGTAAAAATGGACCACGGTCACAGAACTGGTTGTGACCAACACGAACTTGTGTTGTTCCAAATAGTTGCACCTCCCGTGCCCACCAGAGTCGTCTACTACAACGCCCGGAACCTTAACCTGGTCACGGACCCACCATAGGTTTGCAAGGGGTCAGGTTGTTTGGGTGGCAGGTTAATGGGATCCGGAACATTGGGACTGGACTGTAGCAGGAAGAGGCTGCAACGGAGCAGGTTGAGCCTCCGCTACTACTAAAACTGGTAGCGTTCCATCGTTGGAGAGATGAACTTTAAAATGTTAAGTAACGTTTAAGTAACCAGTCTCCCTGATGAGGGGCATAATGTGTGAATAAAAAGGTTTCTTTTTTCTATTTCACAGTTTGAAGAAAAAAAAATATATACCTCTGATGTCCTGTAGCTCGAGGACAAGCTACGTTTAACCAAGGGGGAATGTGGCACCCTATCGGGTCGTCACAGGGTATTGTGCAGTCTGCCCTTCTGTGCAATATCCACCTCCTTCTTGGTTTCAGGTCCCTAACAAATTGGTGTTGCCAAAACCAGCTAATCAAAATCCTAGGAACACTCTGAACCACACCCACCAGACACACCAGTGGACGGCCTGAGTGGAATAGGGTCGCCCACTTGGGGGGGTTGGTTAAGGGGAGGTCAGGAGTCAGTCAGTGAAGTAGAGGAAGTGAAAGTAAGAGGAGGTCAGGAGCTGGGCTCCTTGGAACTACTAGGTAGCAGACGTTGGTCTGGGCCTGGTAGGAGCTGGACCCCCGGTCGCAGGGGATCGTGACAAGGGGCATGGCATTGTCGTGGAGGGCAGCCGACGGCCTTGTACCATCACCGGGCTGGGTCCAGGGCACGACGGGGTACGTAGACCCTAGGTCAGGGATTAGCTTCAGGCAACCTGACAATTTACCCGACAAGAACGGAGCCTTCAAGATCCGCTCTCCACCCGCTGCAAAATCTGGGTACTAGCGCAACGAGAGGGATAGGACTTTCCACAAATACAGTCCAAGAAGTCCCAAGCGTGAACCCTGAGAGCAAGCTTCCTCAGTTAGCCATACTGGGGAGCAGGACCTGACTAGTTTTAGGCTACAGGGACCAACCAGAAAGCAACAAGGTGCCACGGGAAAAGGTCACAGATCAACAGGCAACACCAACAAAACGGGACCCAAACATGCTCCCCTCAGTGGCAGCGGTGTCCAGAACTTTGGTTTACTAAAGTTGTCGGTGTCAGTGTTATTGGACTGAGTGAGTACGCAAGTGACCCTTACCTCCCCAACGACACTTCCCTGTCACCATCCCCAAGCCCCGGGGCAGCATCCCCCCTACCCGTGGAGGGGTTAAACACCTGGCTGCCCACTCCATCGCCCCCGGGTACTCCCAGCCACAGCGGTGGTACTCCATCTTATCACACACCACGGGTGGCGGTACGAACTCTCAAAATACCATACCCCCCTGTAAATACCCCCCTTCATTCGAGTGGCCGCGAGAACCCCGGGTCCGGACACCCCTCGAGCCACCGCAGATCTGGATCTAAGCAGCTTGGCTGCTGACACGGGGGTGGTACACATCCAGCTCTGCTACATGAAGCTGCCAGGAGCGGCCACAGACCAGGACTGCTCCCTGTCAGCTCCACGCAGCAACTGAAGTGAGCCGCTCGATCAGCGATGATGTCACTCAGGTTACCCGCGGCCACTGCTGGATCCTCCCAACTGTGACAGTAAGTAGCCCAAGTGACTGAATTGAGCTTGCACGATCAGCGATGACGTCACAGGTAAGTTGCGGTCTCAGGTGGAGGACTCCAGCTGGCCGCAGGTAACCTGAGTGACGGCACCGCTGTTCGCGCTGCTCACTTCAGTCACTCAAGGGATTAGCGGTCACTGGTGAGTCCTTCACGGGTGACCGCTAATCAGGACCCTATACACAGACAGAGCCGCGGGATGACAATGAAGTCGGGTGAAGTTCATCCAAGTTCATTCTCATCGCGCGACTCTGTCTGTGTCTGCTGTCAGCGGGCATTTAGCAGAGCTGAATTGACAGGGGAACGCACTGTCAAAAATGCATCCAACACGCATGAAAAACGCATGGAAAATGCATGCGTTTTGGATGCATTTTTTTTTTACATTTGTACAGTCTGCCAGAGGGTGCGTTCTTTTTCGCACTGCACAGAATGCAACTTGTGCACATACCCTAAAATGTATTGTGCAATTTCTCCTGAGCACACAGATACCTCATATGTGGTGGAAAGTAATTGTTTGGGCGCACGGAGGGGCTCAGAAGAGAAGGTGCGCCATTTCACAGCAAAATTGGTTGGAATTATTAGCGGACGCCATGTTGCATTTGGAGACCCCCTGAGGTGCCTAAACAATGGAGCTCACCCACATGTGACCCCATTTTGGAAACTAGACCCCCCCCATACAAAAAAATATAAAAAATAAAAAATACGGACGTCATATAAAAAATAAATAAATAAATAATATGAGCGCCTGCAACTGACACTAAGGCAAGTGCCACACATGAGAGCGATGCACGAATCTCGCATCGCATCACCCGGCACAGCTGGACACTCCTGTCTGGAAGAGCGCAACCGTGCCGGATGATGCAATGTGAGACTCATGCAAGAAAATTAATTTTCTTGATATTTTGCTATTCGGAGATACTAATACTCATAAAATTCTTTATCACAATTACCGCAAACCTATTAGCGGTAATACGATTTTGAGAGCAGACCGTCAACATCCTAGGCACACAATAAGAGCTATACTCCAGGGAGAGTTTACTCGTATGAGCAGAAATTGCTCAGAAGGAAAATTCTTTCTGAAAGATACCAATTTAACCACTTCACGACTATTAGAGGCTATAATAAAAGTGATATAACAAAAGCTTTTCAGAATGTGGTAAAAAAATAGAAGTAACACGCGTGTACGAGTACCGAATAAAAATATTACATAAAAAAAATATATAAACAACATTTTTTCAGTACCCCATTTAGTAGACCGTTTTCGGAGGTAAAAGGAATAATAGAAAGTCACATACCCATTTTGTATCAAGACCCAATATTGAACCAGATTTTGAAAAATAAACTTACATGTGTAGCAACAGAAGGTAGGTCCATTAGTAATATGCTCTCTCCAAGATTATACACAGCGCCCCCTACCAACAAAATGTGGATGAATTCCACTGGTGTTTATAAATGCCATGATAATAAATGTAATGTCTGTAAATATGCAAAAAGAAACAATGTCATCACTTAGCACAAGAAAATTCATTCCTTTATTAATTGTGACACAAACCATGTAGTCTACTGTTTAGAATGCAAAATCTGCAATATAAAATATATAGGAGTACTAATAAAATTAAAAAAAGATTAAAAAAAAATAAAAACCCTAAAAGTTGAAATTACCCCCCATTTGTCCCTTTACAAATTAAAGGGTTAAAAAAATTAAAAAATACACATATTTGGTATCGCCGCATTCAGAAATGCCTGATCAAAATATAAAATCAATTAATATGATCGGTAAATGGCGTAGCAGGAAAAAAATTCCAAACACCAAAATTAAGTTTTTTGGTTGCCGCTAATTTTGCGCAAGATGCAATAATAGGCAATCACAACTTAGCTTCTGCGCAAAAATGGTACCGTTAAAAAAAAAAAAAATTAGCTTAAGATGCAAAAAAATAAGCTTCCACTGAGCCATAGATCCTGAAAAATGAGAATGCTTCAGATCACGGAAAATGGCGCAAAAAGTGTGCCATTCTTTGGGACAAACGTCTGAATTTTTTTTAACCCCTTAGGCTATGTTCACACTTCCGTCTTTTTGCATCAGTCACAATCCATCGCCTTGAGCAATTACGGTATCCTGCAAAATATTTTGCAGGAATCCGTTTTTTCCCCATAGACGCCTAACGGATTGTGACTGATGGCCTTGCGTTGCATCCGACGCGTGACGATCAGTTGTTTACTGACTGACCGTGAGGCGGTAGGAGCGCAGCATGTAACGTTTTTTGTGTGCAGCAGATCGTTTTTTTTACTGTGAGCATGCGCACAGTAAAAAACCATGATGGATTGTAAATGAAGTTCGAGCGGTAGGAACGATCAGCTGATCTCCCAGCAGCCGGCTTTTGAGAGTGATCAGCTGATCATTCTCTCTCTCGTTTTTATACTGAAATCATTTCACCAACGGAATGCGCTTTCTCATGACAATCAATTCCATTTCTTGCCACCCGTTGGACAACGCATCAGTCACAAGCCTCAAGCAACGCAGGTGACTGATGCAAAAAACGGAAATGTGAACAAAGCTTTAGATAAAAGTAAACCTGTACATATTTGGTGTCTACGAACTCCTAGTGACCTGAGGTATCACACACATCCCAAAAACGGTCATGCAATCGCACTTTTTTTTGCAATTTTTTTTGCACTTGGAATTTTTTTGTCGTTTTCCAGTACACAAAATGGTAAAACTAATGGTTTCCTTTAAAAGTACAATTTGTCCCACAAAAAATAATCCATTATATGTTAAGATTGATGGAAAAATAAGAGTTACGGCTCTCGGAAGAAGGGGAGGAAAAAAACAAACGGATAATCGCCCGGGGGTGAAGAGGTTAACTGGTCAACAGTTATTTAAAGGGAATCTGTCACCAGGTTTTTAAAACCTAATCTGAGAGCAGCATAATGTAGGGGCAGAGACCCTGACTGCAGCGATGGGTCACTTACTGGGCTCCTTAGAGTAGTTTTGATAAAATCATTGTTTTATCAGCAGCAGATTATCATTAGAGGACTATTTGGCATGTTGCCAGGTCGTCCAACATATTTATGAGCTATGTATAATAGATCTTGAGCAGAGAAAAAATTGATTTGATCAACATGACTGCAAACAACTCAGTAAAGGACACATTGCTGGATTCAGGATCTCTGTCTCTACATTTTGCTGCTACTCAGATGGGGGAGCAAAATCCTGGTGACAAGTCTCTCAAACAGAAATAAAATCATGCCCTACCCATGCATGCATTAACATAGTGCAGATTGTGATAACCCAGAGTAACTAGAGATAACCAAACTCTCAGAAAAACGGGAATGCGGGTCCCTTTCTTTATCTCTATTTTTTTTCTTTTTTTTTTTTTTTTAAATTCGGTTCCGGTCCAGAATCCAGTCCTTGTATAAGTCTATGGGGATCAGAAACTGGAGATTAAAAATGTTGGTAGAAGGGATGAGGAGGTAGGAGCATGCTCGTTGCACTTCCCAAGGATTTGTCATGGCGGTATGCTGCTTCCGGGTCTCACATTCATTTCTGCAGCAGCTAATTAACGTTCAGTGAATATGCACTGCTTTCCCTGCTCACCAGCCCGTGATTGGTTGCAGTCAGATGGGCCCCCACACGGAGTGGCAGTGTTTCAGCTGCCTGATTCTAATCACAGCTCATCTATATCGTAGGCCAAAGTCACACTGGCATATGGCATCGGATACGTTATGCTAATGACCCTCGGCTCAGGATCTCCTGCGTGTCTAAGCCGAGGGTCGTGTGACTGCGATCGGATCACAGCTGCGGAGGAGAGGGAGGGATAAAATCCCCTCCCCCCCCGGAGGAGAGGGAGGGATAAATCCCCCCTCCCCATTTTCATCCTGTGCGTATATCGCACGCACTGCACGTTTCTCTCGCACCCATATACTTGTATGGGTGTGAGTGATAGGAGACTCGCAGACAATCGCAGCATGCTGTGATTTTTTTTCTTAGTCCGATTAGGGCTGGGGGCTACAGACTATAGCTGTATGCTTTATTTGTGCTGGGTATCATAATATGGAGGGACCCTAAGCCAATTGCTTTATTTATTTTTATACCACGATACTGACCCACAGACATCGCCTGTGATTGGTTGCAGGCAGACGCTGTCACACAGGCCGGGGGCGCATCTGACTGCAACAAATCACAGACGGCATACTGGCTGGGGTGTGGTGAAAGCAGTGCATATGGATGAGCAATGATGAGAGGCCCAGGAAGTGAAGGAGAGGCCGCAGGAGCAGTGTACAGCCGCGACAGAGCCTTGGTAAGTACAAAGCTCTTGCTTCATTCTTATATTCTTTATTTTTTCTTTATTTTTCTTAATTACTTGAACTGGATCCAGATCAAACACCCAAAATCCAGGGATCGGCACCTGGACACATTTGAAACCGCAAAAAAGTCAGCACAAATTGTGCACTACTGCACTAAGAATTCCAAATGTACTTACTATAAATTTGAGTTTTTTGGCAAAATATTGCAATTTCTTGAGCTACCCCGCCACGTCACGGCAAATCTCTTTGGGGCAGTCCTACGCTAAATTATTTTTATATAAAATGTGCTATGCGGCCTCACATATGGAAAAGTAGAACTTTTCTACTATTTCATATGTAAGGACGTATGGCACATTTTATAAAAATATTTTAGCGTAGGACTGCCCCAAAAAGATTTGCCGTGACGTGGCGGGGTAGCCACGGGGTAGCCATCAGGCAGTCACAGGGTGTTGCACAATTTTCCTTTCCGTGCAGCATCCATCTCTCTCTTTGTTCCAGGTGTCACCCAGTGATGTGCTAAGACCAGCATGCAAATCCCACACACACACACACACCAGGGGGCAGGTCCAGTGAGGAAAGGGCCGCCCACCGAACGGTTAAGCAGACTGGGTGGGAGGTCACTAGTTAGTCATCGGCTGGGTAGCAAGGAGAGTGGTGGCTCTCAAGTACCTCTCAGGGAGGAGAGCAGGCTGGGGAGTTGGAGCTCCCAGACAGCGTGAGAGAGTAGCCTCAGAGAGTGAGGGGCTGTGGAAATGGAGGCTCCCGGAGGGTCGGACTAGACCAAAGCACACTAGTAACATCACTGGGAATGGTCACCTGGTCGTGCTCCTCTCAGCGGCAGCGGTACTGAAGGACGTTTGGTTGAATCACTGCCTGTGTGTTCATTGACCTCACAAATCAGCAGAGCCTCATCCAGCACCACAAAAACCACTGTAAGTTTCTCTGCTCCCTGTCTCCCAGACCTACAGCCCACGGCTTCCCTTCTCCGAATCACGGGGCCCCGGGGGCACAACCCCCCTACCCACGGAGGTATTAAACACCTTGCTACTATACCACCGCCACTGGGCTCCCCCGCCAACAGCAGCAGTGATACACAATCTTACCACACACCGTGGGTGGCGTCACGAACTTCTAATCCCCCTGTACATAGTCCTCCTTTCATTGAGTGGTCGCACAACGCCCGGGTCCGGCCCCGCCTCTTCTGGTCAAATGGGTACAGGGCAGCCAAAAGGAATTTCAGGGGCTCTTACTGGCAAAATTTTTGGGCCCCCTTGAGACTCTGCCCAGGCTCCACCCCAGCCCCACCTCTGCTCAGCTCCACCTCCAACCCTCAAACCTTCCACAGTCCCACTGTCCCGTCTGGAAAAATTCCAATCTGAACTCCACTCCCTCCCCTCCCACAGTCTGAGTAGTCATCATGTGACCAATCATTCATATGCAATTTTCATACTTAGTCATGTGATGCCGAGCTGCTTTTCCTAATTCTGTCAATGTTCAGTGAAAAAGAGAGCGGTAAGAAGAAAAGTTAATTGCCAGATGACCGTAAGTATGAAAATCACATACGAGTATGAGTGGAGTGGCCATGTAATGACTGCTGGAACCAGGAAACAGAGCCGAATCCTGACAGTGAGTATATTACACGCTGTTAGGATTGACGTGTTACAGGGCTTAATTTTATAATTGAAGGGATTGTGCAGGTTTGAGACAAGGTGACTGCAGACTTCTGCATTCTCAAAGCACTTGCACTTTCAGGTTTCTTCCTTGCTAGTGGCAAGAGTGGACGGTCATATGAGCACAAGTATGAGATTTGTATATGCCGCCCCTGCGTCAGCAGCCGAGCTGCTCAGATCCGGATCTGCAGTGGCTCGAGGGGCGTCCGGACCCGGGGGTCGTGCGGCCACTCAAATAAAGGGGGTATTTACAGGGGGATTAGAAGTTTGTGACGCCACCCACGGTGCGTGGTAAGATGGTGTATCACCGCTGCTGTTGGCGAGGGAGCCCGGTGGCGGTGGTATAGCAGCAATGTGTTTAACCCCTCCGTGGGTAGGGGGGTTGTGCCCTGGGGCCTGGTGATGCTGAGAAGGGGAGCTGTGGGCTGTAGGCCTGGGAAACAGGGAGCAGAGAAACTTACAGTGGTTGAGAGGTGCCGTGGAGGGGTGGAAGGGTCAGTTGTGTACTCACTCAGTCCATGAAGCTGACACCGACAACTTGGTAAATCAAAGTTCCGGGCACGGCTGCCGCTGAGGGGAGCACGTTTGGGTCCCGTCCCCGGTGGTGTTGCCTGATGATCTGTGACCTTTTCCCTGGCACTTAGTCTGCTTCTTAGTTGGCCCCGGGAGATTGAAACTAGTCGGGTCCCGCTCCCCAGTGTGGCTAACTGTGGGAGCTTGCTCTCAGGGTTCATGCTTGGGATTTCCTGGACTGTTTTGTGGAAAATCCTATCCCCTTCGTTGCACTAGTACCCCGATTTTGGAGCAGGTGGAGAGCGGATCTTGAAGGCTCCGTTCTGGTCGGGTCAATTGTCAGGTTGCCTGAAGCTACTCCCTGACCTAGGGTCCACGTACCCAGTCGTGCCCTGGTCCCAGCCCGGTGATGGTACAAGGCCGCTGGCTGTCCTCCTCGACAATACCGTGCCCTTTATTACGATCCCCTGCAACCGGGGGTCCAGCTCCTACTAGGCCCAGACCACAGTCTGCCACCTAGTTACTTCCAAGGAGCCCGGCTCCTGACTTCCTCTCTCCTTCACTTCCAACACTACAAAGGCCTACTCCTGACCTCCCTTTACCAAACCCCCCAAGTGGGCGACCCTATTCCACTCAGGCCATCCACTGGTGTGTCTGGTGGGTGTGGTGCAGTGTTCCTAGGATTTAATTAGCTGGTTTTTGCAACACCAAAAGTTAGGGACCCGTAACAAAGGGGGAGGTGGATATTGCACAGAGGGCAGATTGCACAATACCCTGTGACGACCTGATAAGCCAATGCGTCACATGTATACTTCTGGCCACATTCTGAGTAGACATGTCTGGCCTCATGCAATTCATTTTCAGTGATCAAGGCCACGCATGTCTAGTCAACACGTGACCACATCTATGTAAATAGCATACTTGTAGTTTTGTGACCTCCCACTCTCACCACCGGCACCAGAGAATACTGCCAGCATGCAGTGTGCTCACTGTGAGAACTCAGAAGTCTGTAGTCACATAGCGTGACAGAGTAAGTGCAGACACATCACAAACATGGGACAACCCCATTAATGCTCCTAACATAAAAAAAACATAGTAACCCTTAAATTGGCAGATGGCGCAATACTTTAACACATCCCTGTATAATGTAATCTTACGAGTTCTGAACTGTTACATTTGTACAGGATCAGGATTTATAACAGCACAGGAATACATCAACCGAGAGCCACAAGAGGAACAGAAATACATCACTAGAGCCCCCATCAGTACAGAAACACAGCATCAAAACCCTCATCAGTACAGAAATGCATCACCAGAACCACCATAGCTACAGAATCAAAGAATCAAAATGCCCATCAGTACTGAAATACATCACAGAACCACCATAGGTACAGAAATACATCACAAGAACCACTATAGGTACAGAAACAAAGCATCAAAATCCCATCTTACAGTGTTGCCTCCAACAGCAAATCAAATCCTAGATACACACTGCACAACACCCACCAGGGACACCAGTGGACGGCTTGAGCGGAATAGAGTCACCCACCTAGGGGTCAGGAAGGGGAGGTGAGAAGTGTAGAAGTGAAGTGAAGTGGTAGTCCTCGAGCTGAGAGGAGCTCTGAGGAAGCTGTGAGTTGAAGCTCCCAGGGGAGAAGCAGACTGGATCGCAGACGGTGGTCTGCACCTAAGGGAGTTGAACCCCCGGTCGCAGGGGATTGAGGCTAGGTGCCTGGAACCCATCAAGGAGGACAGTCAGCAGCCTGGTCCTATCACCGGTCCGGGACCGAAGGCACGTCTGGGTACACGGACCCTAGGTCGGGGAGAAGCTTCAGGCGACCCAGCAATTAACCTGCGGAGGACAGGGCCTTTACAGACTGTTCCCACAAAGCTCAGAGATCGGGGGCACTAGCACAACGAGGGGGATAGGGCTTTCCTAGCAGCGGCCCACTGCTGTCAGGAGCTCACGCTTGGGATTTCAGGCTCCCTCACTTAGCCACAGTGGGGAGCGGGGCCCAGAAAGCTCCAAGCTACCGGGCCACAATGGACACTCTAAATTTGTGCCAAGAGGCAGGTCAC
Organism: Anomaloglossus baeobatrachus; assembly: GCF_048569485.1. Classification (NCBI taxonomy): domain Eukaryota; kingdom Metazoa; phylum Chordata; class Amphibia; order Anura; family Aromobatidae; genus Anomaloglossus; species Anomaloglossus baeobatrachus. The sequence continues at coordinate 372,059,683 of NC_134353.1, forward strand.
GGACCACCAGGCAGTGCTGCAGGGGACAGGACCCGGACGAGCTCCCCCAAGAGGGCAGCGGCACCCAGAGACTTAGTGTACCCAGTTGTCAGTGTCTGCTTTCTTGCTGAGTGAGTACCCAGTTAACCCCTGCAACCAGCAAACCTGCGTTCCCCTGCATCCTACAGCACCATCCAGAGTCCCGGGGCCTTCCCCTATCCGTGGAGGGCCACGACACCTTGCTGCCCCACTCCATCACCCCGGGTACTCCCAACGGCAGCGGCGGTACTCCCAAATTACCGTACACCACGGGTGGCGTCACAAACTAACTATAACTCCCCTGTACATACCCCCTTTCCATTTGAGTGTGGTCCCTAGCCCCCAGGTTCGGAGACCCTCGAGCCACGAGTAATCACCACTCCCGGATCTGAGCGGTTCGATCTGCTGCAGCGGCGGCACATTCGCACCATTCGGTATCCGACGGTAAAAATACATCAGCTCCGATACTTTCAGTTTCATTTCTGACTTCCTGGTGCTCGTTTTCCAGCCTCCAGGTCTCTCCAGAGAGAGTGAGAGAAAGCGAGAGCGACCGTACTGTTTCTGCCTTTTCCTCAGTCATCTTAGCTCGCCATTAGGTCCAACATGCTGGCGTTGTTGTCCGTGGTGCTGATCTACGGTCTCCGGTCCTGCCGACTCCCCACTGCTGTTGCTTCCAGCCTGAGGTCGAATTAATATGCGATGAGCATAATGACCGGGGGTCGTAAGCATGTGACAGCAGCGACCGAGACAGCAGTGCTGGAGAAGGTGAGTATAGAAATTCCTCTTAATTCACAGACACGTGTGTTTTCTCTGGTGCGTGTCACACGGATCACATTTGTGCGGTCCGTGTGACACCCGTGATGCCGGAGAAAAACAGACATGTCTACGTGTGGAGCACACAGACACACAGTCCATGGCAAAACACGCACGTGTGCGCAGAACGATTGATTTTAATGGGCCTACGTGTGTCCGTGTCTCCGGCACGTGAGGAAACGGACCAAACACGTACCGGAGACATGGACGTGGGAAGGAGGCCTTAAATGGGCCGCCCAGTCCGTGAGGTGCCTGGGGATTCATTTGGCGGTCGATAACGATCTTCTTTACGGCCTGAACTTCCTCCCCCTTCTTCAGGCCATCCGAGAGGACTGTGCAAGATGGACCAAAGGTCTGTTTACGTGGTTTGGGAGATGTGATATCTTTAAAATGAATGTCCTTCCTCACATTTTATACCTACTTCAGGCTCTTTCCATAAGGATTCCTAACTCCTTTTTTACAGACCTGGCTTCTCTCCAAACCAAATTCATATGGGCCAACAGGTAGGCTCGGCTCGGCTCGGCTCTCCCGGTCTTTGTTGGGTAGGCCTAAGAGGAGGGGAGGATTAGGAATCCCAGATTTGAAGATCTATTACTGGGCTTCCCACATCGTGAGGGTTATTGATTGGTGTTGGCACTCCCTTGTGAAGCCCTGGGTGCTTCTGGAGCAAAGTTTTGTTGAGGTCCCTCTCTAGACAAATTAGGCATTTCCTCAGCTCCCTACCCGACTATGCTCAATTCACTAACCGCCTCACTGAGTTTTTAAACTTGTGCCTGGGGGAGGGGGTGCTGCGGCTTTCCCTCTCTCTGGTATGCAGGATGCTGGTTGATCTGGCGGGTGCCCCCCCTCCGGGATATCTTTTGCAGTGGGAACGAGACCTGGGACTCTCCCTGTTGCAGACGATTTCAGCACCAAATGTGTACCTCCAGGCACAAAACCGCAGCAAAAAAACGTGAAAAAAAACCTTGTTTTTTTTTTGCTAGGAAGTGTAGATTGGGTGCAGGAATATGGTGTAAAAATTTGAGTACCAAATCTGGATCTCTTGGCCAAAAAAAGTGCACTTTTCTACTAGGAGATGCAGGTCTGTGAACTCAGTGACCTCCACCTGAGGTCAGGTTACCTGCGATCACAGGTGAAGCACCATAGGAACCTGCTGCTGTGACCGCAAATGACTTTAGTGATGTCACCGCTCATTGCGCAGCTCATTCATTCTCTGGAGCTCACAGCGAGCGGTCACGCTTTATGGCCACTCGCTGTGATATTCAGATGTAGCAGAGCTGGATGCGGCATGGGACCTCGTGTGGATTACGCCAGACCTGCAGGGTGTTGGGGTTAATAAAGTGGTGAAGGAGGGTGCGTTTTTGTACTTTATTCCAAATAAAGGATTTTTCTCTGTATTTGTGTTTATTTACTTTCATGTACAGGTTAATGATGCAGGTATTTCATAAACACCTGTGCCATCATTAACCTAAGGCTTAGAAGCAGCTATGCGCCGATATTGACCCCTGATTACCCCGATTGCCACGGCAATGAGAAGAGCCGGTATAGCACCAGAATTGTCAGATCTAATAGATGTGGCAATACCGGGCTGAGAATACCCCCAGTCTGCTTTATCTTGCTGGGTATCAAAATTGTGTGTGGGGGGGGGGAGGGGGGGGCGCACGTCTTTTTTTACTTATTTAAATATATATATATATATATATATATATATAAAAAAAAAAGCCGCATGCGGTTACTCTTAGGTCAGAATCACACTTGCGAGTCTCACATTGCATCACGTATTACTCACAGTAAGTTGGGCTGCAGTGTGTACATCGCCCAGGCCAAAAACTAATGCTCTACCAGGATACAGCTAAACCCCCACTAATGTGGAAGCATCACAGGTGCAGATGAAGCAGATCACACACACACCTCCATGGAATGGAGGGGAGGCGAATGCTAGATGATAAAACTGCACACTGGTGACTTGCATAGAGCGCTGTTCACATGCAGATGACACAGTCACAAACCCGCAGCCTATTAGGTGACGCCCTTCTATTAGATCAGGCGGGCTGCCAAGCCGTACCCCACTGTGTATCATGCACGGACAGACACTCTACAATGCAAGGCCCAACAGAAAGGGGCCTGGCTGTATCCTGTACAAACAAAAAAATATGAGGTTTTTGTTGGTATTTATGGCCATAAAACGTAAGCCTACACCCTCGTCACGGGATCTCATGTCTGTAGGTCCCTACACTAAATATAAAAATAGCAACAAAAAGAGGATAATGTCCTCCAAAAATCAAGTATTACTCACAGCAAGTTGGGCTGCAGTGTGTACATCGCCCAGGCCAAAAACTAATGCTCTACCAGGATACAGCTAAACCCCCACTAATGTGGAAGCATCACAGGTGCAGATGAAGCAGATCACACACACACCTCCATTGAATGGAGGGGAGACGAATGCTAGATGATAAAACTGCACACTGGTGACTTGCATAGAGCGCTGTCACCAGTGTGCAGTTTTATCATCTAGCATTCGCCTCCCCTCCATTCCATGGAGGTGTGTGTGTGATCTGCTTCATCTGCACCTGTGATGCTTCCACATTAGTGGGGGTTTAGCTGTATCCTGGTAGAGCATTAGTTTTTGGCCTGGGCGATGTACACACTGCAGCCCAACTTGCTGTGAGTAATACTTGATTTTTGGAGGACATTATCCTCTTTTTGTTGCTATTTTCACATTGCATCACCTGGCAAAGCCTTGCACATTTAACTCTGGACACTAGATACACAGCACAGATACATCCCGATAGCCGCGGGCTGTATTTGTGCTCTCGTCTGAATACGGGGTCACAATTGTCTTATTTTTTACCACCATACTGACCCGCACACACTTGTACTGATTTCCCCGCCCATCTGCCGTCCTGGCGCCTATGATTGGTTGCAGTCAGCTGACACTCAGGCTGAGGGCGCGTCTAACTGCAACCAATTACGTGCGCCAGTGGGTGAGCAAAATAGTGAATATTCAATTGTCGGCTCCGGAAGGGAAACAGGGAAACAGTTACCTGGAAGGAGTTTGCTGCCATGACACAGCCTCGGTGAGTACAACATGCGTGCTCCTAACAACCCCCCCCCCAATCCCATCCCATCCACACACGTTTTTAATCTCCAGATTCTGGTCCCCATTGACTTATATGAGTACCGGATTCTGGAGGGGATCAGGTTTTTTTTTAATTGAGCAGTGATCCACTGGTCCCAGTTTTTTGCCAATCTGCTCAGCCCTAGTTATATTTCTAACAATGCTGAGGGGTGGCTTGTTTTAAGCAGGACAAGTTGATATTTCCACTGATATCATTTTAATTTACTTACATGTTTTTGATCACGCTTTATTTGACTTTTTGAGCAGCAGTATGTTAAAAAAAAAAAAAACACCATTTTTGCCACAGCTAGAAATGAGTGAGTACCGTAATGTTCGTATTTGCTATACTCGTAACGAACAGCGAGTACAATGCAAATCAATGGGAAAAGGCAAGTAATTTTCTGCTGGACCCAACAGAGAGGGCTGGGGGCTTGAGGAAAAGGCTGAAATGGATGGGAAAGTGATGAAAGTGAATGGGGAGAGCCTGGAGAATATGCCTGCATGCATTTATGACTCGCATATGGTTTCTGGGAATGAGCATGTCACAGTATTACACCACTTATTCTCTCTCTCTCAGGTTTATAGTCACCGATCACGGCACGGCTGTCACACTGCTCCTGCTTCCTCTTCACTACCCGCTCTTTCACCTCATCACATGAACTCATCACATATTACCTGTGCCCACTTATTAGTCTCATACGTATTCACTGTTTCCCCCACATACTGATGGCCATGATTGGTTGCAGTAAGACCTGCCCCCATGCTGAGTGACAGCTGTCTGACTGCAACCAATCACAGCCGCTGGTGGGCGCATCCATTTCGTACAGTAGAATAAAATACAAATGACATTCCCTAACACATATGTGAGTGAGCTCTTAGGGCTGCGTGCCCACAATCAGTGTCACCAGCGTCTTGGACGCAAAGTGTTTTCACTGCGTCCAAACTGCTGTGTTGTACAGTACAGGCACAGTGGATGGGATTTATAGAAATCTCCGCCCCCCTGGGCTCTTTTAGATGTTCCATAAACTGACCTGTGGCGCTGCCTTCCTATCCTCAGCATGTCAAATTTTCTAATAGCAATCCTAGTACTCTGAGCGGGAGAATACAGCGAACATCCGCTGACAGTCACTCTAATGGTGTGCACAGACAGTGCGATCTCCTACCCAAGAGACTAGCGTCTCCACCAGAGAAAGTATGCTGGGTCCAGACTGTGAAGACGCCTGATGGTGGGGACTCACCCTTATAGATTTAGTGTTGTGGCCTAAAGATACGTTTTACACATACACAATACACTATATGGTTACGTGCCCACGGTCTGGACATGCTGTGTCCTCGACACAGCATGTCCTCTCCTGCGGGGCCGCAAGTGCTCTCCACAGGAACCACAGCGGCCTGTGCTATCAGGGTTTGGGCCACTGTGGTCTCTGTCTTCTGTTCTCTCTTTGGAGACATTTGTGGCTACACAGCTATAAATTGACATGCCAGGGCTCGGGAAGCGGCACCACAGGTCAGTTTTCGCTGTAAGCTGTACACGCACAGTGGGCAGAGGATTTCTAGAAATCCCATCCACTGTGCTTGTACTGTACAATGCAGCGAAAACACTCTGAATCCAAAACACTGTGAACCTTGATGGTGGGCACGCAGCCTTACATACACGGACTGTAAACATACAGTACAGAGATGTGTACACACAGCATACAGCCATATACACAGACACCTGCGCACAGCCGTATGCACACACACACATACAGACCAAAAGTTTGGACACACCTTCTCATTCAAAGAGTTTTCTTTATTTTCAGGATGATGAAAATTGTAGATTCACATTGAAGGCATCAAAACTATAAATTAAAAGATGTGGAATTAAATACTTAAAGTGTGAAACAACTGATAATATGTCTTATATTTTAGGTTCTTCAAAGTAGCCACCTTTTGCTTTGATTACTGCTTTGCACATGTCGCGGGCGGGGAGGAGGGTGTCAGCACACCGCGCTCACCCCTTCTGCTCGGGTCCGGCAGCTGCTCAGTGGTGGCTCGAGCTGTGGGCCGGATCCCGGGGTTTCTCGAGCGACACTCCTCGCCCGTGAGTGAAAAGGGGTTTGTGATTGGGTGCGGGGATTGTTATAGTTCGTGACGCCACCCACGGTTGTAGTGATTGCACCACCGCTGCTCAGTATGGGGGTCCCGGGGATGGTGATGCGGAGCAGCCAGGTGTTGTGTTACCCCTCCGTGGGTAGGGGTTGGTGATCCCGGGGCCCGGTGGAGGTTTGTGAGGTGCGGGACCTGGTGGGCGCAGGGACGCGGGGGCAGCGCTGTGCCTTGCGGCACTGTGGTACTCACTCAGCCTGAGACGTGACACAGTTTGTACGGTAAACCAAACGGCTGGTAGGACGGTCCCACAGACGGCTGCACCTGCACTCCCGGTAGGTGACGGTGATGTCCCTCTTCCTTGCACCTATGTTTGACTTGTGGTAGCGGTGGATTCCCTCCGGTTACCCGCTCCCCGACTGCAATCTGGGCCGGAGGAGCTCTACACTTTGCCCGCAGGCGCTGGCCCTGAGAAACTGGTGCCGTGGCGGTGGCGGTGTCTCTCTGCTTCAGGTTGAGCTGTTGCCTTCAATCGGGACTTGGTTGTTGGGGGATCTGCGTCCCCGTCACTGACGGATTCGGCAAATTTGGCGACTCCTAGCCTTGCCGGGGTCCGAGAGGCCCCTGCCCTGGTGCTGACTGTCCTTCGGAACACTGCTCCAGACCACCGGGCACACAGCCAACGGGGTCCTTCCAGGAACTTCCAAACGGTCCCCCTCCAGACAGTCACCGCCGTTGCTGACCTTGCTTATCTGGCCCTACACAAAGCTGGACCCTTCAGGCTTTCTTTCTCTTCTGTCACTTCACTTGCTTTCCTCCTTTTCCACTTGCCTACTTTCACTTTCTTAACTCCTCAGCTTAGCTCCTCACTGAGCTAACTCCTTCCACTTCCTCCTCCTGGACTCAACTGCCTGGTTTAGCCAACCGCCTGGCCCACCCCCTGGTGTGGATCATCAGCCTCTGGAGGAAGGCAACAAGGATTTGTAGGTTAGCTGTGATGTGCCTACCTGGAGTGTGGGGTGTGGTGGTGCGTGACCTGTGCCCCCTGGCTTGCCCAGGGCGACACATTCCCCCTTAGCAAAATGCAGACCGTCCGCGGGCTGCCGTCCTACACCGGTTTTATTTTTCTGTAAAAGGGGGTAACAAGTTTAAGAAAACATAAATAACATTTTTAATCAAAACTCTTCCCAAGACGGGAGGCACATTTACTTAAACGTTGCAACGGTATACGGCTACGGTTTCCGCTCTCTCCCACCCAAGCAACCTGGCCCTGATGCTGCCCCTAAAACCCAGGCAGCACCCCTTGACCCACAGTCCAGCACAAGTTACCCGAGCGGGATCTGTCCTTCCCCTCCAGAGGGTGGCCACCGGTTCCTTTGGTGGCTGGGCCCTGGCCTGCTCTGCTCAGGGCCCTCCCTACAACCTGCCTCTCCGGAGGCGGCATTGCGGAAACGGTAACGGTAACCAACATATTTACAAGCCACTTAACGTTTGTGGTGCCCTGCAAGTTCACGGGCTTGTCCATGGATAGTTCCCATGCAAATAAACTTTAAACGGTCCCCACGGGGACAACGGTGCCGGCTCCTGCCGGTTCAATCACAAAAGCAAATCAGGTAAAAACTTCAGTATCATTTTTCATTTTCATCAAAACTTTTCAACTTTTAAACAAACAAAGTGGTGGTCCCAACGGGGACGGTGCAACGGGCATCCACTGCCCTACTCCGGTCCTTCAGGCTCCAGTGCTCCTTCCAAGGGAGGGGGCGCGGCGCTTGCTAGGGCCTCTGGGCTGCCCTTCAATCTAGCGTCCAGCGCAAACCACCCTCGCTCCCCAAAGAACCGAGTGTACTGGATGATATCACCCGGCATCAGATTACGGCCAGGATGCTCCTCGGGCAGGTGGGCATTCACATCCCGCCGGGCTACAAAAACTTCGGCCTCCAGGCCCGGCTCGTAGATGAACCCGTAGCCCCGGCGGACATCAAACCGCATCACCTGCCCCACGTACAACGGTACTCGGGCACGGGAGGTCACCCGCCGGAGGTGCTCCTTCTCCCGGATCACTCTGGACACCAATTCGGCCTTTTTCCGCTCCCTCTCCTCGATCTCCAGGCCCAGCGGTACCGGCTCCCTATCCCAGTACGGCGCTGCTGCCAGCGCCGGCGCACGGGTCGGGCCCCACGAGACATCCAAAACGTTACCCACTGTCAGGAAGGTGGGCGGCGTATCCCGCGGTGTCATGGCCTTGGGCGCCACCTCAGCCGAGGTGTGGGGGATGGGCATAGGGGCTTTCCGCTGCCGGGCCTTCGGCTCGGAACGGGTCATCGGCTCCGGCTCGGGGGGTTTTTCAAGGGATGCCTCCAGTTCTACTTTCGGCGTCTTCCACGGTAACACCTCCGGTGTGCCGCGGGCTCCGGCTACAGGTCGGCCCGCCTAGGCGGGAACGCTGGGTACTGCTACCGGTTGCGGTGGTAGCAGGCCTAGTGGCGGGGTCACGGCCTCCGGGACGGGTGGCGAGGGAGGCAACGGGGGGAGAGGGCTTGGACCGGGCCCCACAGCCGCGATGACCGGCCCTGCAAGGGCATCGGGACGTGGGTCACTCACCCTCCCTTTCTCCGCCTCCTCCTCGCGTCTCGGCACGGTGGCTACAACGTCCGCCATGTCTGCCTCCCACTCCTCCATGAGGAGCTGCATCCTGACCTGCAGCCTTTGATAGAGCTGCGCGGTTCGGATCTCCACCCACGCCGCGGTTCCAGGCGCGGGGGCTACGGTGTCGCGGGACGGCATCCACATGGTGGCTTTTCTGTTTGCTTCCAGGAACGGTATTCTTGCAAGGTCCTGGCGTCCCTGCTTTTATAGCCGCGACTACATTCCGCCAGCCGCCATCGCGTCCCCCTTAGCTCTTTCCGGCCCCTCCTCTCTCGGGGCGGGGTTTTGGCCTTCGCGCATCTACTGCTCGAGAAGACGCTCGAGCGGGAACTCTTCGCGCCAAAGATGGCGGCTTCTGAAATTTTTCTGCCGGATACCTCCGGCGGTAACAAGGCGCACCTCTACCAGACGGCAGAGCGGTAAGATCCTGTTCGTGACGCCAAGTTGTCGCGGGCGGGGAGGAGGGTGTCAGCACACCGCGCTCACCCCTTCTGCTCGGGTCCGGCAGCTGCTCAGTGGTGGCTCGAGCTGTGGGCCGGATCCCGGGGTTTCTCGAGCGACACTCCTCGCCCGTGAGTGAAAAGGGGTTTGTGATTGGGTGCGGGGATTGTTATAGTTCGTGACGCCACCCACGGTTGTGGTGATTGCACCACCGCTGCTCAGTATGGGGGTCCCGGGGATGGTGATGCGGAGCAGCCAGGTGTTGTGTTACCCCTCCGTGGGTAGGGGTTGGTGATCCCGGGGCCCGGTGGAGGTTTGTGAGGTGCGGGACCTGGTGGGCGCAGGGACAGCGCTGTGCCTTGCGGCACTGTGGTACTCACTCAGCCTGAGACGTGACACAGTTTGTACGGTAAACCAAACGGCTGGTAGGACGGTCCCACAGACGGCTGCACCTGCACTCCCGGTAGGTGACGGTGATGTCCCTCTTCCTTGCACCTATGTTTGACTTGTGGTAGCGGTGGATTCCCTCCGGTTACCCGCTCCCCGACTGCAATCTGGGCCGGAGGAGCTCTACACTTTGCCCGCAGGCGCTGGCCCTGAGAAACTGGTGCCGTGGCGGTGTCTCTCTGCTTCAGGTTGAGCTGTTGCCTTCAATCGGGACTTGGTTGTTGGGGGATCTGCGTCTCCGTCACTGACGGATTCGGCAAATTTGGCGACTCCTAGCCTTGCCGGGGTCCGAGAGGCCCCTGCCCTGGTGCTGACTGTCCTTCGGAACACTGCTCCAGACCACCGGGCACACAGCCAACGGGGTCCTTCCAGGAACTTCCAAACGGTCCCCCTCCAGACAGTCACCGCCGTTGCTGACCTTGCTGATCTGGCCCTATACAAAGCTGGACCCTTCAGGCTTTCTTTCTCTTCTGTCACTTCACTTGCTTTCCTCCTTTTCCACTTGCCTACTTTCACTTTCACTTTCTTAACTCCTCAGCTTAGCTCCTCACTGAGCTAACTCCTTCCACTTCCTCCTCCTGGACTCAACTGCCTGGTTTCTCCCGCCTCCAGAGCTGTGACCTCCTTGGTGGGCGGAGCCAACCGCCTGGCCCACCCCCTGGTGTGGATCATCAGCCTCTGGAGGAAGGCAACAAGGATTTGTAGGTTAGCTGTGATGTGCCTACCTGGAGTGTGGGGTGTGGTGGTGCGTGACCTGTGTCCCCTGGCTTGCCCAGGGCGACACACACACTCTTAGCATTCTCTTAATGAGCATCAAGAGGTAGTCACCGGAAATGGTCTTCCAACAGTCTTGAAGGAGTTCCCAGAGATGCTTAGCACTTGTTGGCCCTTTTGCCTTCACTCTGCGGTCCAGCTCACCCCAAACCATCTCGATTTGGTTCAGGTCTGGTGACTGTGGAGACCAGGTCATCTGGCATAGCACCCCATCACTCTCCTTAGTCAAATAGCCCTTACACAGCCTGGAGGTGTGTTTGGGGTCATTGTCCTGTTGAAACATAAATGATGGTCCAACTAAATGCAAACCGGATGGAATAGCACGCTGCTGCAAGATGCTGTGGTAGCCATGCTGGTTCTGTATGCCTTCAATTTTGAATAAATCCCCAACAGTGTCACCAGCAAAGCACCCCCACACCATCACACCTCCTCCTCCATGCTTCACGGTGGGAACCAGCCATGTAGAGTCCATCCGTTCACCTTTTCTACAAAGACACGGTGGTTGGAGCAAAAGATCTCAAATTTGGACTCATCAGACCAAAGCACAGATTTCCACTGCTCTATTGTCCATTCCTTGTGTTCTTTAGCCCAAACAATGCTGTTCTGCTTTTTGCCTGTCCTTAGCAGTGGTTTCCTAGCAGCTATTTTACCATGAAGGCCTGCTGCACAAAGTCTCCTCTTAACAGTTGTTCTAGAGATGAGAAGGTGTGTCCAAACTTTTGGTCTGTACTGTATATACAGACATATACACATATAGTCACATAGAAGCGTATACATATTTGAAAACATTCACATACAAATAATCATACACAGACACAATCCTATACACTCAAATACACAGACACATACTGGGGGGGCTTTTTACTTTTGATGATTGGGTGACACTTCTTCTCTTCTCTCCCGTGCAGCTACAGACTTGTTTGATGGTAAATCCCTTTACGCTAAAGGACCTGTGGTGACGTCACGCCCATGTGATCAGAAGGGGCGGGGCCTCAGCAACACCGCTGATAAAGAAACTCCAGGTGTCCTGGAGTTATTTATAATAGAAGCGGGGGAGTGAGGTAAGACCTCCCTCCAGATGGGGGCACACGGGGGAGGGGGGGGAAAGGCTAAGCCTGCATGATTATAGTGGACGAGAGGAAACATGGCCACGCCCACTAACAAAGCCGGTCACGCCCACTACCCAGGCAGGTTAATGAACACAAGAGAAAAAAGGACTCAGCGTGCATAGAAATAGTATAATCATATCCAGTCAAAATCACAACCTCAGATAATGCATATAAAAGTCTATTTTATTATAAGACCAGATAAAAGACAAGTTGGATTAACATTATGTATAAATACAATTCAGTACAAAAGTAGAGATCATAGAGTAAATGAGGACAGGGAAAAGCAGCACATTAACCCAAACATGAAAGAAAAGTAATGGGCTGATTATCACCTCACCGATGGAATTCCAGAGTAACTCACAGAAAAATAGGAGCAGTGTCCCATGGGGAGGACAGGGTAAGTTAGGTTAGTCAGATAGGTATAAGAAGAAATGAATCACATCCATGAATCTGAAAACTCCATATGCCATATCATATGTTCAGGGCTTAAGCAGCCCCACAGAGAAACAGAGGCGTGTCAGATGGAGCATGTCAGAAAGCATGTCACAAATCTAATCACACTTACCCATGTGTCAGGTCGCACCAGCCAGATCGCAGAGTTGTGTGCCCCTACGCGTCTCGCCTAGAGCTTCATAAGGGGGAGGTATGGAAGGAGAAGTGCCAGTGAGGAATACCTAGCCAGGTGAGGCTTATGAGTCATATCGTCAGGGCTGATAAGTGAATCAAGCTGTCAATTATGCCCAGATCACGGGGCGCGTGTCCATGTCCCCGCCCGCGTCACTTCCGGCTCTCCAGCGGTGACGTGAAGTGTCAGCGTTAAGGAGGCCATCGGCAGCGGGCACAGGGAGGGGAGAATGGAAGCGCGCGCACAGGACAGAATCGCGTCATATGAATGACAAGGGAGTGGGTGGGCGCATGCGCATTGCGCAATCAACCACTCAAGTAGTCATTCATGGCAGTGGAGACAGAGGGTAATGGGGGGAAAAAGAAGGGAGATGTATGGCCAGTCAGGGTCTGATACATAACACGTCTCAGTATGAGGTTACATAGATGTACATAAAGTTTAGTATCAGAGACTATCACAAAGAGAAAGAGAAGAAAAAAGTTAAGATGGGAAGGGGTGAAAAATGAAAAGAATGAAAGGAGGGATAATAGAGAGTAACTATATATATATATATATTATATATATATATATATATATATATATATATATATATATATATATATATATATATATATATATATACATATATATATATATATACACATATACATATATATATATATATATATAATGTACATACATATCAAATGCCAAAAAAGGGGGGGTGACTGTATCGCTATAAAACACCCCACAGTACAAATATATAATTTAGCATATACATGCATGTACAAAAAACATTCCGCAGTCGAATCGACCATTATTATCCCTCCTGAGTATAGAATGACGGCCAGATGATCATTCTGAGGAATGTGCTTAGCTTGATTCATAGCAGGACTGATTTTAGACCAAAAATGCCTCACTAATGGCAGAAAAAGGTTAATGGGACCTATGAATAATCCAAAAAGAGCAATCAATTAAAAACAGTGCACAAAAAAAACGAACAAAGAAACTGTGCGGCTTTTCCCGGTCCTCGTTTACTCTATGATCTCTACTTTTGTACTGAATTGTATTTATACATAATGTTAATCCAACCTGTCTTTTATCTGGTCTTATAATAAAATTGACTTTTATATGCATTATCTGAGGTTGTGATTTTGACTGGATATGTCCTTTTTTCTCGTGTTCATTATACTGTATTTTAAGGACGTGCTTGAGTGGCCACAAGATAGCCGCATTGATGACTCCACAATTGCGGGTTCGTTTATTTACCCAGGAAGGTTCTAGCCACTGGGATGTAACCGCAACCCTTGTCTGATGCTCCTCGGCTTGATGGAGGCAGCGCGCGATACATGACGTCATTATAACACACATGGCCGCGCACTGTGAACTGCGCGTGGCCGTGTCTCCTGTACTATGAGGCCGATCAGCGCCGTCTGCCCCTAATGTCTCAGTGTGCCCGGCCACATCACAGTAGAAGAGACACAGCTGCTCGCAATTCACTGTGTGTGGCCATGTGTGTTATAATGACATTATGCAGCAGGCGGGCGGCCCTCTACAATAGTTGGGAGAGCAGCCTGGGGGGCAATTGTCCCCCTGCCTCCCAGCCCAGCCCGCCTCTGCATGCATCCTGCAAGGGTATACAGCTCCCGTAGCAACAGGACCCACACTCAGCTAGGACCTCATCTTTCATGTAGGAACACGGGGAGTAAGAGAACTTTACCCTGCACACGACTACCGCCCCGTGCAAGCTAACTGCCTGGGGCGGTACTGGCACTGGCTGTCAAAACAGGAGCTTGGCTATCAGTTAAGCCAAACTCCTGCTGTTATCACTCTGCCTGCATAATCACTAGGGCACACTAGTACATCCATTAGTGTACTGCAAATTTAGAAATACCTTTACGTCTAATGTCGGGAAGGGGTTTCATCACGGTTGACACCCACTTAGTACAAGAAAAAAAATAAAAAAGAAGCAACCCCTCAATTTCAGTGTTGGATTAGAAAAATATGGGAGCTTACTTCCAGAAACAGCATCACTCCTGACCATGGGTTATGTTTGGTAAGAAACAAAACTGAACTCCGTGCAATTAAAGTGAAAGGAGATGAGCTGCAATGTCACAATCCATTGTCAAGGGTTGTGCGGTTTCTGAAATAAATTATCCCTATTTTTCTAATCCTAGACAACCCTTATTGATCTTAGCCCACTTTCAGGAGAAATAACCAGAACAGTGATAAAAATACAGAATTGTTTATTTTTCATGGAGAATACAATTATTTACTAAAACAAACATATTAGATGAACTTACAAGTCATCTTAAAAAGGACCTGTCACCAAATTTTTAATGTTGAACTGGACACACAATGTAATAGTGGCTGCAGAGCGGCATAAAACATGTTTTTTTAAATAATGTCTTTCCATGGCGAAGATATTAGCAATCATATTATTTGGCACCTTTTGTGAAGTACAAGTGGGTGATTTTAGATATTTATTCCTGGGATGTAACCAGGAGAGGGCTGTACACCATTACATCTCACAAACTGAAAAACCTAAGCTATTGAGAGGCGTGTTCTTTAGCTGCTGTGGTGCTGACGGCTTATGATTGGGCAAGTCATAAAGGGAGAAGTAGTACACGCCTACAGTAAAAACGGTCTGATAACGCCCGACTGGACTTAACAAAAGTTTACTCCAAGGCTATGTGCGCACGTTGCGTACTGTCCCTGCAGAAATTTCTGCAGCGATTTGAACAGCACACGTACGCTTCAAATCGCTGCAGAAAAAGTCCGTAATGAAAAAAAAAAGCCGATTTCATGCGCTCTGAGTGCAGCCCCTCCCATAGACAGAGCGGGACCTGCAGGCAGAGCGCAGGAAAGAAGTGACATGTCACTTCTTAGAACGCGAGCTTCGGGCAGCAGCCGAAGCGCTGCACTATAACACGCCACGTGCGCACGTCTCCTGCATACTCTTCATAGATTATGCAGGGGACGCAGGACGCATGCAGTTACGCAATGTGCGCACATAGCCTAAGGTGTCAAATATTTTGATTACTAGTATCTTTGCAACAGAGAAGCAAATAAAAAAAAAAAACCCCTATAACATTTTATTCTGCACTGCAGCCACTATTACATTGTGTGTTCAGTTCACCATGAAAAACTTTCATGCAAGATCCTCTTAAGTGCATATTTGACAATATTCCATTCATTACATGATTTGGCTCTCAGATCCCGCTAAAGTCTTTAATTATTATATATAAAATATTAACAAATCTCACAAATTAAACACATTTGTTGATGAATGATTATACTTAATGAACATTCACAGAATATATTTTGTATCACACAGGTAGAAGAGAAGACCAGGTTTATGCCGCGCTACAAACCACTGATGCGGGTAAATTAAAAGATTTCCTTTTTATTTGACAGTTCCTACGCGTTTCAGAGACATCAGTCTCCTTCCTCAGGAAAAGAAATCACAGAATATATTTTAAAATTTACTAAAACCTTACATTTGACAATATTAGAAGAGTAAACCTCTAATGCAGGCATGATTAAACATCCGGACTGCTGAAGGAGGTAGAATTATAACGTTAAGATAACTGATTAACAAATAAAAAGTGGAATTGGAATCAAATGTGTACATGGAAATTAATTTGCATTAGTGTTTACGTGCCTTTTAGTTTATATAAGAATTTAACTGTTATGGGCACAATTATACCTTTGTTAAAATGTTCCCTTTTTCTCTGCACCACACTATACAAGCCTTATGTGATAAATGACAGCATTAAAAACAGATCTGTAAAGTTCTTTAGGTTACAGTTTAGGACTATTTGGGAATGGCACTTCCTTTGGTACAAAGGAAACAATCTGAGGTCAAATCTTCCAGAATATCCTCTTTCTATATAGGATATATGAAATGAGCACCCAAATAGAAGTGGCTACAAGATTCTGTGTAAGGTGCTGGGCATGTGATTGATTGTCCTCCATCTTCCATTTGAACGGGAAATAATTTTCAAAGACTTCATGGCCAACGTAAACAAGGATAGAGTTCATTCCTGCAGGAAAACAAGATTTTACTTCATGTCGGATAATACCAGACCATGCAGGCATAGACAAATCTTGTACTCTTTACAATAACTGCAAGCACAGGCTTACCAAATATTATATACAGTGCCCTGAAAACATACAAGTGTAAAAGGAAATGTCACATATATATATTATGTCTGAAAATTGTGAGGTGCCCAGTGGCCCGATACCCCTAAATAAAATCTTGAGTGACTAATTGCTTCTAGAAGTCACCTAATTAGTAAATTGAGTCCACCTGTGTGTCATTTATTCTCAGTATAACTACAACTGTTCTGTGAAGGCCTCAGAGGTTTGTTTGAGAGCATTAGGGATCAAACAGCATCATGAAAACCAAGGAACATACCAGACAGGTCATGGATAACGTTGTGAAAAAGAGTAAGGAAGGGATAGGTTATAAAAAAATAGCCAAAACTCTGAACATCTCACCGAGCACTGTTCAATCCATTATCCAAAAATAGAAGGAGTATGGCACAAATATAAACCTACCAAGACATGGCCGTCCACACCTAACTGACATCCCAAGTAAGAAGCGCATTAGTTAGAGAAGTAGGCAAGATGTCCTTGGTCATTCTGGGGGAGCTGCAGGGATTCACAGCTTAGGTCGGAGAAGCTATTGGTCATAGCAAAAAATATAAACAAGGCACTCCTAGATCCAGTGAAAAAATATTTTTTATTAAATACTCAGCGTAGTTAGACGTTGCGGCCCACACATGGCCTTCATCAGTAACTAGCACCTGAGTTGAGGAGGAATAGATTATGGTATGTTGTTGCCGTCAGTGCTAAAGGGAACACTAATAAATGTAACTTGCAATATCTCACTGCTAAAATATGCAGGTGTGGGAACGCAGGCAAGTAATCAGCTATGGTCTGCAGTTTTCACATTAAAGAATTATGCAGTTGTAGTAGCGCAAATGAGTGTTCAGCTTGTATTCAGAGACTGGTCACTGCTGCATGATGTGGTTGAAAATAGCGCTATTCACGGAGCTTCTCTGATAACAGCCTGTGAGTAGCAGTAGCCAGTGTTGTATGTCAGGCCATGTCAGTGGATACTGCTACTCACAGGCTGTTATCACAGAAGCTTTGTGAATAGCGCTATTTTCAACCACATCATGCAGCAGTGACCAGTCTCTGAGTACAAGCTGAACACTCATTTGCGCTACTACAACTGCATAATTGTTTAATGTGAAAACTGCAGACCATAGCTGATTACTTGCCTGCGTTCCCACACCTGCATATTTTAGCAGTGAGATATTGCAAGTTACATTTATTAGTGTTCCCTTTAGCACTGACGGCAACAACATACCATAATCTATTCCTCCTCAACTCAGGTGCTAGTTACTGATGAAGGCCATGTGTGGGCCGCAACGTCTAACTACGCTGAGTATCTAATAAAAAATATTATTTTTTCACTGGATCTAGGAGTGCCTTGTTTATATTTTGCTATATATGGTTCGGAAACCTACCTGAGCACCCTAGCAATTATTTTTGGCTAGAAGTGCCTTATCCTATTGAATTATTAGTCATAAACTCCACAAATCTGGAATTTATGAAAAAGTGGGTAGGTATGCAGACCACCTGTTAGCATGACAAAGGACAAATAGGTATAGCAAAGCATAAATAAATGGTATAAAGTGCAATGCTAATATCCATGTCAGTAGTAAACTGTACTTGTATCCAATTAATCTTTGGTTTCTACTCCCATTGAGGTAAACGGGTTTTTCTCATTGAGTGGTTTTTGAAGTACTGAAACAGGAGATGGCAGTTGTTACAGATTATTATAGAAGAGATTCTATGTAGATAGAAGAGGGAGGGGGCGGAGCTATGTCTCTAGCTCCTCCCTCTATTTACATAGATGGCAGATGTTACTGAGAAGATTCTATCTCAGTAATGGGAAAGTCTTCACTGAATACAGATTGTACCTCTGCTTATTTTCATGTGTGCTATTGATTTATGAAATTAAAATGATGGTTACACTCTAAGTAGGCAAAATATAGCAATAGGTACATCATAATAATAAGACTTAATTGCAATGTTATGATCCGCAGGCAACTATTCGTAGACATTCTCCCTGACTAATGAAATCCAAAACTCCGTTATATGTCAACTACAGTGAAATATAAAACCTAATAATAACCCCACCGAGTGCAGGCAAAAACCCGTGAAGGAGGAAAAGTGACCCAAAGACGATAAACATAATTTTTTTTTTTTTATTGAATTCATTTTAAAAGACATATACTACCCAAACAAAAACAGTAAAAGTCAGGGAGATTACCAAGCAATAGCAGCAGGAGAAGTACAAAGTGACAGTGCAAACAAAGGACCCAATTCTTTACAAAAATCCTATAGCAATATTACAGGATATACAATTAGGCTATGTGTCCACGGGAGAATGTAGCTGCGGATTTTTCTGCATCAAAATCCGCAGCTTTCCCGCAAAATCCGCACCTTTTCAAAGGTGCGGATTTGCCGCGGATTTACCGCGGATTTGATGCGGATTTTTTTTTTCCCCCCCCCAATTTTAAAGCCAAAATCCGGATGAAAATCCGCAACAATAATTGACATGTTGCAGATTTTTCCGGATCAAAATCCGCACGAAATCCGCTGCAGAAAAATCCGCAGCGTGGGCACAGCATTTCCAAAATGCCATAGAAATGGCTGGGAAGTGCCTGAGCTGCAGATTTTCGGGAAATCCGCGGCTTTTCCGCGAGAAATCCGCGGCAAAATCCGCGCATTTTCCGCAGCGTGGGTACATAGCCTTAAAGTGCTAGACAATGCTGTACAAAACCTGCAGTATAAAGAATCATATATAAATCACACTGCATAAATGCGGCTAGAAGTAAAGCAAAGACACCGCGGGGCCCAGTAAACTATATGTGACGCCCTGGCAAAACCAGGTAGTCACACAATAGGCCCCCGCACAACACCATCCCTCACCTAGGTCACATACAGCTGACCTGAAACAGTAGTTTCCCCCCTAAGGGCAAGACAGGCACACCAGTGGGCGGGATCAGGCGGTTAGGGAACGCCCACCTAGGGGTCTTGACAGCCCGGGGCGGGAAAGCAAACAGTTCTAGTCTGTAGTTCAAGTTGAGAGGAGTGTGGCCTGGAGCTAGGTGTAGCTCCAGCAGAGGAGAAGTTCAAGTTGAACGGTGCCAGGGTTGGAGCCCTGGTACCTTGGCTAGGTGACAGATGGTGGTCTTCGTCAGCAGGATACGGGAAGATGGCTCGGCAGATCCGAGAAGGACCGGAGCAGGGTTGGAGCTCACCGGTACTGACACCGGAGACCCGACCGGAATCCGTGCACAGAGGGGGTACTCGGACCCTGAAGCCAGGACCGGCACAAACGGCCTAGCTAATCAACCGATTGAGGGCAGGATTACAGGTCCTGTCCCAACCAAAGTCCCAAAAGCAGACAACCACCCACAGATAGGGATAGGGCAACCGCCAGGGCACATAGATCCCATGGATCAGCATCAGCGGGCACGGCTCCTCAGGCACACAGCAAGCCGGGAGCAGACTCCCGTGTTCCACACCGTGAAGTTCAAACACACAACCACAACCAGTGCAGAGGAAGAGACGGCGACCACCAGCCCAGGTGGGGGACCAGAGTACAACCGGCCGCGGCGGCCAGCCACCAGCACCTTGGTTTACCAAAAGACTTGTGTGATTCATTTACTTGTGAGTAACCAAACATCCCCTGGTACATCCGGTCGCGCAGGCCCCTGCCACCGCCATACCATGCACAGAGACACTGGGCCCCAGGGCAACCATCCCTACCCACGGAGGGGTTAACATCTGGCTGCCATTACATCTCCCCCGGTATCCCACAACAGCAGTGGTGGTGTCCCACTTCACCACACACCGTGGGTGGCGTCACGAACCAAGTACGGTCAAGGCCGTACAACTACGTCCCCCTTTTCATTTGGCGTGTCCGCGTGACCCCCGGGTCCGGAGGATCCCTCGAGCCACGCAGCGGGTCCGGATCAGAGCAGCGCCGGCTGCTGGCACGGGGGCGGCACAAATACCTGCACATGTAGGGTATTGAAACCTTAGTGGGAATATCTATGAAAAGCAAGGAGGGTTAAAAATCATATACGTTGGTTGTAGGTCTGGGTGGTCAAAGTGACCCGCTTGCCTGCTGCGGACCCCACTTTAATTGTATGTTCTGTAATATTGCTATAGGATTTTTGTAAGGAATTGGGTCCTTTGTTTGCACTGTCACTTTGTACTACTTCTGCTGCTATTGCTTGGGTATCTCCCTGTCTTTTACGCTTTTTGTTTGGGTAGTATATTATCTTTTCAAATGAATTCAATAAAATACTTTTTTTTAATATTTTATATTTATCGTCTATGGGTCACTTTTCCTCCTTACACTCGATAGGGGGATAATTAGGTTTTATATTCTCCCTGACTAGGCTGGAGTCACACAAGGGTAGAGCATCCGATGCAAGATCATCAGGTTCGAGATGCTAATGACACTCGGCTCAGACTCTGCTATTCTGTCACATGTGAGCATCGAATCACAGGGGAGGAGAAGGACAGCTATCTGCTCCATTGTCAGCTGATGCGTATATCACACTGTACTAAGATGTCACCAGTGCAGTCCAATGTTTCACATGCACACAGACTTGTATGGTTGCGCGTGAACCAAAATACGCTGCAATTTTGTGACATGCCAAAGAAAAAAAAAGAAAAAAAATTAAAGAAAATGTGCAGATCTGCTCTGCCTCATTGACTAATATTGGTCCGAGTGCAATACAAGATTTTCACGCACTGCACTCAACCGATTTAAACGCTAATGTGAGCGAGTGCTTAAAAATTGTACACGATTCTCTAACAGGTATCTGTCAGCAGGTTTGTGATATGCAAGCCAAGGACAGCATGATGTAGGGATTAAAAAAACAAAAAATCAAACCGCTACTTTGCCTCTCTTATCTGTGTGTTTGTAATTGTTTACTTAAACTAATGACTTTATAACCCTGTGATTAAAGGCCCCATCACACTAAGCAACATCGCTGCTAACGAACAACTTTTGTGACGTTGCTAGCGATGTTGTTGTGTGTGACATCCAGCAACAACCTGGCCCCTGCTGTGAGGTCGTTGGTTGTTGCTGAATGTCCTGGGCCATTTTTTAGTTGTTGCTGTCCCGCTGTGAAGCGCAGATCGCTGTGTGTAACAGCAAGAGAGCAACAACTAAATGTGCAGGCAGCAGGAGCCGGCTTCTGCGGAGGCTGGTAACCACGGTAAACATCGGGTAACCAAGAAGCCCTGTCCTTGGTTACCCGATATTTACCTTCGTTACCAGCCTCCGCCGATCTCACTGTCTGTGCCGGCTCCTGCTCTCTGCACATGTAGCTGCAGGACACATCGTGTAATTAACCCCATGTGTACTGTAGCTAGGAGAGCAAGGATCCAGCGCTAAGCGGTGTGCGCTGCTCCCTGCTGTGTGCACATGTAGCTACAGCACACATCGGGTAATTAACCAAATGTGTGCTGTAACTAGGAGAGCAGGGTGCAGGCGCTAAGCGGTGTGCGCTGCTCCCTGCTCTCTGCACGTGTAGCTGCGTGCGCTGGTAACCAAGGTAAATATCTGGTTGGTTACCCGATATTTACCTTAGTTACCAAGCGCAGCATCTTCAACGTGGCGCTGCTGGCTGGGGGCTGGTCACTGGTTGCTGATGAGCTCACCAGCAACTCGTGTAGCCACGCTCCAGCGATCCCTGCCAGGTCAGGTTGCTGGTGGGATCGCTGGAGCGTCGCAGTGTGACATCTCACCAGCAACCTCCTAGCAACTTACCAGCGATCCCTATCAGGTTGGATCGTTGTTGGGATCGCTGATAAGTTGTTTAGTGTGACTGGGCCTTAACATTGCAGGACCAGAAACTCACATGCAGAGCAGTCTGACCTGCCCCTGTTGTGCTTGACACCTCCAGTCAATGCACAATCTCTATTGAGAGCCTGGTGTCGGTGGGGACAGCTCTCCGCTTCAAACTCAATTCCTATTTTGCGTAAGAATAGCTGCAGCCAGTAATTAAGTGATACACTGTTGGATTCAGAATCTCTTTGGCTACATTATATTGCTGTCAGATGAGGTAGCAAAAACCTGCTGACAGATTCCATTAAAACTATGTAAAATGAACCTACATGCAACACAATAAAAAAAGCAGGGTAAAAATAATCATCATGTTAACAGCTGGCTCATTCTTTTATAGTTTTGTTTGGTAATAAAGTCTTCATTCACGGTTTACATTTTTCGTACCTGAATAGAAGAATGGGCCACCCATCCAAACTCTTTTGACATCCACCAAAAAATAGATCAGCATCAGAAGGAAGAAAGCAAAACAACTTAAGGTAGTCACATAGGACATGGACCTGTAAGGGGTAAAAGCATCATTGAACACATTAAATGTTATGTATGTTACTATGTACTGTACACAACAAGCGGAGGAATATAGAAGATTGAATGTAGACATGTACAATATACTTGTTACTGTGAAATAAAAGCCAACAAGTCCTTTGTCTCTATTCAACTTCTAGTATTCATACTTAAAGAAATTTATCACCAGGATTTTGCTACCTAATCTGAGAGGAGGAAATTTACAGACAGAAACCTTAATTCCAGCGACATGACAGTTACTGGGCTACTTTCTGCGGTTTAAATAAAATCACTGTTTTATCAGTAGGAGATTATCACTAAAGGAGTAGCAAACCTGCTGTCATGTAGTCCTCCATATTCATGATCTCTGTATAAACCTGCCTTCACCACTGATTGGTAGCTTTCTGTATATACGGTGCATAGGCATAAAGCAGTCAGTCAATCAATGGTGTGGGTTGGGGCTTATAGAAAGCTCAGCATTCAGAGAACTAGTACACCTGCAGCAAGCAGTAGTGATTCTATCAAATCTGCAGCAAGCAGTCTAGTGAGTGACATCGCTGGAATCAGGGTCCCTGTCCCTACATCATGCTGCTCTCAGATGGGGTAGAAAAACCTGGTGACATATACTTTAGGGCCTCATCCAACAAAACTATATTACAGAATTGTGTGGTATCAGGCTATAATGTACATGGTAGTAGATTTGGCTACAGGTCGATAATCGATAATATGAACCTGTCGGGACTCCCTGTCACTATCCAGGGTCTTTGCGCACAGGCTGCAAAGTTTAGTGTTGGGACTGCTTCCTGATTTGTTTTGTATATATGTATATATGTATATATATATATATATATATATATATATATATATATATATATATATATATATATATATATATATATATATATATATATATATATATATATATATATATATATATATATTTTAGAAGGTGGCCCGATTCTACGCATCGGGTATTCTAGAATTTACGTATTGTGTAGTTCATGTATGATTTTTGTTATTATATATATATATAAGTATATATATATATATATATATATATATATATATATATATATATAATATATATATAATACATACAATCGGGCCACCTTCTAATATATAGATATATATAGATATATATAGATATAGATATAGATGTTGTTGTGTGTAGTTACCAAGTGTTTGTGTAGGGCGCTGTACATGTTCTGGGTGTTGTCTGGGTGTGGCGGGGGGTGAGAGCAGTGTTGTATGTGTGTTGCGTTGTTTGTGGAGCGCTGTGTGTCTGTAGCGTTGTGTGTGTGGGTGTGGGGTGTGTGTGGTGTGTTTTGGGGGGAGGTATGTTTTGTGCAATGTGTGTGTTGTGCGGTATGTGCGCATATTTGTGTGTGCCGCGGTGTTTGTGTGTTGGGTGTTGTGTGTGTGCAGCGTTGTCTGTGTGTGTGGGTGTCTGTGTAGGGCAGTTGTTTGTGGTTCCCAGTGTGTGTGTGTGGTGTGTTGTGCAGTGCGCGTGCGTGCGTGCGTGCGTGTGTTGGGGGGAGGTGCACACTCCCAAACATGCTCCCGAACGTGCTCCATCCCCCATGCAGCGCACTCCCCATCATGCTCCATCCCCCATGCAGCGCACTCCCCATCGTGCTCCATCCCCTATGCTGCCCACCCCCCATCGTGCTCCATCTCCCATGCTGCGCACTCCCAAACGTGCTCCATCCGCCATGCTGCGCACTCCCAAACGTGCTCCATCCGCCATGCTGCGCACTCCCCATCGTGCTCCATCCCCCATGCAGCGCACTCCCCATCGTGCGCCATCTCCCATGCTGCGCACTCCCAAACGTGCTCCATCCGCCATGCTGCGCACTCCCAAACGTGCTCCATCCGCCATGCTGCGCACTCCCAAACGTGGTCCATCCGCCATGCTGCGCACTCCCAAACGTGCTCCATCCGCCATGCTCCGCACTCCCAAACGTGCTCCATCCGCCATGCTCCGCACTCCCCATCGTGCTGCATCCCCCATGCTGCGCACTCCCAAACGTGCTCCATCCGCCATGCTGCGCACTCCCAAACGTGCTCCATCCGCCATGCTGCACCAGCATCAGCCTCTCTACCCGCAGCATCAGCCTCTCTGCCCGCAGCATCAGCCTCTCTCATCCCAGCATCAGCCTCTCTGTCCCCAGCATCAGCCTCTCTGTCCCCAGCATCAGCCTCTCTGTCCCCAGCATCAGCCTCTCTGTCCCCAGCATCAGCCTCTCTGTCCCCAGCATCAGCCTCTCTGTCCCCAGCATCAGCCTCTCTGTCCCCAGCATCAGCCTCTCTGT